>NC_134274.1:34186286-34518429 GCF_031893055.1 Leptodactylus fuscus
TCCGATGTCCCAAATGACTCAAGCTCTGTGATTTGGTCTAAATCTGACTCCTTTTGCTTTACTTTAGACCATTTATTATGGTACATTTTTAGATGCACCCTTTCTTATAAAACATGCCCCCTTTTTCCTCTAAGCCACATGCCTTTACTAGCCAGGTGCAGATTTACAAATCTAAGAGCAAAATTGTCTTTGTTGTTTCTAGCAACCAATGTTGCTATATGTCCCAGTGACTTTGTCTCTTACCCTATGGAATAGCATAGTAGTGCTCTTAACACCCAGTTGTCAATTTGTTTCTAAATTTGTAGTAGGAGTAACAAAAGAACGGTAGGGGTATAGGATAGGATGTTCCAGATTAAAGCGTGCCTCCAGTTATAAACAACTTCTCATAAATGAATGCTGCAGGTCGACCTAAGAAACTTTGTAATATTTCTTACTAGCTTTTACCCGCGACTTCGTCTGCGGTGAGTTGAGTATTGGGCGGACACAGATGTGTGAAACTGTAAAAGTGCTTTAAAAAGTTTGGTGGGCTAGCAAATGTGATTTGATGTGTTATATTGTGTATGTTGTGATACAGACAATGTGATGTGTTATACAGCCTGTGTACAGGAGTATATATGTATCAGGTACTGTATATAGCAGTGATAGGAGATGCATGTAATATATACACTCACCGGCCACTTTATTAGGTACACCTGTCCAACTGCTCGTTAACACTTAATTTGTAATCAGCCAATCACATGGCGGCAACTCAGTGCATTTAGGCATGTAGACATGGTCAAGACAATCTCCTGCAGTTCAAACCGAGCATCAGTATGGGGAAGAAAGGTGATTTGAGTGCCTTTGAACGTGGCATGGTTGTTGGTGCCAGAAGGGCTGGTCAGAGTATTTCAGAAACTGCTGATCTACTGGGATTTTCACGCACAACCATCTCTAGGGTTTACAGAGAATGGTCCGAAAAAGAAAAAAACATCCAGTGAGCGGCAGTTCTGTGGGCGGAAATGCGTTGTTGATGCCAGAGGTCAGAGGAGAATGGCCAGACTGGTTTGAGCTGATAGAAAGGCAACAGTGACTCAAATAGCCACCCGTTACAACCAAGGTAGCCAGAAGAGCATCTCTGAACGCACAGTACGTCGAACTTTGAGGCAGATGGGCTACAGCAGCAGAAGACCACACCGGGTGCCACTCCTTTCAGCTAAGAACAGGAAACTGAGGCTACAATTTGCACAAGCTCAACGAAATTGGACAATTGAAGATTGGAAAAACGTTGCCTGGTCTGATGAGTCTCGATTTCTGCTGCGACATTCGGATGGTAGGGTCAGAATTTGGCGTCAACAACATGAAAGCATGGATCCATCCTGCCTTGTATCAACGGTTCAGGCTGGTGGTGGTGGTGTCATGGTGTGGGGAATATTTTCTTGGCACTCTTTGGGCCCCTTGGTACCAATTGAGCATCGTTGCAACGCCAAAGCCTACCTGAGTATTGTTGCTGACCATGTCCATCCTTTTATGACCACAATGTACCCAACATCTGATGGCTACTTTCAGCAGGATAATGCAATGCCATGTCATAAAGCTGGAATCATCTCAGACTGGTTTCTTGAACATGACAATGAGTTCACTGTACTCCAATGGCCTCCACAGTCACCAGATCTCAATCCAATAGAGCATCTTTGGGATGTGGTGGAACGGGAGATTCGCATCATGGATGTGCAGCCGACAAATCTGCGGCAACTGTGTGATGCCATCGTGTCAATATGGACCAAAATCTCTGAGGAATGCTTCCAGCACCTTGTTGAATCTATGCCACGAAGAATTGAGGCAGTTCTGAAGGCAAAAGGGGGTCCAACCCGTTACTAGCATGGTGTACCTAATAAAGTGGCCGGTGAGTGTAGTATATACAGTCTGTGTACAGGAGTATATATGTATCAGGCACTGTATATAGCAGTGATAGGAGATACATGTAATTATATAGTATATACAGCCTGTGTACAGGAGTATATATGTATCAGGCACTGTATATAGCAGTGATAGGTAATACATGTAATTATATAGTATATACAGCCTGTGTACAGGAGTATATATGTATTAGGTACTGTATATAGCGGTGATAGGAGATGCATGTAATTACAATGTGATGTGTTGTATTGTGTATGTATAGTGGAAAGCTATATGTAAATGTGAGTGAGTAGAGTGAGGGCTACTCCTGAGGTGACAGTAAGGAGTGTGCAGGCAGGTTGAGGCAGGAAATGCCAGGCAGTGTATGTGAGTCTATAGCTGGGGCTAAGAGTCCTACTTTTGTGAGTCTCCTGCTAGGAAGCCATGTTGTTTAGTGGCACCAAAAGTAGCCTGTGACTCAATCCTGAGGGAAAACTATGTTTGTGGAAAATTGCACGCAAATCCGTCCAGGCGTTTTAGCGTGATTGAGGAACAAACATCCAAACTCACAAACATCCAAACACACAAACTTTCACATTTATAATATTAGTAGGATTAAGGAGATCTGTTTCCTTCACCGCTTATTAAGCTGTTCCCCTTCTCCTTATCTTCAGTCTGACTGCTAAAGATCTCTATGGAGAAGGAAGGGGGGGGAGTAGGAGGCTGCTGCTTAATTGATTTTATTGCCTCATTCTATTCACTAGTAGCCTCTTATCTACAACCTAGTAGTATTAAAAGCGCTCAGGATTGCATAGTGTAGTACCAGCAATATCAGTGTATTTTCTTTTTGGTTACCCCCCCCCCCCCCCTCCCCTTTTCAAAGGCTATGTAGATATTAACGCAACCTGAGTGGAGAAGATTTATTTCCTTAATAAGCTATATGACCCAGTTTCTTATATTCACCTGGACTATTCATTTATACAAAGTTGTTTAATAACTGGAGGTCCACTTTAAATTTGTGGAGAATACAAGTATTTATGACATTGGCGCTGGCAGGAGAGTAGACGGGTCCTCAGAAGTTTGAGCAAACACATAATGTAATCTTACGGTCTTGTATTTGTTTTGTTTCCCTTGCCTGTAATATTGGATCAGTTCACAGTATAAGGTTATCGCCAGCGTACAGGCTCCTGCAGCTACAAGGACCAGTAACCTTTTGTCAGTGTGTAAACCCAAGTCCCGTCTTGCCAAATTCTTTGTATTCAGACACAGAGAACTGAATTATTCCTGCTCACAATACACACCCATCCTGTAAGGATGTGTCAGTCTGGTTTTGTGCTGTCTGAATAGGCTTTGATTTACTCTGGTTTGTTTTTGTGTTTCTTTTTATTCTGGCTTAGATAAGGAACGTAACCTTTCAGTACTGAATACTTCTATGAAAAAATGAAATAAAGGCATGTTGACCAAATTTTCTTTCTTGTTGCAGGGGGGACCGTATCACGACTTGCTGCACAGTGTGCTGGGGGCCTACACGTGTTACAGACCAGATGTCGGCTATGTATGTTTAGCTTTTCTACTATTGTGCTGTGTCTTTATATGAAGTATGTGTGTGTCTCATATTTTGGCAGCGCCTCTTCCCTGAGTTAACCCTTATTGCTGAATTTTCTTTCTGTGTTATTTGCTGTCACTTCTTTTTACGCTTGTGTTTTTGTGAAAAAAGCTGAACACTCACATTAAAGGGGTTGTGCATCTTGTGTTTTTATTACTAAATAGCGCCTGGCCTTCAAACCCAGTGGCGGCAGCTTCGCCCATCTGAGTCCAGGTCTCTGGGCTGTTTGTGCCAGCAGTCGACTCTTTACAAAAAACACATTGCAGTAGTCATGTGCCATTTGTGAAGAGGTTGGCACTGAGGCCTGTGCTTGGCTGCTGTATTCCCCCTCACACAAATACAGAAATACAGAATAATTGCCGCTGCTGGAAAAGGAGGCTTGGAGAGAGATGACCAGTGGTTTGTAATCTTCATGGCCCCACGAGCAGCACTATTAAAGAGGACCTTTCACCATCTGGGACACATGCGGTTTAATACACCGCTAGAAAGCTGACAGTGTGCTGAATTCAACGCACTGTTGCCTTTCACGATCTGTGCCCCCGGTGAAGAGCTATCAGTGCCGGTACTGTAGCCCTTCACCGTCAGTAGGGCGTTTCTCACAGTCAGTCAGGAACGCCCTTCCTCACAGCAGTGCCTATAGCACTGTACTGTGAGAGTGGTGAGGAACGCCTCCTCCCCTCCTAATAGTGCTCGTCCATAGACAAGTACTGGTGGGCACTGCTTAGTGTCATCACTGGGCAAGAAGCAACGCCCCCTCTCGAAGTACAGTGCTATAAACACTTCTGTGAGGAAGGGCGTTACTGACTCTCAGAAACGCCCGTCTGACAGTGAAGAGCTACAGTACCGGCACCGATACCTCTTCCATGGGGGCACAAAACGTGAAAGTCAGCTTTCTAGCAGTGTATTACACCGCTTGTGCCCCAGGTGGTGAAAGGTCCTCTTTAAATAATAAAAATGTGTGGAGGGTAGCAGCTTTGTGTCTGTTTACCATCTTACATTCCTTCCTCAGTCACTGTCCAGACTTCACCTATGTTATGGTAATTCTACTTATCGCCCCTTCTCTTTGTCTATACAATGTATTTACAGCTCACCCATCCACCTTTAGAGAGCAGAATCCATATTGGCTACATAAATAGATGTAAATGGGATTCTCTGAGCTCACTCATATACCAATTGTACTAAATTACTTCAATACACTGATACTACTCTCACAAATGTGAATTGAACAAACCATTTAACTTTTTGTTGCTTTTTCTTTTTCCTTTTTACTACAGGTTTTTCTGCATTTTTTTTTAGCCAAAACCAGGAGTAGATTCAGTGGTTTGATCCCACTCCTGGCTTATAGGACAGTTAATTGGCGCACATTTACTATCACGTACACTTTTCAGTGATCATTTGTTCCCCTCCTCTCATACAGATTACATTATTGTCTGAAGTATATCTGCTTGTATAGCCAAAGTAATGGTACAGACACACATTGCAGCAACTATACACAGTCAAAAACCTTGCACACCAATGGTAGCCAACCATTGTTTGCTGCTGCTGTGTGTGTCAGTGCCATATAATCAATGGCAAACAAACATCTATTCCTTTTTTTGACTGCTGGGCAATGAACAGGGGCTAATTTACTGAGCCTTTTCAACCACTCCCCAGCCTGAAATGGCTGAAAACACAAGTAGATTACTTCTTCATTGCACCCTCTTAGTGGCGCTCTGCAACTCCATCATTGCTGCACACCACTCCATTTGGCACTAAAACCTTGTGCAAATATTGTGCAATACCTGACTACATAAGTGAGAGTACTGTGTATGTCCTGCCCCAGGATTGTGCAGCAATAACTTGAGATTCCAGTGCCAAAAAGGGTCACGTCGGGCACGGACAGAGCCATAAGTCAGCACTCAGTGGGGTGCATGCGGCCTGGTTTAGTAAGGTGAACTTGAGCTCTTGCAGTATTTAAGACCACTGACCTGGCATGTAAAGTATGTGATCTAAGAGAATCCCCACATCTACCCCTACCTGGTGATGTTATTGGTTTAGTGGCTAGAAAGCCACTGACAGATTGCTTATGTAAGCAATTGAACTATCCCCTTGGTTTTAGGAGCGATTTATTCTTAGTTTTCATCCTCTCTTTATAAATCTGTTTGATGTTGGCTGCACAAACAGATTTCTTATGAAACAAACTCATCCCCAACCCTCCACCTCCCCTCCCTGTTGTCAAGTGGAGTCCTTGGAGGAAAGAACTTGGCCTTCACCTCACTGACTGTACATAGCTTAGAGAATAGAACGTATACAGATTGTACACTGGCTAATAAGATGTAACATTTTACTTAATAAGTCAGTCCAGGCCTTTCTCAAGCTCTGCCAAACACAGTCCACAAAAAACATTATAGATAAAAATATCCATTACAAGTGTATGTTCTGCAAATGTTTCGGCAAGCCTCAAAACTGAAGATATTTGGCAGGGTTTTTGGACTGCCCATACATACAAGTTGTCATCGCCACGTAATGACGCATCTTATCCAGTACTCTTGTTCATACACACATGCAGGCTTTGGCACTATGTCCGGAGTGTGCACAATGCCTGGGAGCCATTGAGGAGGGGGGGGGGGGGGGGGGTACCATGATGCTAGAGCAGAAAAATTACGTAAGTGGCAGGAAGAAGGAAAAAAAAACCCAAAGTCTGGGATGGCAATGGTGGCACAGACAGAGCATCACAGAACTCGGGGCGGGTGTTAGACAAGGGCAAGTTTGTCTCCAGGAGCGAGCTTGCAGAGATTGGCATCTGATTTTGGACAGTCATGCCATGCACATGTGCCAGTCTTATTTTCAGACCTGTAGGAATCTGGTGCAGTTGTTCACTTTCTAATTTCCTCTGATTGGAGCTCTGAGTCGCCCCCTGCCTGACACTGCAGAGCGTGAAGAGGTTGTCCCGGATAAATACATTTTATATTAGGCCAGGGAAGGCAAGATAAGACATGGCCCCAGTGCAATTTTTCCCTCATATGCATAACACCATGATTTACATGAAAATGGGGCTGCAAAACTAAATAACTGTGGCATATTTGGAAACTGTAGAATCCCCTCTACAGAAAACAGAGATTAAGTTTATAACAAATTATTGCTGACAAATTCCCTTGGATATGTAACCGCATAGGAGATGGGGTTCGCCTAACACTCCTATGTACACAGACGCTGCTCCCTCTAGTGGCCAAGGGCGGGAAATGAAAAAAAAAATAAAAATTTTTTATACTTCCAGAAATAATTAACATTAATAAAGAGATTTTTTTGATGACATGTTGCTTTTAAGTTGTTACTGATAACAGATCACTTGTGGTGTTAACAGCATTGTTGGCTCGACAGACTTTAGAAGACCCCAGACTTGCTTTCTTCAGCAGTTTGGACCCCCAGTTAGCTGGTTCCCAATCCTAGTCTGCAGCTAGTTGATGAAGAGCCGATCCCTGGGCCGGTATATATTTCCCTGCAATCTGCCTGAGATGTTAAATGTTATAGAGAAGATAATTTCATCCCTGACTACGTAGCGCCCCTTGGCCCATTGCATTTTATCGCTCTCTTGCAGATTATCAGCAGTCTATTTGCTGCAGGGGTACTATAGGGCTGAATGTTTGTTACCAGTTACATAATAAGTGTGTAGTTGTGACACGTGCATCCTGTTTACAGTATACAGCCATCATTCCTATCTATTGGAGTGGTTACATAATCTGTACAGCTGCACGCCCGGGTTAGTATGACGTAGCTTGTTATTAATGAAGCACTTCTGTTCTTTTCTTCTTCCCTGTGCAGGTCCAGGGCATGTCCTTCATCGCAGCAGTGCTCATTCTTAACTTGGAAGAAGCTGATGCATTCATCGCCTTTGCAAATCTCCTCAATAAGCCATGCCAGCTGGCCTTCTTCCGGGTAGATCACAGCATGGTACGCCATACCAATATCTCCGTCATGTGATACACACTCACAGAGCCATTCTTCCTAGCGGACTCTTTGGCTTCCTGAGTTGGCAGGGTTGATAAAGGAGCCTTTTACTAAGACACAATGTCTTCTGTGATTCCGAGGAAAATAATTTCTCTGATTGCTGATACATTTGTTATCCGAACGCTGGCGATGATACATTTATCAATAATGTAACCCATACGGATATCGAAATGGCATTATGCCCTTTACATTTTATTTCTGTTTTGGGTGTTTGTTTTTGCATAGGACTTAGTGAGTAATGAAGATGTGTTAAAGGCGTTGTCCATCAGAAATTGCTCACGATGGGTTAAAAAAATAAACAATACCAAACAGAGTCCTTTCCTCTTCCTTCCTAAACTACCCCATGACTTCCTGGACCTTTTTGACACTAAAGAAATGCTCAGCCAATCACTGGTTAAAATGGGGCAACACTGTATGGAGTTCTGCTTTGCTGACATTACTAAAAACATTAAAGGGAGTCTATTATGAGACCCCAGCATATCAACAGAGCCCTGCAGATAGATAGGTTAGGGTCACCTGCATTGGTGCCACTGTTTCGGCAATACGCAAATGAGGTTTTTAGAGCTAAGGCCCCACGTTGCAGAAACGCAGCTTTTTTTGTTGCAGATTTTGCTGCGGTTTTTTGAGCCAAAGCCAAGAATTTACAAAAGGAATGGGAAGTATATAGGAAGTTCTTATATTTATCCCTACTCTTCAATCCACTCCTGGCTTTGGCTCAACAAAACGCACCAAATCTGCAACAACAAAAAAAGCTACGTTTCCGTAATGAGGCCACAACCTTAGAAATAAGGGACTACATCCTGATTTCTCTAAAGAGCTCATCTCCAGATTGATAAACACGGCAATATCTCAACAATGGGGATACCAATTAATAAGGAAAAATCACTGTGTGGTGCAGGGCTGATATAGTGGTGGAATGACTGACTGTTCTCCAGTATATGTTAGCGCTATAGGTTAGTATATGATCACATGCCTTGGCTCAATAATTGTGTTTGACCGCCAGCTCCTCGCTATAAACCCTTATCTTCCATTTTCCTTTTCTTTTTTCTAGATGCTGAAATACTTTGCAGCTTTTGAAGTATTCTTTGAAGAGAATCTCCCCAAACTTTTCCTGCACTTCAATTCCTATAGTCTTACACCAGACCTCTACCTGATAGACTGGTACGTTATATGGAGGCCTGAGAATCCTTTTACATCCTCTTTCGCGTATATAAATGAGAAATGTATTTATGAATGAGAAGACGACGTAGAAAAACTTCTCCATCTTTTAGATAAACCAGTCACATATGTCGGTAAATTTACGGTCACCCTTTTCCTTGTGCAGCCTCCAATGTCAGCCATATACATATGACGGTGCTATCTGCTTGTCATATGTGTGTAACGTCCCGGAATCCTCAGCTATGGGGTTAGAATACAACCAGCGCAGTTGACAGTGTCCCAGCCCTTCATTGCACTAGTTTTGCTCATACATTGCTCTCTTTATACAGTGATTGGTGTGAATGAATGTGCTTGACTTCTTTTTGCCTGTAGGATTTTCACGCTGTACAGTAAGTCGCTGCCACTTGATCTTGCCTGTCGAGTGTGGGATGTGTTCTGCAGGGATGGCGAGGAGTTCTTATTTAGGACAGCTCTGGGAATCCTGAGGCTGTATGAAGATATCCTTTTACAGATGGACTTTATTCATATAGCACAGTTCCTTACAAAACTGCCGGACGACATTACATCTGAGAAGCTCTTCAGCTGCATAGCGGCCATCCAAATGCAAAACAGTAATAAAAAGTGGACCCAGGTCAGTGGAAGAATGGGGGGTTTACTGTACATAATGTGTTGTACTTTTCAGTATATGGATTCCCCATTAAATAGGAGTAATGGAGTAAAAGATGCTCCAAAGCTGCTGTTTCAGGGGGAATAAAATTTACTAAAGCAGACTTGTCAAAACTGACCCATCTTCTTTTAAGATGCTAAAATAAGTTAAAAGGAATTGTACAATAAGTACTGCAAATAAGCGTGTCCTCATGTGAACACAATAGATCTGTAATTGCTACCACAAGGTTATTTGTACACCCGCCCCGCTCATCTACACCCATGAATGTCTCTGTAAGCTATGCACACTGTATTGTTAAAGGGAATGTGTCATCAGAAATTGTGTTGAACTTTTTAAGGTATTTTGTTCTCGTGTTTTTTTTTTTGTTTTTTTTTATTTGTCATGTCACGGTCTAGATTTTACAAATTCTGAATTCTGACGGGATCATTTTTCAGCAGTGATTTCATTATCACAGGCAGAATTCTTATATATACATATATGTGTGTATGTGTGTGTGTGTGTATATATATGTGTATATATATATATATATATATATATATATATATATATATATATATATATATATATATATGCGCGTGTGTGTGTGTAGTGGATCCGCACCTCTGCACAAGTCACAGTGCATGCCCAAAATGATCCTAAAGTCAATGAACATCTCCAGTGTCCAGGTTTATACAATCCATGTGTCTACTGTATCTATCTGATCCCTGAATTCTAATAGCAGCAGCAAAGAAAATAGGATAAAAAAAATCTGAATATCCCATCCACTGTGGATATGCATCTTCAGGTCATTGGCAGTCCAGTATGTTGGAGAACCTGCACAGGCCTTTGTAGGACTACAAGTGACAGCATGTGTAGGAACATTTTTATAGAACCGTTGGGGTTAAAATTCAATCTCTCTATTTCACCTATTTAAAGGTTTGTCAGTATGTGATGCTCTACATGGTTAAAGTGTCCATTTTGCTCTTACACTGACCGATGGACAATATAGTACAGATCACGTGATATCATTGGGTTGGTATGGGTATGATGGCATCATCCTCCCACTGTTAACTCAATATGTGCTGTTCTGAATCAAAGGTGAAATGAAAAACCTTTAGGCTGAGGCTCGATGTTGCAGAAAAGGTGATTTTTATTTTTTGATTTTTTTTTTTTTTTTTTTTTTGCAGATTTTGCTGTGGTCTTTTGGGCCAAAGTCAGGAATGGATTGAATATAAGGGAGAGGTAGAACATCTTCCTGGATATTTCCAATTCCTGCTTCAGCCACTCTTGGGTTTGACTAAAAAAAAATAAAAAAAAGCAGCGAAATCTGCAACAAAAAAAGCAGTTTTTCTGCAATGTGGGGCCTTAGCCTTACACAGGTATTCTCATTTCAGCCTTTCATGGACAGCACAAGGCCTGGGGGTCTGTTACAGGGGATCCGCGTTCATTGGTTGCATAGGCACGACACAGTCCAAAGGTTCTGATTAGAAACCATTTTGTATTGCAGGTCTTCACATCACTAATGAAGGATTACAAAGAAGGTGACAAAAATAGTCCTGCATCCAAAACTTAACCAATGAGACCTTCCTGACTACATGAAACCACTCTACCAAGCAGAGCGACACTCTGTGTCCTAGGATCGAGAACCACTACAGACAAGTATAATCTGAGGATCCTTCCCAGGGAATTGCACATCGACCTTAACGCCGGGGAATAAACGCAGACCGGTCCTTCTCTCGTCAGTATTAAGAATTAAACCCAAATCTGTGCATTTGTTTTCCGGAGGACACTGAGGGTTTTTTTTTTTCCGCAAGACATGGGTAATATTTAATATACAAACAAAATATTTAATGCAATAAACCTTTGTAATGGACCTTTTACTCGGTACACTAAGTTTTCAAGAATACATAGAGAAACAAAAAACATGCACTTTTTATTTTCCATTTTGGTAACCATGTAAATGTTTTTACCAGACATCAAACTGCAGCCTGGTCCAACCTACTGGTACCGATAGACCGTAGACATGTGCGTTCAGGTCTGCAGAGGACCAAATGCATGTCTCTGTGGGAATAATGGCAGGCTTTGGAACATCTGCCAGCTATAGGAGGAATGATGCCCAGATGCCGTTTTTCCCCCTTTTTTGGTAAGGGGTTATGCACTACTTTCACCAGTCGTCACTCCTAGCACACTTGTCCTCACTCCTCCGACATTAGACAGTAATGTGACTCAATAATGGTGTTATTTATATTTAATTCTGTTCTCTTCCATTGTTTTAGTCTAATTTCCAAAATCTTTGTAAATGGGAAAGAAAGCACATCACCTTAAAGGAACACCCCGGGTCTTAGTTATGCTTGTTGCAGGGTTGTTCTTGGAATTCCCCCCTAAGGCCGTGTACCAGGCATAACACAAGTATATCAGATGGACCAGGAGTGATCCTTAAGACTACACGGTGAAGTTAAGACCTAGTTATCTCACAAATGTGACTGGCCTAGTCATTATGGTTGGATTTTTTACAATTGTGGGGTCAGAAATCAACCATGTTCACGTTCACTAGGTGCGATGTTGTAATGTGACGTTAGGACCTGCCATGTAGTCCTCATCTTATGTACCTCCACAGAGCCACATCACATCACTTGCTGTATATTCGTTCTCTTTATACTTATGCTTAGCACCCTCTGTATTATTTTCACCTTATTTTTAGTTTTCCCTTACCAGCTGATGTCTTTTATACAAAAAGCATGATGGTTATTTTCTATATATTGAGCCTTATTCACAAATCTAGTGACCCAAGCCCAGTAATAAATTCAGTTTTCACCTAGTACTGAAACTTCACCATTAAAAGGATTCAGTCATAAAGATAGAAATCTCACTAGTGTACACAGTGTTCTAGATCGGCACCGTTCCTTCTCACTGGCGCCTGTTCAGATGATAAGCATTGATTTTTATCGTGTATCCAAGTAGGGCATCTGTGAAAATCCTGACCGGAGAGGGCACATTGCTCCGTTCTAGGTCTGGAGATATATGCCGCATTGTGAGACATCACTGATACACGTGGATATATATATATATATATATATATATATATATATATATATATATATATATATATATATATATATATATGTTTATCAGTGACGCAGTGCATAGGAGGACAAAACATGGAAGCTGGAAAATCTGTCCTTTTCCCAGGAAGCTTCTTTATGTAGATTTGTGATGTACAATGTGCCTTAATGTGGTTCAGCACTCCTTATCTGCCGGCTCTACCGGGGCAGTCTCAGAAAGTTGGAAAGCGTATACAACCAATAGTCTAATGTGTATGGAGTCATTCTGGCCGATTTGGCAGACATGATCCTTTGCACTGCCGGGTGATGAGCTGCTGTCTGTAGTCTCTGTCCGCAGGTTGTTTCCATATACATCTTTATGGGGAGGCTGGGGTTTATAGTCCGATGTGTATGGCTAACCTAAAGCTGGGCATACACTTTATAAATGACACCGCTATTCCTTTTAATCCTGGCCATCCCTTTTGGATGTAAAAAAAAGTGATGTGAATACAACAGTAGTGGTAGTGGTATGGCACAGTTATGGTCGGGGAGGGGATTATGAGTTTTAGGTCAAGTTCTATAAACTGCACCTAGCCAAAAAATAAATAAAACCCCTTGCATTCCCTTACATGTCAGTTTTGAGCACTATGCTGTATGGACCAGTACTATAATCGCTGTCATTAGGATTTATCAATATATTAAAATGGGAATATGTGTCATCCACAGATAAATGCTGCTAAAAGTGAGGGTCCAACGTACTAGCAAGGGGCCATGCAAAGCCAAAATGTGCCATGTGTTTTATGGCATCAGTGAATGGTAAATGTGAATCCCAGCAATCCGTTAACGATAACACTAAGTAAATCTGCTGTCATTGCTACGCTGCAGTCTGTAGGATATCCTAATATATGGCTAATATGATTTCCATATAACAGTCTCTCGTGGCTACTTGTGGGGTGATCTGAAGGAGCTAAATCTGAATAGTGGTCTTAAGACGTGCAATACTGAATGTCCTGGCGCTTCTTCACATTTCTTGAAGGCCCTTCCATGACTTGTCTGCAATCTTACTTGCTGTAAAGGAGCAGGCGGCGAGACCATTGGGGGGGGGGGGGGGGAGATTTTGTAAGGGATTCATTTATTTATAGCAATTTTGTGCAGTATAAATGGCTGTAAACTTTTTGTGCTGAGCTGGTGCTGGCCTTACGGTCACTTATAGGAATATTTTTGTCAGTGCTGTCAAGTAAAGCTCTGTTCACATTTCTTTTTTACTTTTCGTCTGGTATATGTTCCAGGAAAGACTCCAGCAAATACCCAAAAATGCATCTATAGGCTGTAAAGGGTTTTTATATACTGTGTACTAAAGCATAATCTGTTGTCTTTCCTAGACAACGGGGCATCACCTTGAGGTATATATATTTGTGGGGGGGATGTATGCCAGTGTAGGACACGCAGGGGCATTTGTTGACCCTTGGTATCCTATGCAGGAGAAGGTTATGTCCATGTAGATGGTCTACGGAAGGGCCAACACCACCCTTCTGATGGAACTTACAAGTGTCAGTCATTTTCTAATATTGCTTATCAGCATTTAAGGGCAAAAAATGTACCCTTATTAAGGAACGTTTAGCTCATTGGAGGTAAATTGAATTGAAATTGGTGGATTGAGCTTACTTTCATCACAAAGTGGGTATGGCCATCTTTAAGAGGACCTTTCACCACCTCCACCAACTCTTTGCATCCAATGTTCCTGGTGCAGTTGGAATTTTGACTCTAGCCCTCTCATTGTCCCTGAGCAATCTGTTCAATTTACAAAGTAGGGTTCCTACTAAAAGGTGGGCAGATCCAAGATTGTTGGAGCCTGAGTAAGTATATTGGATGCTGACATTAATAGCACTGATTGCTGACAAATGGGGAGGGGGGGAAGGGGAGCTAGAGAAAAAATTCCAACTGTGCTGGAATCAATGGATTGGCACCTATTCAAGGATACCAAGAGCTGGGGCTGGTGGAGCTGGTGAACAATCCTCTTTTAGGAGGCTTACAATTCCCTTCCTTAAAGGGGTTGTCCCACAAAGTAAAGTGATAAAGACCTTTCTCGTCCTTCATATTTAACCAGGCTGAATGTGGGCAGGACTGATGACAAGTTACTTCAACAAGAGCGCTGGAGATGGCAATACTTCAGCTATCTCCGGTGCTTCTGTTGAAATGAATGGGAGCGCCCACCACCAGAAGTTGGTTAGGTTGAATGTTGAGCATTAGAAAGGTCCTTCTCACTTTTTAGCACAACCCCTTTATAACCGAAGACGACTATTGACATGGCTGCCACCTTCTACAGGTACATGGAAATGAACAGTTAATACTTTGCTTAGTGTTTTATATCCATTTTAAGCTTTTCTGTCTCACCAGCAAATAGTCTCATGTAACTGAAACCAGGACAATGCAAACCGTTAACAGCGACGTCATTTTTTATGTGGATGGAAATTGTTGAAAATTGAAAAAAAAAAAAGTCATCTAAGAGCATAGTTTTCCTTTTAAAGTATTGGATCAGTTTTGGGCTGATTTATTAATAGTAGATATTTTATACCAAATTTTTAACTATTAAAGGGAAATTCGTTCATTGTTAAAAGATGACATTGTTTGGGATCTCACCAGTTTCTCAGACCAAGGTGAAGCGGGGCCCTATTGGGCACTGGACATTTTCCGGACTGTACTGTACAGCACTGACATCAGTTTTTCTAGACTATTCCACTCATTGCCTTTTAGGGGCGCACTTGTCCAGTTCCACAGAAGGTGCGATAGGCTTGTCATAGGCTACTGACCAAAAATGTTGGAACAGATTGCTTTGGCACCATAGACATAGATTGTTACCAGGGTAAAGTCTGCGACCAACTTTTCTTAAGCTTTCCACTAGATAGAGGACTTCCCCATTTTGTTTGGTAATGTATTCCAATTCCCAATATATTTCATAATCTTATTGTATCGGAAATTTTCCGTTTTCCGTTCCTTGAAGATATGGAGGTCACCTCTTAACTGCGGTTTTCCATAAACTCTCACACTTTGCAGGTCTCCTGAGGCCACTACCAGATAAAGGTATTGTGTGTCTGTTGCTTATCTGTGATTTCGTAGTTTCCCCCTTTTGTACAGATAACTTTTCTGTGTATGTGTGACAAAAAAATAAAGATACAGATGTAACCCGTTCAATGTATTACCAGGCCTGGGCAGCGGTGAGGGCGCCGAGGACCGACACTAGACCGGCTCACATTTCCCCCGGTTTGTGTTGCTGCTCTATGGTTCTTCTGAAGTCCACATGTGTAAACTCGAATGTTACATATAATTTATGTATTTCTTTTATGTCAAAGTATTTCTAATTTTTTGTGGCTATTGTACAGTTTTCTTACTTTTCAAGTATAAACCTGTATATAGAACATGTACATAGAAGGGACTTAGCCTTCATTTGAGACCACTAGATGAACAATTCCTATGTAAATAAAACTTGGAAGCTAAAGCTTTTACTCTGTGTTGTCTGGATTTATTGTCACTTACACTACTTTATTCCCCCCGCGCCTTCTTTTTGGTAAGCTTCTGGTCACTATCTGCTCTCTCGTCAATACTTCGTATGTTGGAAGTTGAAGTAAAATGCCATAAATGGACAGTCCTTATACAGCTCCATGTTGGATCCAGATACCAAGTGTCAGGCAAAGCACTGGATCATCGTCTTGGTACTATATATACTCGTGTATAAGCCAACCCGAATATAGTGATCATACGCACAAGATGTGTAAGTAGTTATTGGTTGAACTCTTCTCTATACACATGCACACTCTGTACAGCCATAGCAGTGCATGTGTATATGCAGAATGGGAGAGAACAGAAAGCTACTGCCAGGCTCCTATGTGCAGATTATCTACCCAACAAAGATGAAATTCTATAGGTGACTTTCTAAGCACCTTGTGCAGCCGCTTCTATTCACTAGCAGCGCTGTCGGCCATTACACACTAATTAGAATTAGCCGCAGGAAGCAACTAATGATCTTCTCTTAATGTACAAAGCCAATTGTGTGTTACAAATGCAGATTTCATTGTGACTGCCCAGTATCCTGCAGCTGGCAGACATGATTTGCTTTTAGATCACTGCATTTCTAAAACTGTAGCTTATTTTTTATTTTATTTTTTCTATTTTAGGTTGTATTTGCTGTTTGAATGAAGATTGAAGCTTTATAATTTATGTAGCAGGTAACAATGGCAGACTAGGTGGGGGTTACCCTTTTGTATTTTAAGCCCCTGCCTGTCGTGGTAACCCATTGTTGCCTGGTGGTAATATTACTCTTTATTCCAACCTGTCTACTATTCTGCAGGTTCCTCCATTTCACTAGACCCCTGAAGGTATCTGGTAATGTCTAGCCTCAAGACACTAGCAGAAGATCCTTTGAGGCTCAATTCAGCCCGAGAAACTCAATCCAGAGTAGATATTTGTACCAAGCTTCTTGACCATGTTCTTAGTCCTGTGAGTTGAGGCCCACGTTTATTGTACTTGTTCATTCAGGTGCTCAATAGGATTGAGATATGGAGAATTAGAGTCCAAGACAACATTTTGAACTGTCAAGTTCCTCAAGTCATTCCTAGGAAGTATCACATTAAGGCTGGGTTCACACCAAGGCTCAGTCTCCATTCAGAGATTCCATCCCCCATTCTGCTGCATTTTTCAGGCATAAACCTGGTGGACCCCATTATAGTCTATGAGGTCTGCAGATTTCCTCAGATAACTACTTTTTAAGCGGAGCCGAGCCGAAGTGGACCCGAAGAACCGAAACCCGAATGCTAGATTTCCCAGCAGAACATTGCTCCATGGTCTCATGTACCCTCTATAGGTTATTTTTGTGGTTGACTCCTGTAAGTGGCCTGCAGCTACTTGGCTCCATACACTGCACCTTTCTATCACAGTTGTAACTGTAAGCAAGTTGTGATACAATAGCTCTTCTATGAGGTAGAAACCAGAGGGGCTTTTAGATCCCCATGTACATTAGTGAACCTTGTGCACCCATGACTCTGTTGCTGGTTCATCAGTTGTTCTTCGTTGGACCACTTCTGGTAGGTGGTAACATTGCATAATGCACATTGGGATCACCCCATAAGACTTGATGCTTTTTTTCCTGCTTCCAACATGTCAGCATAAAGGCAATCTGTTACTGGGTTTAGAACCCTGTCGAAACCAGTAGCAAGTCCTTATGCTGTTGGGGTTTAGTGCCCAGGTCCAGGTACATTGCTGCATTCTCCAAAAACTGGTTTCTGCGTGGGGACTTAGGGAGTCTGTCATCACTTGCTTGCTCTAGGGTTTTGTATGTTACAAACTCAGGGGTTTCAGGCAGGTTCAGCACCTGGGTCACTCGTGTGGTCACTGCTAGTTACCTGTATCATGGGGCCTGGCTTTAGTATTATGATGTAGTAGTCAGCCACCATGATACAGGTAACTAGTGGTGAACACTGGAGAGGAGGCGAAGTGACTGTGACTCGGTGTCAGCCCAAAACCCCTGAAGAAGGAAGTAATGCCAAACTCCCTGGAATAATCCCTTTAAACCCAGGAGCATAAGAACCTGCTGTGATCAGAGGCGTAACTGGAAGCGTGTTGTCCTTAATGCAAAAATCTGTAATGGGTCCCCTAGTAGTATATTTTATATGGTAGAGGGGCCCACTGAGGGGCCAGTAGTGACCGCAGCACCTCCTATAGTTTATACCCCTGCCGGGACTGGGGCTGATATCTCAAGATAATCAAAATTATTAACACCCCTGATTTTAATATTATGACCAGGGGTGTAACTAGAGGGGGTGCTGAGGGTGCAGCTGGGCCATAATGTGCCTCTGCCTAATATGAGGACACCAGTAATAGAAATCCTATATTGCAGGTAGGTGGGGGATCCTTAGATGCTACATAGGCCCCCAGGAGCTTCATGTTATGCCCCTCTGGTCAGTCAGTAGACAATATATTATACACATCCATTTGTTATTGGACTGACCAGCTCAGTGCACTTACATAAAAGAGTACAAAAATATAAGAGTATAAAACTACCAGGCTGTACAGCCAGTTTATAGGAGAGAGCTGACCGACTGCCCTGCACTATGACTCCTGTACACAAGATGGCGCTCTTACGAATCCGCAGTGCTGGCTCCTCTCTAGCCGGCTCCCGATGTCTATGTGCGGCGGCACTTCCTGTAGTCACACGTGTGTACCGGAGCTGAGGAGTCGTGTCCCGGACTGCAGGCACCATGAAGCCGGTGAGTGTCCACAGCATAGGCCGAGGCTGCTGACATGGCCTTGGTCACCTGCTCTGCCATGTAAAGCGTCCTCCGCACCAACGTCTCCTATTAGCCTTGGCAGTGCATTCATATACAGTCTATTGCTCCCTGTTGTCAGCCATTACACACCGGTGATAAATCCGCATATAACAGCTGTATGGCCTGTAACCCTGCAGGGATATGTTGTGTCTGTTCTGCAGCCTGTGACGTGGTAGCCAATGTAAAACCACAATTCCCAGCATGTCTGATGGTGGTGGCGGCTTTCAAGGCATGCTGGGAGTTGTAGTCTTGTATCAGCTTTAATCATCTATTGTGGAGGTGTATACATATACATTACCTATTGCAGCTGTGCTGGTGACAGGTATATATAGCGCCCCCCATAGACCCCACAGCTCCTACCAGCCTGGAGCATTCACTTGAAGTGCATGGAAAGACTACAAATATGTGTTACCCCCTTTGACTCCCCCATAATGGTAAATGAATGGAATTGCTTTGTGACCACAAAATTGCTGCCAGTGTGACTTCTGCTCGCTTGATATTTTTGTGACTAGAAGTCGCAGCATCCTTGGGGGTCACAGTGTTACTGTGTTCCATTACATTGTTGGAGTCGTGGGGGGCGGACACAGCCAAAGTCTCAGTGTAGCCCTAGCCTAAATGTTATTACAGTGACCAGTATCTCAGACACTTCACTTATATTGCCGCAGGAGAGAATCTATAGGCAGAACCTGGTGGCAGCATCATTTGATATGACAAGCATCTGAATTGCACTGGCGGGTTTTAGACTAATGTGATTGTACATAATTATTTCACCCCAACGTATCCAAAGAGACTCTCCTACTGAACATTGTCGATTTGCTAAGGGTGTCTTCCATGTTGTTCAAATCTTACAGTGATGCGGAAAATTAAACGTTTACCACAGCTGTGGTTAGGGCATCAGTGTGAAAAGCCCCTTTAGGCTAAGACCCTTATAGCAAGCCACATAAAAACGCTGCGTAAAAAACCACAGCGGAAACACATTCATGCTCCTATTATATCTACATGGAAAATGCCAGCGGTTCCACAGGTATAATTGATATGCTGTAGTTTTCAGAAAAGTCTTTGAAAATGCAGCTTTTCTACTGCAGACTTTTTCTGCAATGTATGGATAGGATTAGCCATGTGTGCATTTATCGCAATGTGGGACTCCAGCCTCAATGCATGTCAAATATGGGAGAGACATGTAAAAATATTTAGCACCTCTTCCATGTTTTGCCTTGCAAGTCCTGACCAAAATTTTGCAAGTGTCAGTGCAGTCTCAGTGTTGTCTACTCAACTGCTTCAGGTTTCAGAGAAACCAGACACATTCGGGGTTTTGTTCAAGAATTTAGAACTTCTTTTTTTTTTGTCAAGTCATTTGCCATATTAGGCCTGGGCCCCTCCTAGTGTAAACACCTTAGAAAAAAATGCAGTGTTTTACAGTCACTGCAAGGTGGATGGGATTCTATCTAATCCAATACATACATTGCGGAAAAATATACACAACAGATACGCCGCGATTTCCAAAACCGTTCCGGTATGTTAGTTATGTCTATGGAAACGCTGGTGCTTTCTGTATAAGTATAATGGAAGAAGAAAGTCTGCAGAGGAAACTTCTGTGGATTTTCTGTGAAAAGCGCTGCAGGAAAATACCCCCAAAAATTGACATAATTTAAAAAGAGATCCCGGGATTTATTAGCACATCCCCAAACAAAGTGTAAAGTCTTGTCTCACGCAGGGGGGGGGGTTTGTCTGTCGTCTTGAAGTCTAACACAATCCACGATTCTCTTGTAAGCTTTGTTGTGTTGTCTTTTCTAGAGAAGAAATCGGAAGCAAGCTCCCAGCTTCCGCAAGCTTTTGAAGACCAGCAAGATAAAACTTGACAACAAGTTAAAGAACAAGCAGTTTAAGCAGGAGAGTTCAGCGAAGAAGAAGAGGAAAGAGCAGAAGAAGCTCAGAGAAGCTGTGCGAGATGTCGGCTCCAAAGCACCTGTACCCCTGGATAGGGTTGGACCAAAGAATCAACAAGGTACTACCGGGTGGTGGACTGAGGTTGCACTACATACTCCCCAGAAAAATAAAAATAAGTCTCCATTTATACTATTTTGGGTAACGTCTGGTGTCCTGATCACTTTTTGTTTAATTTTTTTTGGAGAAGCTAAACAGCAATTTGGCTATTTTGATCTTTATAAGGCTGTGTTTACAGTTGGAGACCCTCTGTGTCCGTTCCCATTGACTGTAATGGAAGAAAGTGTCCTTTGTGTTTTCTACATCATGTTTGTTTACTTTTGTAATGGAAGAAAAAGTCCTACATGCAGGAAAATGAAAAAAAAAACATGAGGGAAGAAAGCTTTATATTATTTTGGGTCTTTCACCACATGGGATAAATATTTTTAGTTTGGGCCTTTTTGGACATAGGAATAGCTAATTTTTTTGTTTATTTTTAATATATATATATCTATAGTGTGTGTGTGTATAGATAGATAGATAGATATAGATATATAAAATTATTTTTAAATAGCCTCCATAGTTATTTTCTTATTACAGGCCTGGGAGTTTTCAGAAGGCTCCTGGCTCTCATTGGCACTATAGGGCTCTCTGCATCTATGGGGCCTCGCATGTACTAAATGCCCACGATCAGAGAAGACTGATCAAGGGCATTAATGCTGGGCTCCACTGTGCAAACAAATAGACACCAGGTGTTTATGGCACCCGTTCTGTTCTTGAGCAACAGAAAAAGTGCTCAGAGATGTTCAAATGGCCGGGAAAGTCGTCACATGGGTATTAATACGCATGAGAAACTTTTCAAGGTGTAATATACTGTTATAGACATTATAGTAACCTCTTGCGGTGTCCATTCATTTATCAATGCATTGTTGCTTTTTTTTTTTTGTGCGTTCCTACTAATAGCGTCTGTTTTGGTGCATTGTTTTGACTGTCTGTTTGCACGTGCAGTTAATGAAGATGATGACTTGGATGAGGAAACCCTGCCCTTGGACATGCTTGATGAAGACGACCTGCAACTAATGCGAGAAATGGCTCAAAGAGCATCCTTTGTAACCAGGGACCTCTCCTCCAGGTAAGACACTGATGCTGTAGTGGTTAGTCAGAGTTGTCATAGGCAGGTGAATGCCTTCATTGTGAATCTGTATGTAATCTGCTCCTGTAGGATAAAGGGATATTAAATGCTGTCAATCCTGTCCAAAATGCCTCCAAAACCACTAACAAGTGCTTTGGGGGCAACTGCCGAATTACTAGATTTGCCTGTAGACATCTGCTGTTCAGACACAAGCTAAAAATGTCAATTATTACTACAGGTTAGACATTGTACACGGATTCTAGAGTAGATTCGGAGCATTTGTAACTGTCAGTAGGGAAATCGGGGAGCATGGTGACTCAGTGGTAGCACTGTAACCTTGCAGAGCTGGAGTCTTAGCTTCAAATGCGACTAAGGACATTTGCAAGGAGATTGTATGTTCTCCCTTTGTTTGTATGGGTTTCCTCTGGGTACTCTGGTTCAATCCCGACACCAAAGACATAGTGATAGAAAACTTAGATTGTGAGCCCTATATGGGATAGTAACGGACCGTGAGTGTCTGTAGTGTGTATGTGCTATACAAGTAAGAGGAATACATAAATCAGCCATGCACTTTCAGGGTGATTTGTTTATCATTCTCTCTACATCAGTCTTGATATTACCTGACAAATGCCCTACATGAAGTTTTGTACCCTTTAAATATTGCTGCTTCAACAATAAGACTATCATGTTCATAGAGTACTAGTGATGCCTCCACAACTGCTTCCTTCCCTTACCTGAATCACACCTGTCTGTAGAGATATAGTATTTGTCATATAAGATATAATATAATTTGTAATATAAGAATATTCGCATAATTACACTGAAGACTTCACATAAGAAAAAAGTTGATTGAACCAGCCCAATTTCAGCAGTGTTGGATGACTCTACTGACAGATGATATTGGGGAAGGAAGGATTGGGTATGATGACTCTTATCACGCTGGATCCTTGGCTCTCTAGCTGATATACTGCCCCAGCTATATGACAGCATCTTACTTTCCAGCACCCTTTGAAAATACAAGCACATTCAGTCAAACTGGTGAAAGTGTGTGGTCTTTTGGTACTAAAATATTGATGATCTATCTTTAGGATAGATCTTCAATATAAGATTGGCAGGTGTCTTACACTGGGACCCCACGATGATCAGCTGATCGAAGCTGCTCCATCACACTTGGACTTTTTCAGCTCAGCCTCATCCAAGTGAACGGGGCTGAGCTGCAATACCAAACTCTGCTGCTGTACAATCTATGTAATGTGCTTGACAAGTAGTGAGGAGGCCACAGGACTTGTCTGAATGCTGCAGTCTCTTCAAACAGCTGACTTGGCCCCTCTCCATTCACTTTCGGCAGCAGACTCTGCTCTGTTCTTGAGATTAAAGGTTGGACCCATATATATATATATCATATTCTGTAGATAGCCAGAAGTAGCGAAATGGGAGTATCCAATATAATCTTATGTAGATACTTTCTTTTCATTTATTAGTGAACCAGTCCATGCCACAAAAAGAAAACAGGACAGTGTGATTGAGAAGTATGAGAAGATGCCCAGACGTATGAAGACGGAACCTGAGAAAGAAGTGATTCACCTTCTGCCTATCAAAGACAAGCGTGGAATTATTCCGCAGAGTATTGAGAAGCCAGGTAAGTGACCACCACCCTCGCTTGTATTCCTTTGCCCGCTGCTGTTGGCACAATACCTGTTAGTATAGGCTAGGTCACACAAATAGAAGGAAAGTTATGAGATTTCAGAGACTGTATGGGCA
The DNA here is from genome assembly GCF_031893055.1 of Leptodactylus fuscus. Lineage (NCBI taxonomy): Eukaryota > Metazoa > Chordata > Amphibia > Anura > Leptodactylidae > Leptodactylus > Leptodactylus fuscus. The sequence goes on from NC_134274.1 coordinate 34,209,736, forward strand.
CTTCACTGTTAACCTATAGGGAAAAAGAAGGTTGTTTGGTACTTAATATTTAGTGATGATATATGGTGGCGTGTGACTTTGAGGTAGTGGTTGTATTAACCCTGTAGTTTTACCATGACTGTAAGGTGTTTTACCTACTTACCTCAAATAACAGCTTGTCTGTCTTCTGCAGTTGTCCATACTGAGGACCAGGATGAGGAAGAGGAAATGGAAACAGAAGAGACCGAAGGTAAGTAACTATTCTGCCTCTTTAGCTGGGTATCGTTCTCTTGTGCGTATTTAGCTGTGACATAGATGAGCCCAAGAGTATACTATTGTTGACTTATCTAAGGATAGCTCATGAGTAGTATAATCTGGATCACCTATTTATAATAAGATACAGATGTATTCTGTAGGGGGTGTAATAGGTGCTCTCAATGTAGGGCTGGGAAATGAATAGAAAAATAATTGAATATCCAAATAGCCAATATGATTTTGTGCATGTGGGATATTGCAGGACAGTTATTTCATCATTTCTAAACCTTGCCTGCAGTTTTGTTTGGACTGAACACATCCAAACTGGAAATGCTATTACACTGTGGGGTCTCTTCAGAAATCAGAGACCCAAGTCAGGTGATCAAATATAAAAAAACAATGTTACTCACTTTCCCTGTGCTCCTGCGCTGGTCCGTCTTCTTCCGAATATCAGGTATCGCTGAGGCTTCAGGCCTACAACTCCTGGGTTCTTGTGCCACTGCTGGTATTCTTCAGGCCTCTTGAATGACATCAGGGAAATTGGTCACAATTTCGTTTTTGCCTCATGGCACCATGTACCCCAGAGACCTGGTCTCTGAAGTCTTTCATCAAACCTGAAGAAGATCCAGGAGCAGGAGGTCCCTGATGTTAGCCCAGGAGAGGTGAGTAACACTGTTTAGTATGTTTGATCGCCTCCCCTTGGGCCCCGCTTATTATAATCTGGGGTCTGAAGAGATGTTCGGTCTGAACAAAACTGCCGATGCAGGTTTGGACTGAACGAAAGCGCTGGGGAATCTCAAGAGGTTCATCCAAAACATACATTTACGTGAAAAGGGGCGTGTTTAAGAGGTGCAGCCTAAATAATCGCCATTAATCGTACTTAAGGTAAAATGCACAATTAATTGCCATTTTTATTTAGATCATATTGACACAGCTCTATTTCAAAGCCACCTAGAAAACGTATTACTGATTCTTATCTTACATTTAGAAATATTTTTAATTTTGATTTGTAAGATCCACAGTGTGTATGCGGGGTCATCTCAGCTGTTATCGATGGCAGATATTTCATAGATCTGATCATTATGTTTGGACACACAAAGGGTTACATGGCATTGGTTCACAGTGTACCCCCGATACCCGCATTTGCTGTTATGTCCACATTTTAGTATTCTGTCCTGCAGGCATGTTTGCTTAGTTAATTGAGGCCTGTTTGTAAAAGGCCATTTAACCCTTTGGTTGCCTGGTTAAATATAAAGTACAGTATGTCCTTTGCATGTTTAGTTTGCTGACAATGAAGACATGTCTCTTTCCAGTTGTGTCTGCAGAGCCTGTTCGAGTACTTAGCACAGAGGAACTGATCGAACATAGGAGGGACACGCTGGAACAGAAGAAGGTTCACATCGCAACTTTGGCCTCGGCTATATTGGCAAATCCAGAGAACAGTGTGTGTGGTTTTGTATTTTTTAACAAAAGAACTGTTTGAACTCAGATTTTTCTCATATTTGGCTAAGTCATAACTATAAAGTGTTTGACTTATTGGGCAATTATTCTTCTTGCACAGTCTACCTCTTTTTATACCTTTAAAGGGATTTTCCCACAAAACACACAAATGATTGATAAATGCGTGTTATACCTCACCTATCTCTAAAATCAGCCCCCCTCTAGTTTCTATGTCCTGATACTTTACCTTACTGCAACCTTACTGTGAAGACTTTAAGCTATGGAAACAATGTAGCTCACTTTTCTACACTGTTTCCATAAATCTTATTCACTTCTGTGGGGGTAACAGAAACAGTGTGGCACCCTGCGTAATAAATGTTATAACTAAATGTCTTTTATGGAAAAACTTCTTTGAATGACTAAAACACCTTTATATAACAGGAGACTAAAAGAAATGTGTGCAAAAATAACTTATGTTTTCGCATAGTACCATATGGATGTTCTTAAGAGCTAAATACTATGTACTCAGAACTGTCTTATATGCCTTTGCCTCAACAGATTAAAAAACTGAAGGAGCTGCGTGCCATGTTGATGGAGCAGGACTCTACAGTGGCAGTGACTGTCCGGAAACTCGTGCTGATTTCATTAATGGAAATCTTCAAGGATATCGCCCCTTCCTACAAAATTCGCCCCCTGACGGAAGAAGAAAAGTCTGCTAGGGTGAGACATAACACATGAAATATTGTACATTCTAGACGTGGAGAAGGGCTGCTTACTATTCACTGAAGCTGCTTGTTTGCTCTCTACTTGTTGCAGACTGCTGTATGATGGATTTATCATCGGTAGTTTTATGAAAAATGTCAAACAATGTGCAGATCAATGTCTGCCTTGTACTAAATCCCAGGCAATAAATTGTTTGTCATGTTCAACTTTCTATTTCTGCCAATGACAACAGCTAAAAAAAAAATCAGGACAACCTTTCCACAGATTATAGCCTTCAGTCATTGTCTAATCCACCCTTTACAGTCACGTAAAAATCTGTGGTGCAGGCTATTGCACGATATAGGTGTGATATTTGATATAGTATATGTAGGTATATATGTGATCTCTATCATATTTCCCCAGTGATAGGAAATTACATTGGAATAGGGCTATTCAAGTACATGTTGTTTTTGCATGCAGGTGTGTATTTTTGTATTATAATCTATATATATAAAACTCAAATTCTGTAGTAGCCCGCTCTATACAAATCCACAGTTCTCGCCCGATTTAGGTGAAATTTGGCACGTCCCTCTCCACCCACAGGAGCAGAATACTGCGCACGTTACATCTCGCACGTTACATCTCCCCCCGTCATGAGATTGGGGCCCCCAAAGTTAGGCCCTATACATATAATGGGAAAATGTGAAGGTGAAAGTGCTGAAGGGAAAAAAAAACAACAGTTGTGACTGACAGGGACGGATTATAGTGACACGCCAAAGAGTCGCTGCCAAAGGGGCCGCACCACCACACACATCACACAAACAACATATAAACATCACACAGAGAGCACACATACACCAACCCACAGGCACAACCGCAGCCCATAAATACCGCACATGCACGCAAACACACTCAGATGGATGCACCCTATGCACATGGACAAACAGAGCACATGCATACTCACCCACAACTACCGCACGCATGGACATTTGCACTGCACACGCACAAACACATGGATTCACATACACACTTACATATACATGGACCACACGTGTATACACACACATACATATGGATCACACAAGTGCACGCACACACATGCACACATATACCCGGACCACACATGTGCATGCACACATACATACACATGGATCACACACATGCACACACTTACATGCATGCACTGACAAAACACGTTTGGTATCCTTAGTGGCTGCTTGCACACTCCAGTATTTTTCACTGACCTCCGGGCCATGGATTTGGTGGTTCCATAGACAACTTTGTGCACAAAGCTGGGAATTTTGCAGGCTCCATTGAAGTCTATGGAGCTGTAGAAACCACGTCCTGGAGACCCGTGAAAAATCCTGAAAATAAGATTGTCAGTATTGCTGACTATACAGGAGCTTTCATCACTGAAGCTGCTGAGGTAAAGTGAAAGCTGAGCTCTGATTGGTTGCTATGGGCTCCTTCAGGACATAGTAATACTGTGAGGGCAGCTCTGTATTACATCTCTTATCAGTGTCAGGTGAATACTAAAGGGTCACAATACTAAGGACTGTTTTTTTTAAAATTCCGCCCACAAAACCACAATCTATTGGGCAAGTTTATCCAAAAGCTCAGAATGCAAAATTGTGTCAAAGAGCTGAGACAAGTGACAACGTGATTCGCGGCTTGAAAAGAAACAGATTATTTTAGCTAACATAACCAACAATGTAACATATTTTTCGCCAGCGAAGCCGCAGGTATTCTACTAGTATGTTATATTATTATTTGTGGTTTACGATTGTATAGATAGAAAGTAGGAAAGATAGATATGAATTTGCTCGGAGTCTGGAGCAGTGGACGTATATTCTGTATAGTGGCCATTCACGCTCCTTTATCTTGACCCTCTGATGGACAGGTCAGGGCTTGAGAACGTTACCTGTCTGACTGTGCCAACTGAGCTTTGGAGGAGGGTGGCATGCTGCGAGGTTTTTCTCCAGAGGTTGGTCTTGGCCTCTTAGTTCCAGTGAAGATAAATCTTAATTCTTCACCATACCGAGACATTTCGGACAATTGTGTGCTTCCGACTTTATGGTGCTCTGTGTACTGGGGCACAGCTATGCTGGAACATAAAAGGGCCTTCCACAAACTGCTCCCACAAAGACTGGGTTGAAGGAGCTTGGTGAGGACCATAACTGGTCTGCATAAGCAACCAAATAAATCCAACATCCTTAGGACAGAGATTATGAGCCAGGCCGTCTTGCCCATATCATTGTCTGACCTGACATGTTATTCTGGATGAATGGGCAAAAACTACAGAGACTCTCTAAAATCTTGTAGAAAACCTTCTCCAGAGGGTGGAAGCTATTGTAACTGCAAAGTGAGGACCACGTTCTTATTTATCTTATGGGTTTAGGATGGGATGTCCTAAAAGCTCCTGTAGGTGTAATATGTAGGTGTCCCACTACCTTTATTCATGTAATGAATGAGAGAGGTGTAGCTATTACATGGAAAGGCATGAGAGAGAACTGAATATAGCTTTTAGGAGCGTGATGTCTACTGGACTTTGTCCACCCATATCCTCATCAGACCTGTTTATCCTATTGAATCACATCGGAGTACTAGTAGTAGTAGTAGACATATGCTCTTGAAGGCCATGATTGAATGGTATTTCAGTTATGATACCTTGGCGAATTTGTTGCATCAAACTGAAGACTGGCGGGATACGTTTTCTCATGCGACCATATTGTATATTTGATGATAGTATTGTTTTAGCCTAGCATCAGATATAACATTATTCACTAAAATGTAACCTGTTGACTGCCGTTGGGAGATACAACAACCAGAATGCCCTGTCTTCTGCCCGATTTCCTCCCAGATTTCCCGTAATGGGATTTTATTACCTGTATTTACTACGTGGACACCAATTGCCATTTATTTATTTTATTTATTTATTTTCATTTGTTCAACAGGTCAAAAAAGAAACTCAGAGGCTCCGAGAATTTGAGGAAGGTCTGGTCAGTCAGTACAAGTTTTACCTGGAAAACCTGGAGCAAACAATAAAAGGTAACTTGCTCATATTCTGTGTGGAACAATCTCCCATTCTATTCTGCATTTGTAAAGGGAGTTTTCCCACATCATATACTGTACAATGACTGGCCGTCTGTAAAATAAATAAAAAATACTCGCTGGCAACTATCTCCGCTTGTGACATCCATATACTAGTCATAGTGGCAGGAGCTCTCCTTGATGGTTTAGCCCCTGTCACATTGACCAGGGTGTAGTGAAGTATATGGGTGCTGTTAGAGCTACTATGATATGCTGTCAGTAGAGGGAGAGATGATGAGCCCTGGAATATACAGTTTTCCATGATTCAATCCAGTATTTTCAAGCAACAAGATGGTTTTTAGGAACTGTAGACCATTCGCACATTGATTGACAGCTCTCCCATATGTACACCAGCTGAGCTGTCAGTCACTCTGTGTAAATGTGTAGCTGTCTTTGCCTGTGTCATCATTACAGTGTCTACAGACTTGTTTAGTATAACATTGGCCCCTGTTAGTCCCTTGGCTTTTATCATTTCTAAGTCCTACTCTGAGACCTGATCTTACGGTGTGTTATTTCTCACAGACTGGAAGAAGATGAAAACTAAGAAGAGTGAAGTGCTGTCACTGAAAGCGTACAAGGGCCTGGCGGAGGTGGCAGTGATGTGCCTGTGTGAGCTCATGCTCTCTCTTTCCCACTTCAACTTCCACAACAATATCATCGTCCTTGTTGTACCTCTCATTGACGACCAGTGCAGAAAGGTCAGCCGTCCTCATAATCTTCTCACTGGTGTATTCTTACTCTTATTTTTGTTTTAAATGAGAAGTTGAGTTCTGAAAAAGATTTTGCCCAACAATGCTGAGACTTTTTTCCCTGATCTTCTATTGTGTTAATTCTGCATCCCATTATTTTCAAGGCGAGGCAGTGATCAAAGTGGGATGCTGAAAAAATAAGCACCCTGTGTAATTTTACTATTCCAGTGCAAAGATGTGGTGGAAACGGAAGAGGAATTTGAAGCAGAAGTCTGCCTCCAATTCCTCTTCTGCTTCCGCTGTGTGAACATACCCTTAAGCTAATTCTTCAGCTGGTAGTGGACATAAACAGTTGCACACACCTTTCTTTGTCGCCCTGGACATAGGACAGTCACCCAGAAAATGAACCAGAAAGTCACATATAAATGGGTCTGCAAGTGCCCAGTGGGCAGTCCTGAGTCTAGCAAATGTTTAAAGGCAATGTGGCGCCAGAAAATGTTGGGCCCCTTTCCATTAACAATATGTATAGTGGTCGAGGAACAAGGCTTTTCCCAACCAGCCTTTTCCAGCTGTCTGTGTGCCCTGTGTCCCTCCAGTCGCACCCCCTGTAACCACAATCGTTACGTCAAAATATATATATTATTTTGATTTGATGATGTTTTTAACATATAAATGTGATATAAATAGTAGGTAACGCCCTTTACATTCTTCTCACTAACTCATACCCTGTGCTGCCCACTTGGCCTTAATTTACATGCTCAGCTTTTTGCAGCACTCTGCCGCCTCTTCCAGGTGAGCACATGGATGTGGTGCATACACGGTGCAGAGATTTGTGCAGATGCCTACCACAATGAAAGTACTATTCATGCACAGCTCTGGAATTGCCTTTTGCATGTATAACATTTTAATTCAGGAAACTTTGACGTCAGGAAGCGATAAAAGCTTTGAATCAAAACCAAGTGGATGGCATAGGGCATGGTTTATTGAAGAGAACCTCGAGCACTTGTCAATCTCTGGACCACCCACTGCCATGTGTACAGTAATGGGGATTTTCCAACTTGGCTTCTACACTGATCCTGAAATTGAAGGAGACCCAATGTTGGCTTAGCTATGCACAGCGGCGCTCGCAGCTGGGAACTTCAGCCTTCCCTATTCACTTTGGTGGAGTTATACCGCCTGGTGAGGACACCGTGCTAAACAAGAACAGATTCATTCTCTGGATCTGTGGCGGCCCAATAGGTTGAACCAACCAGACTATAACGTGTCTTGGTCTAGTCTAGTAATATCCATCATTATTAGATGGATAAAGTATATTTAGTTATGTGTCAGTTTTAACTGATCGACGTCTTATTGTTGCTCTGCTATCCCTAGGAAATGGCTGGCTTGTTTACTACTGAATGTAGTGCATGCTCTCAGACATGACACTCTGCAGAGGAGCTGTCAGACCTTTAGTACTGGGCGGGAGGAAGGCCCTGATTCATGAAGGAGTCAGACACCCAGCTTTATTCGGACATAAATCTTCCTCATTTCCTTTGTTCCTTGAATTTTCTTCTCTTCACTACTAGAGGGCAGCAGAGTGCCAGCCCTTGGTATCTGGTAGGGATAGGCAGGATTAGCTTTTGAGAAGAAACATGTGTAACATGGCTCAGGAATGTGGACATTAAGGAGATCTCTCACCACTTTCCAGAAGTTGAGGGTTATATACATTGTTCCTTAAGACACAGCTCAGTTTTGTCAAATGAACTCAGTTTGTGCTGCCAAGGGTTTGATTCCTGCATTATAGAATATGCATGAAGTTTACGTGTTCTCATGTTTGTGTGGGCCAACAGGATGAGTCAGTGCTGTATGAGATAACTGATAATAAATCATATATTCACTTGCACATTCTGCCCTGAAGTTACTATTTTCACCCATCAGCTACTGAACATTTGCTTTGCATTTCCCTTATTCTGCTTTGTGTCTCTGTATATCTTGTTAGATCATCAGTTTTAGACCAAGACCGTTCACTAGATTAGACTTTGTTCACAACTGTGGGGGAAATTTGGTTGCAGATGTGCAGCAAGCCATGCCATATTTTTGTGTTGATCACCTCCCCTGGGCCTCCGCTTATTATACTCTGGGTCCACTGAACAATAGAAGTTTCTGTTCGGACGTGTTTGCTACGAACGAAACCACTGGACGATCCTTGCGAGATAAATCCCGTGAGGTTTGCTGAACACTCGTACTCACAATTTGGATTCCAGTAATAATCACCTAGCCCTACTTTGTACTGCAGGATCTACACCCCCTGAGGATGCAATGGCTGTATGATAAGGTGCTTGAAATGCAGGGATTATCAAGACTGGAATAATAAACACCAGTCTCGATAAATATCCCCTCGTTCCTCCTGAAAATCTCAAAATTGACAATTTGGCGTTAACGTTCCACTTATCATTGATAACGCATGTTCCTACTTTACTCTGTGTATGGAAATTCCCTGTGGACAAGATGAATGGCAACAACCAGTATATGTCCAGGAGGAGTAACACAGTGCAGGGTGTAAAGAAATATGCTTAATTATATATATAGAAAACAGATATGTGGGACAGAAGACGGGTCCTCTCTAACATACAAGTCTTGCACCTGTTATATGATGATATGAAATGTCATTGAGCAGTGTCTATACATTGGAGATACGATTGTCTTTCCTTTCTGCAGATTGCTGATATGAGTGGAGACGCTGTCAAGAAACTTTTCAGGCAGGATAAATTCGGCCACGCATCTTTGGCGGCTGTAAAGATCATCTCTGGACTGGTGAAGAGTAGAAATTACTGTGTCCGCCCAGAGGTAAATGACAGCGAAAATGATTTTCTACACTCCTGTGATCATACGTTCATGTACATGATATACCTTCAGTATTTCGACACAATGTATTTCACGTTTCCTGCTAATGCCAAGTAGTCACCATTAATATATATCGCACATCATTTACCCAGAAGTTTCTTGGTTGTATCTGCCCATGAGAAAGCTGTGACTTTCCCACATGGATTACTAGCCAGTTTACCTAGATATATTAATGACAAATTACATCACAGAGGATATTTCATTGCCGAGATGGATAAGCCTTGTTCTTGACATATCTTTGGCATTCTCATAGAGATGAATGGAGCAGCACTAGGGATCCCCATTCACATGATTGGTGGGGTTCCCAGTGATTGGTCCCCCACCAGTCCAATAGATACTGCCTATCCTGAGGATTGGTTAGGGTTATTCAGTTCAGAAAAAAGATGGAGACCAATTTACAGTGTGCAAATATATGAATGGGTAGTGCAGAGATCTTTCCAACAATCTCTTTACACTTAGGCCTGTAACCATGACAAGGTGATATCCTCGACATCTAGAGGAGAGAAGATTTTAGGCTGTGCCAGGTTCTTTGTCATTTGGGAACCAAATGACAGCTGGACCACTAAAGCTGGTGTTGCCCATGGACCCCATTGACTATAATAGTGTCTGTGGCGTGTCCGCCATGTTCATACTGAAAGTAGTAGCCCTACATGCAGGACTTTTCTCTCCGCTATTTTCTGGTAGTTTTAATGGCAGAGTGCCTGGTGCAAATGTGAACTCGCTGTAGTCATAGACAGGGCTTCTTTACAGTAAGAGCGGTGAGCTCGCCGCCACAGGTTGGGGTGATGTCGGATAACTTATACAAGCTCAAGAAGAGCCTGGATGCCTTTCTTGAAAGTAAGAATATCACATGTCACGAGAGTAAGACCTTTTTGGAGCAGGATGTTGATCCAGGGACTTAGCTTAACTGCCGTGTTTGGCATTTGGAAGGAATTCTTTCCTCAGATGGGGTAATTGGCATCAACTTCTTAGGGGATGGGAAGTGATTACCTTCCTCTGGATTGACTTGGTAGGTTTACAGGTTGGACTTCGTGGATTTGTGTCTTTATCCAACCTTATCAGCCATGTTACTATGAGAGTAAATTGTCATTTTTGAACTTTTGAATAGTGAGATATACATCATAGGCATTCAGAAAACGTACCTGTATTAGATAGCCACAGCACTGTAGCCGACTGAAGAATTTATTTAATAGGTTGTTCAGTTTAAAGTGTCTCTCTACCAAAGGGTATATCACCGTAAAGTGATTTGATGCCCTCACTCACCAGGCAGATCGTTCACTTTATTAGACCGCCTAATGTCATGGAATTGGCAGATTGACCTGACAATTCACAAACCAGCCATAAATCCTTTGTTTCTTTATAAGTCTGTGATCTAGGTTTTCTATGGTCTCGTTCACATCTTCCTCGGTAATCCGTTCGGGGGAGTCTGCATGGGGATCCCCCCCATCCCTGAACGGACTACTAAACGCATTGGCAAGCTGTGTGCAGTGAAATTACACGGACCCCATAGACTATAATGGGATCCATGTGCTTTCCACACAGAACATGCAGACAGAAAAGTACTTCACAATCTACTTTCCTGTCTGCATGACTCGTGCGGTGACTGCACAGAAAGCACATGAACCCCATTACAGTCTATGGGGTCTGTGTACTTTCACTGTACACCGCTTGCCAATGCGTTTGGTAGTCCGTTCAGGGGGTCCCCATGCAGACTTCCCTGAGTGGATTACCAACACAGATGTGAATGAGGCCTTACTCTAGGTTCACATATGTGCTTGGCTTTCCGTTTTTCGGGTGCGCTTAAAAAGTAGTTACCCACAATAGACTTTAATGAGGTTCATTGGGTTTCCAAAATAGCACAAAATTACACAATGCCACAAAAAAAAAATTATATAAAATTCCCAGCCACTATTTCTCCTGCATAAAGGCCATGTCAATTTTTTTTTTAAGTAATTGCTGCTGAAATGAAAAGGGACAAAAATAAATAAAAGTAAATAAATATCTGGTCATTAAGGGGTTAACACTGTACTCTTGCATTAGTTACTGCAGTGGGTAGATGGTGCTAGTCCTAGTAAAATAATTTGGTAAGAGGTGACTGTAGACCCAGCCGTGCTGTAGATAAAGGTGTCCTTCCTGTATTTCTGCAGGATTGCTTCTCATTGTTACGTCTTGTTGAGACTATGTGCCAGACAAATATGCTGGACGTGAGCTCCTTATGACGCAGGGTTCTGTAAGGGACCTGGCTGTGTAGTTTATTTTGTGCTTTCTATTGCCAGATATAAGATGAGATGTGATTCACTGTCTTGTCTCTCCGACTCCAGGTGCTCAACATCTTCCTTCATCTAAGAATTAAAGAAGTTGAAGTGAAAAAAGATGTAGACGACATTGCCCCCAAGCAAAAGATGATGTCTTATAAAGACAAGAAGAAGAATCTGTCAAGGATGCAAAGAAAGGTACAAATGTAGAGTTTGTTGTATGAAAGCCAAGCTAATGTCTCCAAAAAACAGCCTAAATTCACATGCAACAGCTTTGTCCCTGAGCTAATTCCACTGAAAGTAAATGTTCTATATGCGTGAATGGCGTTGTCTCTGTAGCATCTGCAGGGATCTCTGCACACCCCATAAGGCAAATTTGATGATTGACGAAATTTCTAAACTTAGTCTTTTGACCACAGACCTTATAGGAGAAAGAAAAAAGGAAGCCATGTATAACTTCTATATGTTTTCCAGGAAGGTAACTGTTCTGCCTCCTGTATGTATTTTCCCATCTAGTGCATGTGTGGCAATAAGCTCGGGAAAAGGGGTGGAGCTTAGGCAGCTGCTCAGCGGTTTTTAGTGTGCAAGTAAACCACACCCCCTTTTCTCTATGTTCCAGCACTTAAAGGGATTTTTAGAACTGTTCTTTGAACTCATACACAGAGAATGGAGAAGGAAGCAGACGGCTCCAGTCTCTATGTAATGGCTGAACTGAGTTACTGCAGCCTCACTTGAATGGAAGCTGATGTGCAGTAACCTGGTCTGACCACTACACAGAGAACGGAGCTGTCTGCTTTCTGCTCCATTCTCTGTGTATCATCTGCAGATAGGGGTGCTGGGTTTTAGATCTTTTTGATCTGATATTGAAGACTTATCTTTAAGATAGGTTATCAATATTTTATCCCACATAACCCCTTTAATCATCCTCAGAGGGAATAAGGGACACATTGACCTCCATTATCTCATAGTATGCTACATATTTGTTATTGGAGTTGCAAACTGGTTTAATTATTGTTAAGTCTTATGATACATGTATACTATATTTCGCCAATATTATATAATATGGTGCAGTTGAGCTGTACGGTTTGTCTTATAGCTGCTATCTATATTCATCCTCTGTTCATTATTCTACTTCTAGTGGAAGAAAGCGGAGGAAAAGCTGGAGAGAGAACTGCTCGAGGCTGAAGCGTCAGAAAGCAAAGAGAAGAAGTTGAAGCTGGTGAGATGATGTTATTTGTATCTGGCTATAGCCTAATGGTAGAGCCCCATATTGGTAACCCAAATCATACTTGTTCCTCCCTCTTAGAAGGTTTCTAGTGTGAAAAGATGCTGGGCTTGGCTGCCATCACACTTTGCAGAGTACTTTTTGCCATATGTGTAAGGAAGGCTTTTGACAATTACGTCACAAATATCCATTGGTCCTCATTCACCCAAGAGTGTTCTTATGGCCTCTGTCAGGTCAGGATACATTAGTATTGAAGGATGTGTCCACCTTTAACTTAGTTGTTAAATGGGTTAAAGGCTCCCACTTATCATGAAACCAGTTCAATACAATATAACCATGTTAACAAAATCCTTGCCAGGCTGCAGTTAGTAGAATAAACACTAGGTGGATTGAGCTTGTTCTCCCACAGTCCCTTACACCACCTCTAACCAGTCATAAACTCCTCACGCTAGGTTCACACCGGTAATCGATCTCCGTTCTGAGCTTTCCATTTTCTGCATGCACAAGACAGAAACCTGTCAGACTGGGTCCGGCCGTGAGCACCGGTGAGCGTTTTATGCTCTCTGCCGTGAAACCGGGTTTTTTAAACTGGACACAAAGTCCTGCATGTCCGACTCTGTGTCCGGTTATAAAAAAAAAAAAACGGTTTTGCCGCAGAGAGCATAAAACGCTCACAGGTGCTAACGGCCAGACACTTTTCAAACCCATTCAAATGAATGCCTGCAGGTTTCCGCCTCTTGCCCAGTTTCGGGCAGGAAATGGAAACCTGCAGAACGGAGACCGGGCGCAGATGTGAACGAGCCCTTAGGCCTCATGAAAGAACACATACATCTATTCTCTAACCCTGAGAACAGCCTTACCTATTCCTCCTTATCTTACCTTATCTTTAGTGTCATCTTCTTTGCCTCTGGTGATCTCCTTTCTTACCTGTTCGTCTTCCTGTAGTTATTTTTCCTTTTATATGACTGTTTCTAGTTTTGACACTAATGCTGTATTTGGCTATGGAGATGTATACCTTCATCTACTGTCACTTTCTTCTTGTTTGTTATCCTTTTGTATTTCCAAAATGTTAATATTCCCAATAAAAATAGATTTGGTATCGACACATAAATACATATCACAGCCATATTACTTGGGTAAGACTCAGTTCACACTACCGCCGCTGTCCGCTCCGGGTTTTCCATCATAAACCTTGAGGGAAACTGGTCAGGGGGCGGCTTGCCGGCAGTCTGCTTTACAACCCATTCATTTGACTGAGTTTTTATAGGTGACCACTGGTGTCTGTATGTGATATCTCCGCCTGGAAACCATATTTTTTTTGCACGGACACAAAGTCCTGCATATAGGACTTTGTGCACTTGCAAAAAAACAAAACAAAAACCTGTTTGTAGGCGGAGAGGCCGCATAAAGACACCAGCGGTCACCTATAAAAACCCAGTCAAATGAATGGGTTTTAAAATTGACCGCTGGCAAGTCATTCCCTGTCCAGTTTGCAGGGGTTTACCACGGGGCGGACAACAGCAGTAGTGTGAACACCACTTAAGCTTAACACACACATTCAAATGTTGTATAATTGACCCAAAGTTCTTAATCTTCTTAGTCTTATCAGAGAAGACAACAAAAACCAATGAAATGGCAAAAAAAAAAAAAAAATTCACGTGATTTTTAGTTGTCAATTGCAGTAGTTGTGGTTAAACCTGCTACATCTGTATCTGGACTTGTCCAGCCACATTTAAAGGTAATAGAGGACGTGTATAGGATTGACTGGTTGCTTCTGGCTATCATGGAGTTAAGTGCTGCAGACGATTGTCACTCCTTAAAATAATTGTCTGCTTTCCTTTCTTTTCCCACAGCATACAGAAACACTGAACATTGTTTTCTTAACCTACTTCAGAATACTGAAAAGAGCTCAGAAATCTGTCCTCCTTCCTGCCGTCTTGGAAGGCCTAGCAAAGTGAGTGTGGTCAGCGGGATGTGTGTAGCTATAGATGGAGAAGACTTTCTGTAGTGGGATAAAGTGACACAACATGGTATCCTATAGAATACAACCAAAGTCAGTGAAAAGTAATTAAAAATTATTTTTCAAGACTTTTTTATTGGCTTTTGTGTCAACTCCTATGATAAGATATGACGCTGTAGCAATGCATCTCGTTATGTAAAGTGTGGTTAGCTCTGCTATATCTATATATTGTGCAGATCTGTCACCAGGATGCTATTACATGGTAAATGTTAGTACCTTGGTGCCGCAGAGACCTCTTTCTAGACTAACCTATATGTGTTATAAAGGCAGCAGTGACTTGCTGCTGTTAGGGTATATTCACACTGTGTTTGCATTTAGTCATGTTGTGGGATTACGGTCTCTGGATAGTATGACACTGACACACTTCATGCTTCTTTCAGGTTTGCTCATCTAATAAACCTGGAATTTTTTGATGATCTTCTTGTGGTGCTAAATAAGCTCATTGAGTCTGGGGTAAGTCAGTCTCAGTAGCTGTTCATACATAACTGCTTGATAGTATACAGTTTGGCGGTATGTTTTGCAAGTCCGGCATATGTATCACGCATCGTGTATCCAGAGGAGAGCAAAACCGACCTTAGGCTGGGATTTTCATCAGAACTGTGAATTTGATCTAATATATCCCCTTCAGATTTTCTCCTCTTGCCACAAGTTACCATTTCTTCAGCTTAGTCAATCCGGTAGTTTGGTGTGATGAATCTTTCATTTTGTTGCCATCCATGAGGATGTGAAACGTGACAAAGGTCTGATTTTTATTCATGTTACCACATCTATACCACTATGGTGGCTGTGATAGACTGCCTTTAATAGGGTCATCCAGGCAAAATTGGACAACCCCTTTAATATCCAGGAGTGCTGTCTCTCTAGTTTACACTAGTAACTACAGGTGCCTTTTAGAGGGTTTGTCTAGGATTATAAAAATAAGGATCTGCTTTGTTCTCCTCTAGACACGGCTGCTTCTCTCCATGGGCTGTGTCTGGCATCGTAGCTTATCCCCCATTTGAGGAAATAGGGCTGATCTGCAGTACCAGACACAAGCCATTATATCTTCATTGCCCAATTCCGGTATATTTGATTTTCCAGTACAGATGGGAAATCCGTCTTGTGTAATCCCCCTCAGTAATGTGGTTAGCTGGAGAGTGAAGCAGACAATTGCTGGGAGTAGCCGTGTCCTTCCCCTGAAAGTCAGGCTGATGGTGCGCTCATTGCGCCTGTCATGGCCGGTTATAATTCACCATGTAGAGCACGGCTAACTTGTATGGAGTTCATTTCCCCAGTTTAGATTTACGGCTCCTCTTTAGTAATTGAGTTTCATTGCATTGTGTTTTTTATTGCAGAATTGAGGTTATTTATTATCCATGATATTAATAGGGAGGAGACATGTTTGATGCTTTATGGATACTTGTTTGATTCCTGGTCCTAGCAGAGATGGAGGCTGCTGATAGAATGAATGACCCATGGGAGCGACCAGAGCCAGACCATGTCTGCATCTCCTTTATAGGCTTTCCTAAATGAGGTTACTGCTGTTAATCTCATTTCTTTTTATTAGTTGCTATAATATGCGAATTACATTGATGTCTATATTAAAATTTAGGGCTTGATCCTAGTGTACAGAGCATAGTCCCCAGGGTAGAATAATGCATCCGTATAGAATATGGTGGGAGCTTTACACTGTCTCTTCCCATTTGGGTAGGTAGGTCTTGTTAATAACCTGCTATGAATATAATGTGATCTCTGTCCCTTGGTAACATGGAAGAGAAATATAATATAAAATCAGAATACATCGAAAATTAACATTTATCAAAGAGAGACGACACTTGAACCTCCCCTCCCCCCCCCTCCTTTTTAGTAAGGGCCAAGTAACATAAGCCAGCTGTCCAATAAGTATGGGGCCAGGTCACCCCTCCAGTGGCAGATGTTGGGTCAGGGATTTTAGTTAACTGACCGCTTTCTAATATGTATAGTATTAGACAAACCTGGCAGCGCCACATCTGACCACAGGTTGTGTTTGGTATTGCATCTTATCTTCATTGAAGTGAATGTGGTTGAGCTGCAGTACCACACACAAGCTGTGGACAGTGGGGTGATGTTTCTGGATGAGAGCCGCCATGTTTTTCTAATCCCTGAACACCAGATTAAATTCACATCCCACCTAAGGTGGAGGAAAAGAGCGAGCCCAGTTCTTCTTGGTAGAATGGACGGTGGCAGGATGAAGCTCTTCAGTCAGTGTCTTATAACTTGCTATAAGGAATTTGTTGTGGTCTTTCTCCAGGATCTCAGCTATAGAGAGAGTCTTCACTGTGTGCAGACGGCATTCAATATACTTTCCGGCCAAGGTAAGACGACCTATATCCCTCTATCTGTGCAGTGTCAGCCATGTGACTGGGTTCCAACCTCCCAGATTGAATGCATATGGCTCTAATCTAAAGATAATGTGTTGTATGTAGAAGCAGCCCTATACGGTACACAGGGAGTGATGTCCGTCCAGGAGCCTAATCTGTCTGTTGTATACAGTGTGTGTGTTATTTGGGATATTTAGTTTGGCTTCTATGGAAATCTATAGTCCTGTGTTTTGGCATCAGAGAGAGAGAGATCTCAAGTGTTACAGGCCCCAAGATACAGTAAAACATGTGTTTTTCTGGTGTTGTTGAACTACAAAGCCCAGTATGTTGGGAGTTGTAGATTCTCACCAGCGGAAAAGCCAAGGTTTGGGCCCCTTAAAGGGGTCTTCCGCATAATGGCATTAATTCCCCCTGTACACAGGATAGGGTCGAAGTGTCTTACCACTGAGGGGCACTACTTGGACCCCCATCACTCACCAAAATGAGGATCAGTACTACAAAATTAGAGTAGTGGTAGGCATGTGCAGCCAACGCTGTGTTCACTTCTATGGGACTTCTAGTAGTGAATGGACCACTGGCTAAACATACACACCACCACTCTGATCACACGCGGCACCCAGGGACACCTTCTGTGCCAATTTATGTTATCACTGATAGTCCAACTTCTGGAGCTAAATTCTTGTTACATTTGTCATTAGTGGGTAACCTCCATTAAAAATAATTTTCTGACAATATGGTAATATGGACTTGGTGGTCAGTGCTCAGTTACACGAGGTTGACACTAACATTCGGCCTTCCGGTGTTTGGGTACGCATGGGAAACAGACCTATTCTGCTTAAAAAGCAGTTACCCGCAGACCCCATAGACTAAAGTGGGGTCCACTGGGTTTCTTCCCAAAAAATGCAGAGAGAAAAGTCCTGCGTCAGAATCCCCAAATAGAATCCGAACACTTATGTGAATCCAGCCTTAGGCCACAACCACATTATAGGATCAGAGCAACAAAAACCACCTAAGTTCCTGATCTGGTGAGTGACGCCGACACTTACTGAGAGATTTCACTGACTATAAAGGGATTCTGTTTCGGAGACCTAACATTTTAGCCTAGCAACTATTTGGCTTGGGTTTATACCCTATATTATAGGAATATTACACTTGATGGATTTCTGTCATCTTTGCTCTTAGTTACATCCAGCTATTCTGATATGATGACATAATACATTTTGTTTCATTTTATTAACAGGCGACGTCCTCAATATTGACCCCTTGAATTTCTACAATCACCTTTACAAAACATTATATGGCCTAAGCGCAGGTAATCCAGGTTTTATTAACGTTGTGGTATGATATATAAGCCTATATACTCTCTGTCCTCCAGCAGTCTAGTGTTCAGACCATCTCTATTAATGTGGTCATGAATAGTGAGCGCTCCAGTCTGTGCTTTGCGTTTGACTTCAGGCTTTACCTTTCTTGCTACATAGAAGCTTAGTATTAATACCGGGCCTGGATAAGCCATTTATTGTGGATCTCTATACGGCTTGTCAGAGTATGAGGTCATCAGAAGTGGCTCTGATAAGATGTCCAGACACATGGGATAAGGAGGTGTGCACATATGACATGTAGTCCCAGAAGAATGACTCTTGGCAGAAGCTGGAGAAGAAATCTAGAATATATACAAGTGCGTCTGACGTCTTCAGCCAGAGCTGGGTTATCAGAAATATGTAGAATATATAAGAAGCAGAGCTGTATTATAAATCTCTACTCGCCTTCACCTTGCCTGACTATTCAGCTGAGCTTTCCTGTTCTGTTGTGAATGTGATGGCTTAAGATATTGCATGGGTGGTGGCAGGGAGCCTGGCAGGTAAGGCTGACCATACAATCTACACAGCTGTTGCCGAAATCCCCATTCATCTATCTACCGTCTCACCAGACCATCCACCAGGCCACATGCTTTCATTCAGCCTGGCTGCTGGTTTTAGATTACCATCACTAATGTAAAATACTAATGTGTGAATAAGGTCTTGTAGTTAAAATCTGCATCATTCAAGGTCCATTGTAGAGAGCTGGAGAAATGGTGCAAAATAGATACGAGGGTCTATCCAGAATAGAGATGAGCGAGTACTGTTCGGATCGGCCGATCCGAACAGCACGCACGCATTGAAATGAATGGACGTAGCCGGCACATGGGGGGGTTAAGTGGCCGGCCGGCGTCACAGCGGAAGTACCAGTTGCTTCCATTCATTTCAATGCGTGCCTGCTGTTCGGATCGGCTGATCCGAACAGTACTCGCTCATCTCTAATCCAGAATGGTCAGACTGTGTCACATCACTATGCTTTCAGGTTTACTACCCTATGTCTGTGCCTTAAGGGTAAGTTCACACGGGATTTTGCCTCCACTTCAGGTTCTGGACCAAAATACAGTGCAGTGCAGTGCACCACCATCCAGTCCTGTACTCTGCCCCGGATTAGGACCAAATGAAGGGGCTGGAACAAACAGCTCCTGGAAAAAAAGAACTGATCGGCTCCCGTTAATTTCAATAGGAGCCACCTTTTTCGTCAAGATTTTGAGGCGGATACGACCTCAAAATCCTGACCAAAAGACCCCGTGTGAACTTACCCTCAGCTCCTTGACTCTTCCTAGAGTTCTGTCCTACAAGTCTATGCTTTCTTCTCCGCTGCACAGTTTCTTGGCATATCTGTCTGGGATTTCCCATATGCTCAGCCTGGTTACTTCAACTCAAGTTCCCTTGGACGCCAAAGAACTATAGCGAGTCATTTCTCATGACCCTTCCCTTAGTAAGATCCCACAGCTCGTGGTTCTGTCCTCTCCATCCCCTCTCTTATGCCTGCGGGCCGTATGTCTAATGCTGTGGATTATATTCCGGATACTACAGAAGTCTCTGCACAGCCATAACAGGAATGACCAGAGACTTGTACTGTTCTCCTAAGCGTCCCTGTCCTTCACCCGACCAAGGAGGCCGCACCATGACAACACTGCTCGTCTTGTTCCCGCAGAACAGAATGTACTGTGTATATTCATGTGGGAGACGCTGGAGATGTAACATTATCAAACTTGTCTGAGACTTCCCTGCTTAATGTTTCATTTATTCTCTGTGTGATCTAAGCAGAATCCTTTGTAGATCGGTTTCTGCATCCTCCAAGTCACAGGTTGCTTTCTTGGTTTTTTCTTTTTTCTTTATTATTGTCTTATTAGGAACCAGTTGTATAAATTTCTTACCCAGCTGGACATATATCCTCCATTGTGCTCCATCTGGCCACGAAATCTCCAGACTCTTGTGTATGTTTCTTTTAGGCCATGTTACTCTGTTTTCCACATTAACATTATATTGCGGTGTAATGTGGTTTTCATAATCTACTGTATTGTATTTATTTCCTGAGAGGACCTATATGGGAGATTGTATCATAGGCAGATTCTGGAGATGAGTACAGAGGATTAAGATGTGCGTCTGAGATCTCCAAGTCTGAGAGGAGCGGTTATATTGGGAGGTTTATATTGTGCTGTATTGCTGCGTATAAGATGTCTGCACCGCTTTCTACGGTTTTAAGTTTTCTTTGCCAAGTTTCCATGGTGACTAAACAATTTTGGCGTCTATGGGGTGGCCACCATGCCTTTTAGGTAGAGCCAGGCTGTCACTAGCCACATTAGGCACCACTGTGATCACCACCATAGATCACATTATTACAGCTTTGTGGCCTAAACACCATCACCAAGTTGTGTTAATTCCATACAAAGCCGTATATGAGATTGTGCATCAGTCACAGGGAAGTATATCTTGTATTCAGGTAAGCGTCCTTTCACGTGATGTCTGAGAGTCCATTATTTTTTTACATTAGTTTTAAAGGGATTGTCCAAGAGTATAAGAGATGAAAGTAGCTGCAGGATGACCTACTATAGCTGGATGCGGCTGGTGAGCAGCCACTGTCCTAAGGGGTCACACGATTAGTAGGATGATCTATCTTATGGACAGGCCACTAATATCCAGTCGTGGGCAACACTATAAAGGGAGGATCTAGTTTCTGCTATTGATGGCTTATCCTTAGGATAGGCCACCGACATTAGATCTGACACCCAGGAACCCAACAGATCAGCTGTGCCAAGACAGTGCGACTTCCAATATTGTTTATATGCAGTACGCCGCACTTCTTAGGGCGGGTTCACACCACTGCGCCCAGTTGCTGCTTTCAGGTTTCCATCTTCTGCCCGAGAAACTGGACAGGAGACGGAAACCGGCAGTCAGTTTTCAAACCCATTCATTTGAATGGGTTTGCAAAGTATCCGCCCATGAGCGTCTTCTGGTCTCTGCAGTGAAACCATTTTTCTTTTTTAACCGGACACAAAGTTGGGCATGTAGGATTTTGTGTCCGGTTAAAAAAACCAAACCGGTTTCGCTGCGGAGATCAGAAGACGCTCACAGGCGGATACTGTATGCCGGGTTTCCGTGTCCTGCCAGAAGAAGATGGAAACCCACGAAGTGGAGACTTGGCGCAGGTGTGAAATTGTGTTATTGCAGTGCTGTCTCATAGACTTCACACCCACTACTACTACAGTGTGTACAGGGGTGGAGCAGTGCAGCTCCCTGCATATAAATAATGCTAAGGGCCACACTGTCTTGGGACAGCTGATCTGCAGGGTCCTGGGTGTCAGATTCCTGCATATCTAGTACATTAATAGGAAAACTTCGATAACCCCTTTTAAAGGAATTTCTGTGTGTTTGCTTTGGGCTGTAGTTAGAAGGAAGCATTCTGTCTCATCAGTAATACACATCATGTGTATGGTTATGTGATGTAGTAAAATGTAGTTATTTTGTGGCATTGCAGCCATGGTGTCATGTGTGTATTCCTGGGTAAGTAACTGGCTTTTCTGCTTGCAGGGTCTACCAATGACGATACAGTGATAGCTCTTCAGTGTCTGGAGATGATGCTTACCAAGCGTAGGAAGCAAGTATCCCCGCAGAGGGCTCTGGCGTTTATAAAGAGACTTTCTATTTTAGCGCTACACGTTCTACCCAATTCATGCATCGGCATCCTGTCCACCAACAGAGGACTCCTGCAGGTAAGTCAGTCCGAACAAAGAGTACACGTTGTAAGCTTCCACACTACATCAGACAGGCTAACAACTGTGACATCAGCCTGCTATAGACTTGAGAAAGCGAGTCTAGTGAGAGCTGATTTTTTTATTTTTTTAAGCTTCCTTATAAGTATTGTTTTCTCTTTTTCAATAAAATTGATTTCAAGGAAGCAGTGATGCAAAAGGAAGCCATTGGCTTAACACTACATATTTCCGACATGGGCGTTGCTGCAAGACTTTTAGGGGGCTCCTGTCTGCAATGCTTTTTACTAATTTCTGGGTTAGGTGGGCTTTGAAGGTGACAGGTTAGTGGAAGACAACCCCCCCCCCAGGCCAGAACAATTAAGACAAGGACTCACATCTGCTGTGACAACAATACATCTCCTCATCTGATATACAGTCAGTTTCACAAAATGCAGTGCGATCGTTGCGCCTTATTGGCTGTGTAGGACCAGTGTAAATATGCCGCTGTAGGTTTACTTTTTATGTTAGGCCTCACTTCAATTTAAAGGATTTGTCCATTACTTTAAAGGGATTCTACCATTAAAGCAACTTTTTTTCTAATTACCACGTCGGAATAGCCTTAAGAAAGGCTATTCGTCTCCTACCTTTAGATGTGGTCTCTGTCACGCCATTCCTTAGAAATACCGGTTCTTACCGGTATGCTAATGAGGTCTCAACAGCAATGGGGGCGTCCTTCTTCTTCATCTGCCTCCTCCCCTTGTCAGTCTTCTTTCTTCATCATGTCTGACGCCTGCTCAGTCGGCGGCCATATTTCCAAGGCTGCAATTGTGCGCATGCGCAGTACGCTTCTCACATCTTTGCTGAACAGTGTACTGCGCATGCTCAGTAAGGTCCATACAGCCCTCCGATGCCTGGATGAGTTCTCTCGCGCGTCGGAGAGCTGTTCGGATCTTACTGAGCATGCGCAGTACACTGTTCGGCGAAGATGTGAGGAGCGTACTGCGCATGCGTGCAATTGCAGCCTTGGAAATATGGCCGCCGACTGCGCAGGCGTCAGACATGACGAAGAAAGAAGACAGACAAGGGGAGGAGGCAGATGAAGAAGAAGGACGCCCCCATTGCTGACGAGACCTTATTAGCATACCGGTAAGTACCGGTATTTCTAAAGAACGGCGCGACGGAGACCACATCTAAAGGTAGGAGACGAATAGCCTTTCTTAAGGCTATTCCAATGTGGTAATTAGAAAAAAAAAGTTGCTTTAATGGTAGAATCCCTTTAATATTGACTCCCTATAAGATCAGTTAGGGCTCGGCACTCTCAGCAGTCCGAAGAGTCCCAAACCCAGCTCTGTACACTGTGTAGTGACTGTTCTGGCTACTGTAATATTAGTACCATTCATGGCTACTACACAATTTATAGACCATTACTTGCTTCTTGTAACACTACAGCTTCTTTAAATAAGCAGGTTTTTTTTTTTTTTTTTTTTTAATTATTGCAGAAGGGGGGGTTGGGGGTTAAACAGCCCCCCATCGATCTGATATCAGTATGACCTGTCCTGAGTACCACGCACAGTACAGAGCTTATTTGGAAATCTAATTTACAATAGTAAAAGAAATGCAGATTTCTAGAAAGTTAGAGAACACACTACAAGTAGGGCACAATGTGCAGCGGCTGTGGAAATGAGCTGTTTTGTAAGCAGTGTCTCTAGGGAAGATGCTAAACAGGGGATAAAAATGCTAAATTTGCTTTAATGTGCGCGTTGTCTCTGAAGTCATAACAGGGACTCACAAATATTCCCATCAGTTGAGGGGAGGGGGATACAAACAAGTGATCCATCCTAATGCATTATGCAGATGACCGTGCACCACAAATGCTCATTCTGATACTTTTCCCATAGTCTCCGGGGAGGCGACCGCCGGACGTCCCTCGTGTCTTACTGTAAACAGCCCTCTGCTTCCTGGTTTCCATTTTACTGCACAGAAAGATGGAAATACTACACACAAGTAGAATATCCCATAGGACGCCATTAAAAGCTGACTGCTCAGCAAGGTCTAACGTCATAATCTGATTGACCTTCTGTTGGGAAGATGGTGACCAAAGTGCCCCGGTGGGAGATTTATCAAATCTGGCCTAGTTGCCCTTAGCAATTAATGGGCGCTCAGTTTTCCTGTATTTAAATGCTCTGAAAAAATGGAAATTGTGCTATGATTTGTAGCCGTACATGATATACTATGCGTGCAGTGGTACTGCAGCAGGTCGGTCCCAGAGGACTTGTAGTTACATCTGTGGAGAGACTGGTGAGGCCTTACTGTAAATCCCCTGTATTATGTCTTCTGTGTGCAGCCAGAATATGGTTAGGCCCCATACACACGTGTCTGCTGTCCAAGGCGGGGCAGATTTTGCAGCGGTATACACTTGGCGTGATGTCCGAGTGTCTTCCATAATGCGCTCACCTCAATGTGGGCTTACGATCCGTTCTGTTCAGAAGACATGGAGCAGGTATGAAGGGGTGCGTGCATGTTGTCAATCTATTAAGGTGGCAAAGAGATAGATAAAAATATGGGGCAAACAAAATTCCTAGTGCCCTAAGGAATCCACATCCGTGTCCTACAGTGATCCATTACAGCAGTGCAGATGCATCACATACCCCATAGCTGAACCTCCAGTAGCCAGAAATTAGATTCCTATATGTCTGTGCTGAACAAGATATTACACAGAAATATAAAGAATGGATCACTTTTGTCTCCTGTCTCATTATGTCACATGGCTTCTGTTTTATTGCAGACATTCCCAAAAACTGACATTCTGCTTGACAATGAATCCCAAGGCAGCGGACTCTATCTACCCGAGCTGGATGAGCCAGAATACTGCAATGCACAGAATACCGCCATGTGGGAGCTGCACGTCTTACAGGTAATTCACCAGTAACACACATGACTAAGGGTCTTTTCACACTGTGTCTGCAGGATCCATTCTCTGTATGCTTCTGATGCATTTGGCGGCATACATTGGAGTTTCCTTTTTTAGTATCAGACTGCGCTATTCTGTACCGTGTGTCCAGAAAAAAAATTTCTGTTTTATTTCCAACATGGGTGGTGAATGCCACTTGGACTCGAGAACAAAAGATCCACAAATCTGCTAGAATGCAGAAGGGTGAGATTTTAGTATTCTTACAGATGAATCCTTTCCTTCCAAGGAGTTGCAGGGACTTCGGAGTTGGGAAAGTGGTTCATTTATTGAAGATTTACTCCACTTTTAGTTAGAAAATGTATATAAAACCCCATCAGAGCTGGGCACCACGAGAGAGCGTACGATGTGCCAGCATTGATAAATCTCCCCCCATATCAGTGACTGAGCAGTGACAGCTTCTCCTCGCGAGCGGCCCACGTCCATACTGAAGCCTCTACTGTGAGATTCTTGGGAGTAACTTGTGAAGACCTGATTTGTTAAGGCTCGTGGACTGATGTATGAGAATGATATGTGGGGCTGGCAGTGTTGTGTGAAAGTTGTGACCCTATGAGGAATCCGTGTGAAGATATCCAAAATCATCACAAAGAAGTCAGTTTTATCTCGTCCCCCTGGTTTTATATGGAAAAGCAAATATGTTTTGATAAAACTTACAGATAAGAGACTTTAATATGTGAGAATGAGATGTGCAGTTATCCTGGTCCAGGGACAGTCTAGATGCCAAGGCAGTCAGCCGTATACACTTAGTGCTGGTATGTATACTGTGGCTTCTGAGCAAGATGAGCATTCAGGAAGTTTACATAAAAACGAATTAAAGGGGTTTTACTGTCATGTTATTGATGGCTTATACTTCAGTATTAGATCACGTGCCTCCCTACACTACTAAGGTAGGTAAATGGATCCTTGTAAACAAGAGACTGCAGTGCTTGACATGGCACCCTGGTCCCTGCAAGCAGCTGATCAGCAGGGGTCCTGCTAGTGGAACCCCCACTGACCTATATCAATGAGGCACAGCAGAGCTATGGCAGCAGTAGGCCAAACCACAAACTCTTGACTCCGTCAGAGGACCTTTACAGCTTCTAACTTAATTCAGTTGAATTCCTATGAAAGTAAATATGTAACAAACTGGGTGTTTATTTATTATTAATTGTATAACCATAATTAAAATAAATTCAACTCTTTATTTTGAAGTCAAAGTCAATAACTTTTTTTCTGACTCCTACTTTTAGTCCACCCATCATCGATCCCCACACCACTGGGGCGCACCGATATCACCTGTGTATTAGTGAATTTGTCATTAATATATTGGTATACATGTTGATGAGCAATGATATGAATGTCCTCTAACTCTTGTTATGTATCTGATCCTCTTCTCAGAGACATTATCACCCTGTAGTCCGGGTGTTCGCTGCTCACCTCTGTGCCGGGGCTCCCTCTGAAGGCTCATCCGCGCTTGGAGCTTCATTATGTCGAAGGTATGACCATTGCTTTGAGGTCCTGGTAATATAGTTTGCTGTGAACACCCAGCCACGGTGTTGGCACAAGCCGAAATTGTGAGTAAGGTTCTGAAGAACTAAAGCTTTAGGTGTAATACACAGGAGAGGCTGTGGATTGTGCACCCTGTGGTAGTATCATAGCTCCGGTTCATGGTAGGAAGCCACAGAGATGCTTGGGTGGCTGTATAGCCTTACCTCTATCAGCAGTGGATGCCATGATGGATCTGCTGTAACACAGATCCACCAATAGAGACCCCATTGGTTAGTGGGAGGGTTAGATGCTTTGCTCTTCTTGCTGTCAGGAGCCCTGATTGAATTTGGCGCCCTGTCACAAAGGCGGGCCTTACAGACTAGCATCATTGCCCGTCCTATTGACAGTGTAGGGATAGCTCTGGCGCCCGGGCACATAGCAGTAAAGCTGATGTCAGAGGATATGAAAGGTTCTCTAAGAAACCCTTCCTGTATCTGAAAGCGTTGACATGTAAGGATATTTCTAACCAGACAGGTACAGTAGAATAAAAAAAAAAAAGTCTGAAATGTCCTAATTTTCGAGTCTATTTCTAGTATTTAGGGAGACGGGAATGTTGTGTAGATTTGTTTTTCTTTTCGGTTTCCAGGGTTGTGCTTGTGACATAACAAGAATCCACAGTCTTAATATGGGGTCCTTAACCCCACAGCCTATATCTTAAGTTATCTTCCTTTGGGACCCCTGATGGGACTAAACTTATGATATGAAAAGGAAATGGACCACGGTCTCGTGGGAGCTTTGTGTGTTGTAGGTCTTGAGTTAATGTGCTGGGTTTCTGGATGTAGTGGAAATGTTATAGTGACCAACTACGATTTTTCCTTCATTTGGAAGAATAATCAGGAAATTGCACATCTAGTTGTAGTGTAGGGATCATAGGACCAGCTATGTATTTACAGCGTAGATATCTACTCTTATTGGTCCGGCCACTGGTAGCATTCATTCCCGTTTTTAGGTCAGTTCTCTAGGAAAGCATTTAAAGGAATTTTCTAAGATTTTTATATTTATTATTTGTGGCTTAACGTTAAGCACCCTCACTGATCAGCCGCTGTAGTCTCTTCTTAGTGACTGATGCCCTGTCGCTTTCAAGTGAATGTGACTGAGCTGTAATACCAGGCACAGTCACTATAGAATGGATGGCACTGTGTCACAGTGGTCAGCAAAGTGCTACAAGCCCTATTTGTAGCTGATCATTAAGAGTGCTGGGAGTCAGTATACAGTGGGTCATTCACATAAGATTGTGGTGGGTCTAAGGATACTATAGACCAGGGGTAGGGAACGTACGGCTCTCCAGCTGTTGCAATACTACAACTCCCAGCATGCATACTGGCTCTGCTGTTCTTGGAACTCCCATGGAAGTGAATGGAGCATGCTGGGAGTTGTAGTTTCACAGCAGCTGGAGAGCCGAAGGTTCCCTACCCCTGCTATAGATCATCAATACAAAAACCTATATTAACCAGTGCGTCTTTGGAGAGTGTGAGGAAGCGGATGAGGATCTTTATGGAAAGCTGCCACATAAACGCGGATGTTGTCCCCTTATTTCTAATCTCATGGCTCCCTATTTTTGATGATATTTTCCAGATCTGCTGTGGAATTATTTGGCGATTACAGTATGAAAGAAATGAACTTCAATCCACCAATTCCTGAAACTGTTCCCAAGATTAAGGTATTTACTGACACATTCCCTAGTCACAGAACGTATTGTTGATATTGTTCAGCTTTAATGCTGAAGTTTGTGGGTCACACAGGACTTGTCTGTTTTTAAAGGGGTGCGCAGGTATAGGTCTTAGACACATGGCAGTGTTTTGTCGGTGATTGTGATGCAGAACCAGGAGTGGCGACCGGACAGCGGAAAGAGATGTCTCTTCTGAGTTTTCCACCTATTCCTGGCTTTGACTTACTAGCACTAATACAAAATGCTGGCATGTGAATAAGTGTTCCAGAGTATGGTGGACAGCGAGCCGCAGGTCATGTCAAAGCAACCTATAAACAAAGTCCCAGACTGAATTTACGAGAGGCTGTATAGTACAGTGGTGTACGGTTTGCATTAAAAAAATACAGTATATTAAAGTGGTTAAAACATCTTTCCCTACACAACTGGAAACAAACGTTAAATGACACACATTGTGGTGCAGTTTGTTGAGGGTATGACACTTATACCTTTGTTACATTCATAACTGCTGACAGACTCCCATTAATGTGCTCGATGTATAGTCAGTTGTGTGTCATTCAGATATTACTAAAATGGATTCCAGATCAGGGAGAACAATACTGAAAAGAGTTGCTCTCCTTGTAAGGAAAAACTGATCCAAGTACAAGGTATACTCGTCCTTCCATAGCCATTAAAGTGTTTAACTATCTGTCGTACTGTACTTCTGAGGTACTTAGAGAGGCTGCCATCTAGAACCCTGCGAGAAGTAAATCCACTGCTTATAGTTAGTAGATGACCTTAATGGAACTCACCTCGGCGTGTTTAATGAGAGCCGAGAGCGATGGAAACTTGTGTGCATTAGCTGTGAGCTAACCACCAAGAAATGCTTAGGCTTTTTTCCTGTTAATACAGCAAGGAAAGGAAATATCTAATTTTCTGTGGTTTTATGTTACAGAACAAAGGTAGAACATATGAGCTCAGTGAAGACTTGCAGAAGATGGTTGAGGCCCAGCTGCACAAGGTACCACCGGCTGAGCTGGACTTTGCATCGCATGTGGAAGCTTTGAAGTCATAGTGATGTGAATGTATTAAGGATCTGTTCATAGTGAACATCTTAAAGGGTTATTCCCAGCTCAGCAAACCATGGCTATGGCAGAAATAGCTGGACGCAAAGTCCTATCCACCAGGGTGAGACTTACAGAAATGGCGACGAGTAGAACTGCTCTATTCCGTTTCTGTAAGTCCCGTCCTAGTAGTCAGAACTTGACAGAATAACCCTTTAAAGGGGTTTTCTGAACCCAAGTTGATTTTTATACTTGTAACCTATCCACAGGCTAGGTCATCGGTATGTGCTCTGTTGGGGTGTGACACCCAGACCTCACATGGATCAGATGTTCTGGCAGCTGCTAGTGGACGACTAGCGCAGTGCCGCTCCTATTACTTCAATAGTAATGGCGTTGCACGTACCATCCAGTGGCTGCCTAGAACACCTGATCTGTGTGGGGTCCAGTCCATTTGGAGTTGGAGAACCCCTTTAAGGAACTACAGCTATTTATTGCAGACTGTATTTTTCTGTGCCTTTTGTATATACAGAGCTTCAAGTGTGACAAATAAAAGGTGTTTTATAATCATCTTTTTCTTATCACAGTCGTAGTGACCTTAAAGAAACCTTACCACCATGAGTCACGAAGCAATCCATCTTTATTCTCAACATATACAAATACAACAGTGTTTCAAGTCTGTATATATTAAGTAGTCCAAATGAAAAAAAAAAAAAAAAAAAAGTCAATTTACAAAACTGGCACAAAAAGTCACGGTACGGTCACACACTTCATACCATGCAGAAATCCGGCACAATCAAGACAGAAAATATCAGAAATCACAATTACACACATTAAAATACTTCAGTGCCCTTTACATAGGAAAAGTTACATTAAAAATGAAATTTCTGCTTTAGTATGGTAAATGTCCGGGGGCTTGTAGAGCTCTGTAGTCAGTGACCCCTTCAATACCAGTGTAAATGTCTGATAATTTACATCCATTTCATAGTCTAACTCCATGTACATAGGTTAATGAGTCTTACATACCCTATGCAGAATCCGGGTGTATTCTATAGGTTATGGCATTTCATGTTACCTGGTGACTACTATATGTACAAAAGTGGCCTAAAGAAGCAGAACTTGCTGTACAATAAACTGCATATTCATACCAGCAGACTTGTATTAGCCAAGAATGATATTACGCAAAATATGGGTGCTAGTGAGCATAGGAAGGAGAAAAGTGCAGAGAGGAAGTTTTTAGTTTGTGTGGTGTACAACAATGAATGTTATTTGTAGAACGGCCACTCTTATAAGTGATGCAATACATTAACATGGACATCTCCATCTATAGCTATCATGATATAAGGCGGCCCACAATAATGGCTACCACTCTGTAAATCCACGTAGAAGATGGAAACACAGTGGAATAAAATGTCATTTCTTAACCCAGTTTAAAACCGTAAAAATCACTTTGTAAAAAGCCAAAGTCTCCAGAACCCGTTCAACAAGTGAAGAGCACAAACCACAGCTCTGCCTCTCCAGGCCCCATGAACTCGTCTGGCTTCTAGCTTGTCACATGGAAACAAATTTAGTCCTATGACATCAGTTCTAAAGAAAATAAATACAACAAAGATTTCTAAAAATGTATTCCAAGGTTTCTGATGTGCTTTTCAAGACAAGACGCAAACTACAGAAACCACCTGGTACAACAGTACTCGGAGACGTCTGCCAAGTAAGATAGCATTGGCATAAAGCACTACACTCCGACCTAGTGTAATTACATCTACAGAATAGGGTAATAACACGTTCATTCATGACATGGCCAAACAATGATTGTCCCTGATGAAATCCAGGTTACCAACTAATGCGACTACTCTGGCCAATGTCCTCAGATTCTGTACAATGGAGGGCAATGTGCCAGTGGTGCTCCATGTAATGTATAAATACTAGCATAAATTACATAACGCTACCCAACACAGCCATGTGCCACTGCCCACGCACCAAAGTAAATACCGTATAACCTCCACTTGTAGGCGCACACGCCGTAGCTGTATAAAAAAAATAAATAGTCATAAAATTTGCTGATAACTAAATAAAGTAGCAGAGAAGTAACTCAAAGTAACAACTGCCTCGAAACAAAAAAAAAAATCCTTCACCCAGTCAGTTTTTAGTTTTCTCTATATAGATACACACGGGACAAACTGATCAGTGTGAATATACCGCTATAAAGTGTCCTGGCCGGGGTCAGTGTGGACAATAAAGTGTACAGTACCTTCATTGGACTGCAATGTAAATAAAAAAACAAAGTGATGCCAAGAAAAATGTAATTTCCCTTTACCAAAAACACCAAATATACACACAAAACGTTACCTTACTTGAGCTCTACTAAGGGTATGGCTTCAATAAAAGTGTACAGCAGAAAGGGATTATGGGAAAGATGTGCTGAAGATGAATACATCTACAATGTCCTACGTGCTGACCTCTAGTAGTGTTAGGATAGAGGCCCTATGTAACATAACTGTGGTCAGTGACAGCTGCCCCATCCATAAAAAAACAAATAAAACTAGCCCTCGTCCATGCTGGGTACAGTTGTCCATGAGCACGACATCAATGAAAGAACAGGGTTCGGTTGTATGTAAACAAATAAAACATACATCTTAAATAAAAGTAGTGTCTGACACTAATACTACCGCCATAAGGTGCTACAGGTTCATAGAAAATGCTGAATAAAAGATGAACACAGCTATTAAATAAAACAAACTGTGGGAACCGCGGACATGTAACTGTACAGTGAAGAGCTCATGAAATTACTAGACCGGGACTTTGTGCTCCCATTTAAGACTATTGTAGGGTCATCACATCTGTAATGGAACCACTGGGGGGTTATATGTACGGTAATAGACATGCCCCAAAATATTCCTCAGCAATGCCCTCAAGTGACATATCAATAGACTTCACCTCTTCTTATAAAGTCCCTGTGTGTCCTTTCCTTCCGCCACACTTCACCTTCAGGTCAGAAGGACTGAGCCCTGCAGACTATTCTTCAGCCTTTACTCCACTTTGCCAAAAAGCGTCACAGGAAATCCGCTGTGCTAACCAATATAGGTGACGTATTCATGTGAATTCCACAACGATTGTATCACTTGGGTCATTTTGGCAGTTTCCAATTTTTCAGTATCTGAAAGTACCAAGGTGCAGTTATTCTCCTATAGCCGTGTACATGGCCGCACGCCTGTCTGGCCTCTGTTACAGGGATTTCTTCCACTTTTCTTCTTAACATTTCAGAGCATATACAGCAACCTGCAAAATAAGTATTCAGATAAAGTGGACTTGTACCATGTCCGACGTTCCTGCACTGGAGGAGGTACATAATACTGAGAAACAACAGCCTCTAGTGTTAAAGCCAATTTAAGGAGTGTACCCACTAACACCACGTGTCCCCTGTGCACTGGATAGAGGTTAAGTGTCTGATCATTGTACAGTCCAACCATTGGGACTTGTGGTGGTGACCATGTGGGAACCCCACTAAGTACTATACTATGCCATCTCCACCAGTCCCATAGAAGCCACATGTGCTCTGCCACTCCATTCACACAGTGAATTCTGGGCCAGGCACCCCACAATCCTCGTGTGACACCAGCGGGACCAGTCCTAGGCATTCTAACTGCCCACTCTTGGGTAGTAGGACTAGATAATAGTTGTGCTATAACCACAGGATATCATATTAGGTTGCCAGGTCTTAAGGTCTTGGGGTTTAGCATATAGAAGCCAGGAGATGGAGTAGAGGGTAAGAAAATGTATCCTATAACTACAATGGATAACCAGGTTCCCATATGGACATTATGTGGTACCAGGACTATGTCATACGGTTCCTGGTAACCAAAACCTACCCCAGTTTCCAGGAATCAGTGAGATTGTCCTGCTGTGTTACTACAACACTTCATTCATGCATTACATACAGCACAGCTTCTTTCTCACCACTCATTTATGGGTCCATGTGATACATTACACAGACATTGATGATATCTTTATAAAGGTTCTCCAGCATGGCTGGCAGATCCTGTACCAACACTTACTGAGCCCCCGCTGGTTTCTACTTCCTGGGCCCATCTGAACACATAGAAAATGCCCACCAAGCCAGTCATTAGCAACGCAGCTAGTGATTGGCTGACATATTCTGGGGGTTACGACTGGGCCAGGAAGTAGACACCAGTGAGGGTGCGGTAAATCGCCAGCTGGAAAACCCCTTTAAATCTATTTTAGTGTATGGAGTGCCCACCTAATGTGCCAATCTTGTGGTGAGAAAAAAATTGTGCAGTATAAAAACAGGCCATGCAAAAAATTTATATAAAAAAGTTAGACTACAGACCTCCATATACAACTGGTTTTA
The DNA here is from genome assembly GCF_031893055.1 of Leptodactylus fuscus. NCBI lineage: Eukaryota > Metazoa > Chordata > Amphibia > Anura > Leptodactylidae > Leptodactylus > Leptodactylus fuscus. The sequence continues at coordinate 34,243,233 of NC_134274.1, forward strand.
GGCTGAAAATAGGGCAATTAATGGGTTTGTATAGTTTCTTCCTCCAGGGTTATTAGACACTGTATGTAGAGGTTCTGCCCCAGCACCCGGCCCCCCCGGGTCACTCATACCCATACTATGGGAGCTGGTTATATGTGTATAATGACCTACGCTGCCAGCCCCATAGTACAAGGAACTACCTGTGAACCGAGGAGAGGAAGGAGAAAGCGGGGAGACTCGGAGGAGGCCAGGTGCTATTCAGGTCATGTGATCCTGAATCGGTACAGAGTCTTATAATCCTAGAGAAAGCAACTGTATGCAGACTCCCTAGAGAGCCCCTTTAACAACAACATGGAGGGGAATTGGAATGGATCCCTTATCTAGCTAAAGCTGGCCATACAGAAGATATTTAGCTAAATCTGCCAAAGTCCTGCAGCTAAAGTTATGAATGTAACATTTTCCGTTGTACTGATTGAACATGCACTGCAAATAAAGTGTGAATAGACCCTAACCACACCATTAATATCACGTTTTTAATACCTTGTATGTATTTCATGGCTTCACTTTTGGGGCACCAATGTTGTTGGGAACTGCCCCATCTCAGAGCAAGTCTGCTGCAGCCATCTTTCTGAATTGTGGGAGGGGGCCAGGGGCCATATAGAGCCCTCTGTGGTAACAGGGAATGTCTGTCAGTTCTAGTCTCACCCCCCCTGTTATATGTGATATAAGAGCCTGGAGGTAACCGGAGACACCAGATATGTAACCTTAATCACCTTCTGCCCTAGACCACCAGGGTTACAGTCAGTAGTTAGTGCAGATGAATAAAAGACATGCCCATCATCTTCAATCAAGAGACAGGAGAAGGACACGTCTGACAGAAACAAGTATTCTATTCTATATGGGTATCAGAGTTGTAGAGATGACGTCCCTCTCTAAGCTAGGCCAAAGGATGATGCCAAGAATCCATTAACTACCCGAGCTATTCATGCCATATTACAGGACACTATATCGCTTGTATTAGGCGCCATTTTGGTCTTCCCAGTTTAAAGAAACACCTTCCACGTTTTTAACCTTCCCACATAATATCTACAGAAGCCAAGAAGGAACATTGTAAATGCCTATGGGACAAAATGCTTACTATTCATCTGTGTAAGGCTGGTTTCACACACAGAGTTTTTCCTATATGAGCCGGATTTACGGTCCTGAAGCCAATGCGGGGAGATGGGTATCCTAGCAGTATAGTGATCTATGGTACTAGGAGTACTTCCCAGTGGCGTACTGGCCCATAGTGATTATAGTACATGGCAGTATGTCGCTGGGACTCATAGTATGATAGATAACTATACTACTCGGCGTCCATCTGCTCGCTTAGTGTTCAGGATGGGAAATCCAACACACAGACATGGATGACACTGTGTCTTGTAAGTCAGTGCTAGCATTCGAACATTCATAAAGGGAACAGGTTTGCCTCATTTTACCCAATAAATCACAATCTGTTCTTTGGTATGATGATTTCTCCCCTGCTCATCACTATATATCAGAAATAAGCTCTTCACACCTCTATCCCGCCCTCCGCTCTGACTACTTTCCCCCTGCCGTATCACAGTGGGGGAGGACACATGAAACACTCTTTGGAGGTCCTTGTTGAGTTCCCTGTATGTCTGCGTTATACCCCTAGTGCTGATATATGGTATGGTGTCACATACTGTTACATACACCATGAAGTGGCACAGGAAACATTAGTAGGAGTCAAAGCCAATCTAGCAGTATTACAAATCACATAAGAACCTTGAGCATTGACACGGTTAGTTTATCATCTTCACAGATTCAGTTAGTTCAATGGCGTAAAGGAGGAACAGGTAAATCACCCATACCTGCACGGAATAGGACGCACACAAATATAGCTGCTATTCACTGATGTCATTGAAGGACAAACTGCATGCAGGTTTCTCATCTCTATTCTGGGTACCTTCTGGTGACATGATCTGAGGTGACAGTGTGAAGTTCCGAGACTGCCGGCTTGATTTTGCAAGTTTCTTCAGTTCACTGGCAATAGAAATGCCTTTCCTCTTATCATCTCTTGCCGCCTGCAGAGAAACATCTGTATATGAGACGTACATTCACCTTATCAGTTCCCTTTCTGCCAGAAAACCGGCGATCTACATTCTTTACTCCGCTGGATATTCTTCGAGGGGCAGCACTTAGGTAGCGCTGAATATACGATTGCTATATTGTGTATCTGCATGGATCCGTAGCTTTATAACCACATGGAATCCAAGCTGTATCGAATTATCAAGTTACAGAAATGTTATTTTCTGTAACTTATGTTGTTGTAAGTCATATACAGGAAGAACATGGCAGACGAGTGTATACACTTGTGTGGTAACCAAGTTATTTTGGTCACCCAGTGACGCTCACATTTCAACCTTCACAAAGTTATATTTGACAGGGTAATACTATCTTCAAAGGAGCGACACACGAGAGTGATAAGACAGAGCAGGTGCCTGGCCGGTCCTGCAGAGAATGTACCAGTCTGCAAAGCAGTCATCTAATCCCGCAAGAGACAACCTACCGGAAATGATACAGACATCCCCTGTGAAATGGAAGAAGGTGGTAAAATGTCGCCAAACATCACCAAGTGCCTATAGGAAGATATGGCAAGCTCACACTTCCGCACGCTTCCTGAAGGTTACTGTACCTGGACCTGCTCCTTTAATTTCAGGATGAATTTCCCAGCTCCTTTCCACTTGCTCTGTGCCTGGAATACACACTCGTGGTCAGAAAGGACCCTCTGAGTGGATTTTGTAGCAGAGGACTTTTTGTTTGATGAGTCTTTCGTCACCTCCTCCAGAAGTACGTAGTCACTTGGGTTAGGATTGTTCAGAATGGTGTAGGAATATTTGGCTTTGCTAAGAGCCTGTGATGGGAATAGAAATGAATATCAAATGGCCTGGAACTTGGTATCAAAACTTAGCAGTTTACTTAGAATATTAGACATCGAGAAGGGTATAATCCAAGTCACCACTTAACACAACAGAATAGTTCTTAAAGGGGTTGTCTGATTAAAGAGGGTCATTACGGCATCCAGTGACTCTGTAAAATCCTATACAAAAATTTTTTACAAAAACTCAAGGTGTCGCATTTTATCCCAACTCCCACTAATTTCTATTGGAATCCACCTGAAAATAGATCACCCACCTGCAAAAAAACTAATGAACTAATCACTTGCGGCCCCAGTCTTCAGTAAAAAAAAAAAACTTGCCAAAAACTGTGTGAAAGCGTGAAGATGACCACCAGTATAAGTCGCAGTTTGTGCTGCATTGGGCTGTGTTCACATCTGCGTTAAAGGTTTCATTGCAGATTCAGTTAAAAAATCATGGACAAAAATTCCCTGTATGGAGGACTTTTCATGAGGCCAAATAAGACACACATTAAAGGAAAACCTGAGTGGAGTTGATCAGGATCTGTTGGTTATATGGCAGATCCATCCCTGTTGGGACTTTCAGGAACAGGAGTTTGTTCCCCATGTTCGCTTGGGTTTACTGATAGAGAATTTAGATTGTGATTATGGGACAGTGTTGACAATATCAGTGACGTTGTGCGGAATATGATGGAGCTATATAAGTAAGCAGCATCAATAAATAATCCCAATGGAGATGTGATCACGGCCCTCTAGGTGCAGAGAGTGGAGTATTTTTGAGGGTCCCCCTAAACCTTGATGGCATTCAGTGAAGGAGCCATTACCTGCTGAATAACGTCCTGCGCTGTACTGAACCGGAGAGCTCGTATAACAGTGCGGGGCTGCTCTGGAGAAACATCATGGACCTGGACAAAGAAACTCTCATCATCCGGAGTGACGGGAAGCTCCTTCTCCTCCTTCTCCTCCACACATACATTCCTGTCATTTAGATTCTAAGGGAACATCAAATATCAGCGGTGTTACAAATGTATAAAATCATTATGGAATACTTATCACAGCTAATAGCCAAACATGTCATACATTGTCTTCGCTTTTACTTCATGCACAGGTCTTGAAAGGACATTACAGGGTTACCTAACTTCCAAAAATGAGCTTTAAAGGGGTTGCCCAGGCTTTAGGAACAAACTTTGCTTTTCCAAGGGCAGAGCTGGTTCTGTTTCTGGGGGATGGAGGGGGCATTTATGTAACCTTTTGAAAGGGATTTTCCACTATGGCGACCCCTACCTATATACCCTATCAGCAGTATATACCCTATATATGAGCAGTATAGATGGGGCTGTCCATCCATCAGGATACACAAAACCACTGGTGACCTCTAGAAACAGCCGTATGGACCATGTTTTTTTCGGGGGGGGGGGGAGGAGGGGGTCACCAAACATCCATTGGACACATGAAAAACTAGTCGTCCAACATCTACCTAGATACAAGAAATTCACCTTCTCTTCATGAATTTCATAGGGATAGTGACAACAATGGTGGAAAAATGACCTTAGAAATAATGATTTCATCCTCTTACATTCACATAGACAAGAAAATATCACGTTTAATTCAGATTTATTTATTTTTTTATAAAAAGTTTTGTGACAAAATTCCCTCCGTTTTCTGGCCTCCTTGCTTAGTAGCTTAATAACTAATATTTGGGGACCACGCCCACACCTCCCCAGTTTTCTAAATTTTTAACAATTCTGAAAATGTAAATGTTTGATTTTTTGTAATTTACTACTTTTTAGTCCAATTTATGCTGCCACTGGCAGGTCTGGGGACAGGGTGTTAAGGATCACAAATGAGAAGATCGCTGGGTTGAGCATTGGGGCCCTGGAGTAGCATCACACAGGGCATCAGTTTCTAAGTGAGAGTAATCTGGTGAATAGAATAGGGGATAAGCATATGATTGGTGGGGGTCAGACTACTGGAACCCCCAACATTCATGAAAAGGGGGTTGACATTCTGCTCCATTCTATTCTGTAGGACAGCTGGAGACACCCATCAGAATGCAATAGAGAAGCTGAGCACTAGAGGGCGCATAGGCCCCCCCCCCTTATCCTAATGACAGGGGATAGCTTGGTATGCACCTTTAACACCATTTCTTTTCAGGACTCTCCCCATCTAGCACTGTATACATTCTTCACCTCTCTTCTCTCTTACATCCCCCACATGCTATTTTTTACATGATTTTATCCATTTTTTTTTTCCTACGTCTGGCACCTCAACAGTTAAATAATTTTCTTACGAAAACATACTTCTTCTTGAGTTTTAAGGATAATCCTTCCCACATATCCTTCTTCTGGAAACCAGCTATTGAGAATCTGCAGGATGTCTTCTTCTGGGCCCAGGACCCTCTGAAACGGCAGCTTCTTGCATTCATTCTTGTCCTTAGAGATAAAACACTTCTCTTCCATTAGGAAATAGTCTTTGCTGGATCTGTTTTTAGTTGCCAGAATCTGTGCAGAAACCATAAAACATTGTATTGGTAATTCACACTGAAACTGTTCATGGATTGGATTATGAAGATACTCCGCACAGAGAACTAAATGATCCTGAGTCTTTCTTTTCTTCTTAGTTGCTATGACTCCTAGTATCTTTTCTATCTGCTATGACCTTGTATACTCGTATATTACTGTATTATCCATGCTGCTGTAACACACTGAATACCCCCATGATGGGACTATTAAAGGATTGTCTTATCTTAAAGGGGTTATCCAGGACTTAGGTATTAGGCCACCAATATCAGATCATGGCAGATTGGACACCCCATTGGACAGTTGCGGTTTACACTTCACAGGCCATGTGATGTCACGTTCATCGGTTACATGGCCGGTTTGTAGCTCTGTCCCATTTAAGTGAATGGGGCTGAGCTGTAATGCCAAGCATAGTTGCTATGTATGGTGCTGTGCTGGCTGAACAGTGAAGAGGCCACATTTCATCCTGGCATCTTGGAAACTCCCTTTAACCAGTAGTTAAGGGGTGTCAGAAAATTTCTGCACACAGATTACTAACAACCACATAAGCTAAGCACATGACTGACACAGGGAGGGCAGAAGCAGCCATCTTCTGTTTCATAGTCTATGTGGAAGTGGAGTTCTGACACTTGGGGCTGCCATTGACATCTCAACATCAGGACACCTTTCTTGTCCTGCACTTTACCACAGATGGCTATTACTAGGGATTCCTGCTATTGGTAGAGATCAAACTACCGTCACCCTCATGAAAAAATAGAGTGAGGGGGCCACAGCAGACAATCTTTACCTCATATACCAGCTGTGCCGGATACTGTATAAAGCTCATTCTCATTCATTTAAATGAGACTGAGCTGCAGTACCAGGCACAGCCTCTATCAAGTAGATGGCGCCATACCTAGGAAATAAACCTTCTCCAATCGGCAGCGGTGTCAGACGTAATCAATTCAAAACTCTGAGAAAACCCCTTTAATAAAAGTCTATTAGTAAGTCATATGAATTATTTTAAGCATTTTTCTCTAGATGGACAAACTCTTAAATTGATACTATTACATAGAGGCAGTAACCGGCGCTCACATTAGTAGCCAGTGTGTGATTGGTGGGTTCTGTATCTCAGAATGAAGGACAGCAGTAAATGACACAGCGCCACCCTCATCCATGTGGCTGGGCCTGATACTGCAGGTTAGCTTCTTTCACTTGAAAGGGTGCGATGCTACTATACAGAAGATATTAGGGAAATATCCAAGCTAACCATCACATAACTACATAGTTAATAAGGCAAATATTCTGTATTTCTATGCAGGAAAGGAGTGGCGGTGTAAACAGATGCAGGATACAATGAATGTTACTGGTACGGAGATGAGCTGGTTAATAATACCGCTATATACAGTATATTCCACCCTAAGCACAGATATCACTAGTAATGTAAATCTATCAGGAGTTTTCCTGATCTCGCTCCTCCTCACCAGAGTGTAACATGATAAAGACTAGGGCAGAAGTTCACACTCTGCACACTATGTGATGTTTGACTATATAAGGCAAAAAGAGACATAAAAACAATAGGACAAATTGACTGATCGGAGCGCACAATACGAGCCTCACCAGCGATGTTACTACATTGTAATTATTGTAACCATTTCAAGACGTGGAGACTAAATCCTGGTGAATCTCACGGACAGCAAAGTCGCTCGGAGACGTTATTTAGCCTGTATGAATTAAAATATAGGAAATGAAAATGACAAAAACTCGAGAAAACGGGAAAGAAGAAAATTTCTCCTCTGTGAGTCCAATGAGTTGTGTGACAGCTCGAGACCTTCTCACTGCTGAGACTTCATGTTACTGCTGCCAGGATGAAGCCACAAGCATGAAGTCCTTGGCAGGAGCGTCGGGAATGCTGGAGGCATTAGTGTTCTGAGAGATGCTGGACATCCTTTTATCCCAAAACAAATGAAAACTCGCCCTTTCTGACATAGCAAAGATTGTGCGCAATATATGGGGAGTTTATGGGGGGAAAATCAAGATCCAGTTGTACTTGTGGTTCTAGCTAGCGCTTCACCGGCTTACTCTGATGTGCACCGTGCGCTCTTATCATCCTGCCTGCAGCAAGGATTTCGCACCTGGTGCTGGTGCCAATGTGTCTTGGAAACATGGCCAACAAAGGAGAGAGTGAAGGAGAGGATTTCATCTTATGCTTCAAAGTGACTTTGCAAGGGGACAGCATTAAAGAAGCAAAGCCTAAAAATACTCAAAGCAACAACTAAAAAGCCATCCGAAAGATAAAGTAATATCCATAATAGTCATCTCATGGCTGTACTGCAGCTACTAAGCACAGAGAGGGATGATTTTATATATATATATATATATATATATATATATATATATATATATATATAGCCGCCATATGCAACAGAATTCTGCAAAGAGTCAGAAACCAATATCAAGGTAACAACATTTCTGCATGTCTCTTATAGTAGTTAATGCCAATCTTTTAGGAACTATTCACATGGAGGAAAGATTCTGCTTTCCATGGTTTTCAAAGGGGAGGAAAAACAAAAAAACAAAAGACACACCTCTTTTTCAGGATGCTGAAAAAAACAAAAAACATGTAGAACACAATCTTGCCTGTGGCTGATTCAGCCTCAGAACCAAAAGACATGATAGCAATGCAGATGAGCCCCATGTAGGGTTGAGCAATTGGAATTGGAAAAGATCAGATTCCAATCGGCAATCAAGTAAATTTCACGATCTCGATCGCAATTACGACCCGATCTTTTCCAGCGGGATCAAGATCGGAGGTTATCTCAAGATCGGCTCAACACTAGAAGTGACTTTTCCCAAGCATTGACTAGGGTTGAGGATCGGATCGGAAAAGATCGAATTCCGATCGGTGATCGAGCAAATTTATGATTGAGATCGGGATTGAGATCGGCTGGAAAATGATCGGAAATCGGATTTTAGAATCGATCTTGAAATCTCAAGATCGACTCAACCCTAGCGCCATGGTATCTGAGATTAGTTGCGTTAACCCGCAGTGAAAAGCCAAACTGTGGTTTACTGTTCCAACAGAATTTGGAAAGGAATACAAAGTGGAAGAACGTGTCTCCAAATTCTGTTGTGTGTGATCATACTATCCATTTATAATTTCTGAGTGAGTATAAGAAACATTGTAATATATCTTATTAGATGATAATGCTTCTTTCTCCATTTATCAGGCCGCTTTCCTCCCGTTTCTTCGCTCAGTCTGTTATCACTAGTAGAATCTGTATCCATAGAGAGGGACTAAGTGAAAGGAGAAGGGGAGGGGAGCGAAGCCGCCGGATAGATGGAGAAAGAAGCATTAGCATTTCATTTTTCAGAGACGCTGCTCTGTATTTTATGCATTTTCAATATCTTAGGTCACACTTACTACCACGTTTTTAGGAACCAGTACATGTCAGTCACCTTCTCTCTGACTACATTATTCATGGTTTGCCATCAGATGAAGCAACAATCTGCTATGTACATATGATAATGTGACAACAGACCTCAGCAGCCACTTACTGCCTGCCACAAATGAACTTACTTGATCTAGCAGTTGCTTTGCTGATGTCCCGCTGCTTATATTAAATACAGAGAATGGTTCCGGCCCCGGAATTCCATGTACTGTCACTTTAAATGCTGATGCTGCCCTTCTTTCTTCTGAACTAAAAACCTTTAGAAGGAAAGATACAATTTAAACATTGATTTCCAATAGTAAAATACTGACATCATACTGTGCACAAAGCTATCGCTAATATATAGCAAATGGATTGCAGGATGGAGTCAGACTCTCTCTCAATGCCCTAATGGGGCAAATGGGTGGCAATGAGACACAACAAGATAGTCCTTGTACTAAATGCTTGGTTAGCATCCTTAGTTTACAATATACCTATATAATAAATCATCTTTGCCATAATTATTTTCGGGCCAGTGTTGCGGCCTCTATACTGAATACCAAACAAGCACAGTGCTGTACATATCCTAGTGGTTGTGCTTGGTATTGCAGCTCAGCCCCATTCACTTGAATGGAACTGAGCTTCTGCTGTATAACCGATGAACGCAACATCATTGTCACAAGGAAGAAGCCGAAGTGTCTGTGAGCACCGCAGCCTCTTCAAACTCTGAGTAGTGGGGGTCCCAGGTGTCAGACCCCACCAGTCACATACTGATGGCTCACAATACGTATTGCATGTAAAATCTTTTCAATGGTTAAAAGTCGCAGATATCTTCACCTACCAAGGATGCTGGCAGACTGCCACTTGGGATTTCTTCCATCCTTCTGCTATTAATGAACAGAGTGGAGATCTCCAAAGACTCATTATGTAAGTTGCGAAGTTGTAAATGTCTGTAGCCTGAAGATAAATGTAAAAACAACATAAAATGTACGTAGAAGAAAGAAAACATTGGCGTTACTTGTAGAGACGTCAGCCGAAGAATAAGAAGCCATAATCCCTGAGCCACTTGACAGATGCCAATGCTACAATGTGTTTGGGAATTACAGGTAATACTAGCAGTCTAGGCTGGGTTCACATCTGGAATGTCATTTCTGATTTTTTATTCCATCATGGGAGCAGAAACTGAAGAACAACAGCCAGAGCCATCATACAATGTCACCAACGTCACCGGATGGACCCGATCGACTGTTAATGGGGTCTGTTCTTTTACTGGAAAAATAGTGCTGCATGCTATGCTGACAAATATAACAGAATCTACCACAGAGCCCGATACAGATGTTACTTTAGCCTTAATGGAGAGGTTCCACCATACTTATCACCTGTCCACTGAATATGAATATATATATATATATATATATATATATATATATATATATATATATATGATCTTTTTAGGGACAGTCATGCTTTTGCACTACTGCTCTGGAGAAGATGGCCGAGTGCTATCCTTTGCCATCTTGTTTAGTCCGTATGCAGCACACCTGCATGATTGTTGCTCCATTCTAGTGGTCAGTGGGGGTCACAGCAACCTAAACACTTACCTGAATAAGTCACACATTGTTATATTGATATTGTTATATGAAGAGCCTCTTTTACTACCCCCAACTATTCCAACTCTTTGCATTCTCCAATAGGTTTCACTCTACTGATTCCACCACAGTTGGGATTTCTCCTGTAACGTCACCATTCCTGAACAGTCCATGTGCTAATAGTCTCTACTGCCAGGGGGTCCTGAGCTGTAGCAGAAAGCCTGGGACTGCCCATCTGACAGTAGAGAGCTTGATTAGCATATTAGGTAATGAAACTACCAGCACCGATTGCTCAGAAATTGTGGGGACTAGAGAAAAAAAATCCAACGGTGCTGGAATCCGCAGGACAGCACCTAACCAATGATGCGAAGTGTTGGAGGTGGTGAATGGTCTCCGTATTAATAACTGTGTTATATTTCTATTTATCATATGAACAATATAATTTTTCATGCTTATTTATAGGACAAGTCTGCCACGTCTCCGTATACAGGACATTACTAATGGCAGCATGTTCAGCGGTAGCATGTCAGTCCTCTCCTCAGTACAGATCTAGCTACGCCAAATCTGATTCCAGTGATATTGGTCATTGTATATGAAATATTAGGTATTAGATTGTTGGCCCGTTGGGGAGAGACTGCAGTCTGTGTACACAGCTATGGCATAGGTTAGCTCTATATAAGCAAAAGGAAATCATTACCAAGTAACAAGATGTTTGTCCTAGGACACATGAAGTAAGTAGAGCTGCTTTCTGTCAGTGTGAAGGAGAGCCATTCACAGCAGAAGAATGTCACATCTGTCACACAAAGCGCACCAGTCATATGTATAGTAAACACTGCGCTAATATACCGGCCAGAGCTTACCCTACAATGCCTCATATCCATCGCAACACACTACTGGGGTTGTGGCAGAAGACTACAGTAAGTTACCACTTTCTGTATATATATATATATATATATATATATATATATATATATATATATATATATATACACACACACACACACATACACACACACCGTGTACAAGCCATAGTAACAGACAACAAACACACAACTTGTGTAGTCTGATCCCACAGTCCTGTGTATCTCCCTCCCATTGGCCCTCTATTACTGTGTTCCAGTTGCTAGATCTGTTGCTACAATATAATGTGATATATAACTGCATATAACTTTGCAAAGCCTAGTGAAGATATATACTATCGAAAACAAGCTTCAAAGGAAATTTACTGGAAGCTATCTAAAATACGTCATAAAGGCTCATATGCAGAAGCCGTACACCGTGTAGCTTGTATGTTAAGCCTGTACAGCTATATACAAGTGTATACAATAGCTTTCTGGCACAGCATATGATTCGCAGCAGTCATTACCATGAATTCCTCGAAGTAAGGATGGGGGGAGGGGGAAGCTTTCCTCTCCTAGGTCTCTGTTAACAATGAATGTTTATGTGGGAATTACATGCTGCTAAATTTTGCAAATAAAACCCTGCACCAACTCGATTTTACATGTACAGCAAGGAAGAGTTCTAAAATCCCATAAAACAGTAATGTTTTGTTGTATTTTCATTCCCTCAATGACTACACAATGGAGGAGGTGAAGTGGTAATGTTTTACCCAGCCTATATCTACTCCTCACATTACAGGTACCATTATACACTACACCGGTCCAAGCATGGACCCCATGGGACCTCTGAGGCCAGCAGTTCACACTCTTTCGGTCCAAAAAAATATTGGTCATATTTCCCAGAATTCACCCGTCCAGAGACCAGACTCATAGGATTATTGTTTTCTATGTTACTGTGAGTCGGGGTCACCAGACAGAGTGACAACCAAAAATTAGGTGAATGCACTAAAACTCAACTTTTATTAGTCGTCATTAAAAGCTATAGAAAAGTGGCACCAATAACTACCACCAAAGTGTGGGGGGATTAAAATGGAGCGGTGCGGCATTGATGCATCTGTATATAGCTATTAGCCCAGCCTATTCTGGTATAGCCCTTCTACCAGCCCCGGCTAATGTAACTGACAGGGGCTGAACAAGCTGAGGTAAGTATAGAGGGTGTAATAAACTCCACTAGTCTCCATTGGCAGTCTATAAACTATCACCCCCCCTCCCTTGCTCCTTGCTAGGGAGACCTCAAGCATACACCCGGTCTAAGCCAGTCTGGGCATCCACATACTAATAGGGGTAAACAATAACCCCCTTTTTTGACCAACGCCCTACTCCACACACACACACACACACACACACACACACACACACACGAGTAAACCAAATAATGGTATTGCTGTTGGCTCAGCCTGACGGCCCGTTTCGCCGGCCGATGCCGGTTCATCAGAGGCAATATGAGCACATTAAAGATGCATATAGTATAGCATAGCATAGCATAGCATCAAGCAATCAATCATAGCGTGTAACCGCCAGTAGCCGGCTGTAATGTGTAGCCGCACAGCTTGTTCAGCCCCTGTCAGTTACATTAGCCGGGGCTGGTAGAAGGGCTATACCAGAATAGGCTGTGCTAATAGCTATATACAGATGCATCAACGCCGCACCGCTCCATTTTAATCCCCCCACACTTTGGTGGTAGTTATTGGTGCCACTTTTCTATAGCTTTTAATGACGACTAATAAAAGTTGGGTTTTAGTGCATTCACCTAATTTTTGGTTCTTAATCAGAATCAAGGTCGCACCTACAGTGGGGCAAAAAAGTATTTAGTCAGTCACCAATAGTGCAAGTTCCACCACTTAAAAAGATGAGAGGCGCCTGTAATTTACATCATAGGTAGACCTCAACTATGAGAGACAAAATGAGAAAACAAATCCAGAAAATTACATTGTCTGATTTTGTAAGAATTTATTTGCAAATTATGGTGGAAAATAAGTATTTGGTCAGTAACAAAATTTCATCTCAATACTTTGTTCTCTCTCCTTTGTTGGCAATGACAGAGGTCAAACGTTTTCTGTAAGTCTTCACAAGGTTGGCACACACTGTTGTTGGTATGTTGGCCCATTCCTCCATGCAGATCTCCTCTAGAGCAGTGATGTTTTGGGGCTGTCGCTTGGCAACACGGACTTTCAACTCCCTCCAAAGGTTTTCTATAGGGTTGAGATCTGGAGATTGGCTAGGCCACTCCAGGACCTTGAAATGCTTCTTACAAAGCCACTCCTTCGTTGCCCTGGCGGTGTGCTTTGGATCATTGTCATGTTGAAAGACCCAGCCACGTTTCATCTTCAATGCCCTTGCTGATGGAAGGAGGTTTGCACTCAAAATCTCACAATACATGGCCCCATTCATTCTTTCATGTACCCGGATCAGTCGTCCTGGCCCCTTTGCAGAGAAACAGCCCCAAAGCATGATGTTTCCACCCCCATGCTTTACAGTAGGTATGGTGTTTGATGGATGCAACTCAGTATTCTTTTTCCTCCAAACACGAAAAGTTGTGTTTCTACCAAACAGTTCCAGTTTGGTTTCATCAGACCATAGGACATTCTCCCAATACTCTTCTGGATCATCCAAATGCTCTCTAGCAAACTTCAGACGGGCCCGGACATGTACTGGCTTAAGCAGTGGGACACGTCTGGCACTGCAGGATCTGAGTCCCTGGCGGCGTAGTGTGTTACTGATGGTAGGCTTTGTTCCATTGGTCCCAGCTCTCTGCAGTTCATTCACTAGGTCCCCCGCGTGGTTCTGGGATTTTTGCTCACCTTTCTTGTGATCATTTTGACCCCACAGGGTGAGATTTTGCGTGGAGCCCCAGATCGAGGGAGATTATCAGTGGTCTTGTATGTCTTCCATTTTCTAATTATTGCTCCCACAGTTGATTTCTTCAATCCAAGCTGGTTGCCTATTGCATATTCAGTCTTCCCAGCCTGGTGCAGGGCTACAATTTTGTTTCTTGTGTCCTTTGACAGCTCTTTGGTCTTCACCATAGTGGAGTTTGGAGTCTGACTGTTTGAGGGTGTGCACAGGTGTCTTTTTATACTGATAAGTTTAAACAGGTGCCATTACTACAGGTAATGAGTGGAGGAAAGAGGAGACTCTTAAAGAAGAAGTTACAGGTCTATGAGAGCCAGAAATCTTGATTGTTTGTAGGTGACCAAATACTTATTTTCCACCATAATTTGCAAATAAATTCTTACAAAATCAGACAATGTGATTTTCTGGACTTGTTTTCTCATTTTGTCTCTCATAGTTGAGGTCTACCTATGATGTAAATTACAGACGCCTCATCTTTTTAAGTGGTGGAACTTGCACTATTGGTGACTGACTAAATATATATGGACCATATTTTCTGAACCAAAGAGTCCTGCATGTAGGTGATCTGGAGGTGTCCTGTGCTATTTGGCAGATCTGGGCCTACATGGATTGGACTAGTTTTTCCAGCAAACGCCACAGATGCTCAGTCAGATTTATGTCTGATTCATGCTACATGTTCCTATACGGCCACCATGTATCATATACCAAGAAATCCCATCCGACGTATGGTACTAAATAATAATAGTGTGTCTAGATTACACAAGGTAATGTTGCACATCACATAAAAGATGACCCTACAATGACACATTACCTCTCTTCAGGACTTTAAGGGGAATAATTCTTTGGGCTGTGACAGCAGAACTGTTGTTTTCCACTACAGCAAATCGGAGAAATACGAGGTCCTCAAAGTAGACGCGAAACATAAACTGCTCATTCCACATTGGGTTGAGAGTATTGCGGTGGATTGGTTTAGTCCTGAAGTGACAGCTGTCCACCGGCATCCCGAGCACATCAATTTCGATGCAAGGACTTCCCGTACTATTACTTGGACAGACATTCTGTCCTGAGACAATCTGGAAGACAAGCAGAGTTTCAGATTTACAGCGTGGTGAAAGTGTAGACTACCTAATATAGATAAAGCACAGAGATGCTGTCCTGTAAAGGATCTCCTCATGTAGACCAGTCCCATTAACCGTCATAAACGCAATTTAATATATCGCACTCATATTCATATGCACTTTTATGTATACTATATTAGCAAAGTAGTAAATCGTATTATATGACTGGCATTAGTAGGCCTTAAAGGGGTATTCCAGGTCCCTTACATGTATAGGATGGAAGGCTGAGCATAGCAGCTGCCGCACCATTCATTTCTATGGGACTGCTGCTGAACATAGCAAAGTACTGTAAGTGAATGGATCAGTACCGTACATGTTCAGTCATACATATGGGGAGCAAGAGACCCTAGTTCTGGAAGTCAGTGAGGGTCCCCATGGATAGACCCCAACCAGTCTCGTGGCTATTGCCTAGCTTAAAAACCCTTCAATAAAACATCCACCCCTCCAAAGACATACCCATAGGGAACTGTGAGCTCTATATACTGTATGTCTGTAAAGCAATGTTTTCTGGTATAAACGGAGCAATTTATAGTAAATCAGACAGACCGAGGAGTTGTACGTTAGAGAAGAGCCCATCTGAACACTGTGGTCTCTTTAAACAGCTGGGGGTCCTGGGTATCGTATCGTACCCCCACCCATCTGGTATTCATGACCTATCGATATTTAACCCATAGAAAAATCCTTTATCCCTTCCAACTTTCACCATACTATTACATGCTATATATGTCATTCTGACCATGTGGTTTAGTGCAGGTTTCCAAAAGCAAGTGAAAATATAGAAGTCTATAAAATGGTAGAGTTGTCAGAATCCACCCTGCATGTATGTAATATATAGATATGTATTTACTACAAGACCATAATATATGGTTATGGATACAAGACCACAATGTGGGCAGGGGGTACAATTCTGTCCATGAATACAATATATAACCAATGTGTTACATAGAGCTGTAGATTGCCTTTGGTTTATTGATGGGGTGAATGTGCAGAGATCTGCAGTTTTTATTCGTGTTAGGTATTTCGCACATCGCCGTCTGCGCGGGGTAGCGGGTGTATGCTACATCTCTTCCTGACAGTAATATTAACAGTGAGTGAAAGTTACTACAGGAAAATACTTACGAGAACAAAATAATTACAGAGAAGTCTTCTATTAAAAACACCATTCCCTCCGAGCACAATGTATAGATTAAAACCTAGAAATTTATGGTGGCTATTTCAGTAGAATAAGCTGTGCGCAAAGTGTTTAGAACAGAGAAGGTTGAGTCACACGTGTTTTATTACAGTATTATATTATTCCATATCTGAAGGTGCAGGACTGGTATATAGTATATACTTATAAGAAATCTTACCGTCAATGAGTATATTGCTGGTTCCATACTCTCTAACTCGCGATCCAATGGTGAGAACGACTGGTACATTGGGCAGCTCTTATCCCATAATACTGGCGGCTTTAAGACATAACCACATCCGCCATTCGCTTCAAACATGGCAGTGTTCAGTTGAAGCGGGAGGTCTGAAAGAGAAAGGCGTAGGAGTTTCTGTATTCATCCAAATATCAGCCACGTATAACAATATTAACCTACTATTTTGTATGATCTTTCAGCCCAATACGTTGCGCTATGTAGGTTTATAGGCCTTACATCCCTGGAAGTCTATAGTGACTGTCTAAGCATGTATAATATGGATTTCCAATTTATCCATATCACAGATCAGTAACACTGATGGACTGAAGCTGTAATGGCAGTAATGGCTGTCGCACCCCTAGTGGACACCGGTGTACCCATTCCTCCATTCACTTCAATGGGAGCAAAGATAGGTGATGGCGGTGCTTTGGCAATCTCCACAATTCCCTTTATAGAGATTTGGGAGCTGGGGCACGTGTCCACTTTACAGCAGCTGCAATGGAGGTGAAACATTCCCCATTCTCAGTAGAGGTGGGGTCTCCGCGATCAGACCCCCTACACAATCAGAAATGTATCCTATAGAGGATAACTATTTCTGTGGAATGACCCTTTAACCATAAACAGTCTGCACATAGCAGTCAGAGAAGCTGGCGATCATATTACAGAAATGAAGCATCTGCTGAAAATTGGAGGAACCGCACCAGAAAGAATAAAAACTAGGGCGTTAGGTATTTCGCTACATCTTATACATATATTGTGATTATTTTATTGTGAACCAGAGGGTTGCTTTACTTGTAATTTAAGAAACCTCAAGAACACGTCAGACACAATCCAGGCACTATAGAGTTAAGCAGCACATGGAGATATTCCCGTCGTCTGGTGGTTGGTAGCTAAATTGGGCCATTTTCTGCATGTGTGCCATTTACTACCGCTGGTCTAAGCGTGACTGAACAATTCAACAATGACTGCAACCTGCCAAGTGTATGTGGTCACTGGATAACCCGAATATTTAGTTCCCATAAGAACACGTTTTCTAACCCAAGTGCCTGATGTGTGCAGTTCAGATCTACAAGGAGAGGCCAGAACTAGGTCATGGTCAGGATATAAGGCTCTTGGATGAAGATGCTATTCTGCAGATACAGGAGGTTAATGTTTCACATGATGACCATAGTTATGTAACTTATTTTTGCCTCCATCAGAGAATCATTAAAATATAGTCATACTAGAATATACTGCCATTTATATGGAGACACAAGCTGTGGCTCAGGCTGTTCAGCCTTGGTTCACACAATGTGGATTTGGTGCAAACTCTACATCAAGTATCTGTTCCAAGAATACAGTATATATATATATATATATATATATATATATATATATATATATATATATATATACTCTTCGAAATACTATTTATATGCTGCAGAAACACCCCCACAAAACTCACAATATTCCTCACCTGTGCTCCCTGCCAGTCCTTGTATACTTTGATGTGTTAGTCACAGGCTGTATATTGATGTGACCACATCAGCCAATCGCTGGCCCCTTGTACCTTACATGCAGGCATCGGAGGCTGCAGGGATCTTGAGGATGTAAGGCCCTATTCACATCTACGTTCAGGTTTCTGTTCAGAATGTCCACTTGGGGACCCCCGAACGGAAATCTGGAGTCCTGGTGTTCAAATCCCACCAAGAGCAAAACGCATCTGCAAGGAGTTTGTATGTTCTCCCCGTGTCAGCATGGATTTCCATCCCATATTCCAAAAAAAAGGCGTACTGATAGTGAGCTCTATGTGGGGCTCACAATCTACATAAAAAAAACAAGAAAAAAAAACAAAAAAACCCAGGAAAGTGGCAGCGCCGCACCTCCCATGAGGCGACCGCTTCAGGCGACGCTATGGCGGGGCCCCAGGGAGGGCAGAATTTTTGCTGTCCTGGACTGGCTTAGCACCGAGCGGTGGATTGGGGAGGCCACTGGAGCAGCGCTACTCCAGCAGCCTCCCCTCACGCTCAGGCAGAGAGCAGGTCCTCTTCGTGCCACTCCGCCCCGCCCCTTCACTTAGCCCCGCCCCTTCTGCTCCGCTACGCCCCCTCCTCCCGAGGGGGGGGGGGGGCGGCTTTCTGTCGTTCGCCTCGGGCGGCAAAAGGGGCAGGTTCACCCCTGTGGCAGTGCCAATAGGAGATGCATTTGATGATAATTCATCATGCAAGTCCTGCCACAGCAGGAGAGTCAGGAATGGCCATCGCTTTCCTTTTGTGCTGAGACTTTGATGTTGATGACAGTCCGACACAGCAGGAAGGGGAGGGAGCACCAAAAGAAAATCCTGAGTGTACCCCCGCAGGCCCCACCCCACAGAGGTACAGGTACTCTTACTTGCAAGTTTCCACAATACTTAACCTTATGCACTCCTACAGGCTCCACCTTACAGAGGTACAGGTACTTATAAGATCTCAAAATACAGAGGTACAGGTATTCTTACTTGGAAGATTCCACAATACTTAGCCTTACGCAACTCTGCAGGCCCCACCTTACAGAGGTGCAGGTACTTATAAGATCTCACAATACAGATGTACAAGTACTCTTACTTGTAAGATCTCACAATGCTCAGCTTTACACACCCTTGCAGGCCCCACCTTACAGAGGTACAGGTACTTTAACTTGTAGGTTTCCACTATACTTAGCCTTACTTAGCCTTAAGTACAGATCTTCCGCCTTGTCTCTAAATACTAAGACCTCACATCCTCAAGCTTAACATACAGTAGACTTCCCATAAAATTCTACAATTTCACAAAAACACCTACGGATCATTAATTTGATGGTGTTTATAGATCAGGCCATAGGATTATGATAACACACTAAATGAGACGGGCACCTGTTGGGTTCAAGAATAGTGAAGTTTATGTAAAAAGGAAAAGCGATGAGAAACCCTGTCTGACTATTAAAACAAGCAGTGAGAACAGTTCTAGTTCACAGAGAATTCCAAGAATGAGGATCAAAGCTCAACTGCGCCATTCACACAGATGACGATCCAGATGTGAACATATACAGAGGTTAGCCATACTAGAGGCGCAGATCACGTGCCACGACTGCATAAATAATAGGGGAAAGAAGCATGGGAAAAAGAGTCATTCTACCTCAGATTGAAATGCTGACATCACTAGGCCACTTGGACTCGGGCCATAAAAAACAAACATGAGAACTTCTCATTTATAAGGTTTAACAAGGCCGCTTCATATAAATGCACCTTGTAAAGTACACCTCCCATATTGTCATATCACCGTCATGTACTTTCCAGTAAGAGAGTGGAGATGAAATATTTGGTAGGTTATTTACCGTATGTATAAATTATTAGTGGCAGCAGTATAAGACATGCAGCTTGAGGGGCCTTGAGACGGGAGGGCCCTGTCTGGGTACACAGTGCTTTCTCCATCCATTCTTTAGTATAGTTCTTATCTTTCATGCTCATACTCCATGAGTGTCATGTAGATAATACAGGCAGCCTTCCAGTACTGGTAGGAGTTAATTCCTTTGCTTGCATAGACCATTTGGGATTTTTTTTTTTCTAACTTTTTCACTACCCCCCATCCACGGCAATGTTAGTATTAACAGCTACTGACACATCCAACAAGGAAAATAATATTTCTACATATGTTAGTGGTCACCCTAGGTTGCACTAGATTTCAGGCTACAATCTCCATTCTCTTATGTATTTCTACGCCCTCTTATATGCAGTTTGCTCCTAATTTGAGACTGTCTCTTATGTGTCTCTTATCCAGTAATACATGCTGGCTGTGAGGTCTGTGACTCCAGGCTGCTGCAGTCTTAGGCTAGGTTCACACTTGTGCCAGGCTCTCTGTCGTTTGGGACCAACGTGGGACCTGAACAATGTCCACTAAACATTGCTAACCCGCAAACACCCCAGGACCCCATAGACTACAGGGTGTGGACTCCATACATCTAGTATACCCTGGACTTGCATCATATTATATTGATATCAAAATTGTAAAAAATAATTATTGCTATGTGTTAGATGAGAAAAATGATAAAATGAGCTTAAAGGGAATTTCTAGGTTAAGAATGAGGAATGACCTAAGGATAGGTTGTCATTACCAGAGCAGTGCAGGTCCGGTCTTATTCTGATATGGCCACTACTCAGATAACAGAGCTGTCTGCTTCTGCTCCAGCTGATCATAAGGATGCTAGTTCGGTTTTACTATAAAAACAGCAGAGAAAAAATTCCTCCATACAGTACTTTTCTCTCTGCCAATTTTCAGCTGAATCTATGGCAGAGTCTCTTATGGAGGCCCCAACGGCAATGTGAATATACCCTTATCTAGCTCTTTTGTATCAGCTTCAGTTTCCTACAGCCTCGAAGGAATCTCTTCTCCCCTGTGTTACCAGACACTGATGCCGAGGAATGTGCAATTTCTCCACCCTTCCTCCTTTCCTTAGCTTTTCCAGGTTAAAAATATTATAGATCTGTCATAATTATCAGACTGGTGGTGGTCAGACACCCAGCACCCCCATGATCAGCTGTTTTCAGCAAATGATACACAGAGAATAGAGCAGGAAGCAGACAGCCCCGTTCTCTGAGTAGTGGCCAGACCAGGTACTGCAAAGCAGCTCCCATTAACATGAATAGGAGCTGACCTGCACTGTTCCGATAATGAGAACCTATCCTCAGGTCATTCCTCATTTTTAACTTAGAAACCCCTTTCAAGCTAATATTATCATTGTTCTTATGTGACACATAGCAAGATTTTTTACAATTTTGATTTCAATATAAGATGATGGAAGTTGCGGGTATGCTAGACGCATGGGGTCCACACCCTGTTCATTTTAGGGTCCTCAGTGGTCTTCTGCTGCACAATATCATATAATGTATAAAAGCTGTAGACTGACACAACCTTACAGCAATTTACTGGGTCTTATTTGTAGATACAGAGAAGTACATGGAGGATCACTGCTATGTGAATAGTGGATGTAGGTGTTTGAACAATGTTTGACAACGTTTGAGAGGGTTTTGTAGTTCCTGGATGTTTCCCAAATAACAAATTCTTCTTAAATCTAATGCCAAAAAGTGAGCCAATATCATATATGAAGGTGGAGATGACCTAATACTGCGCAGTGTGCCAACCCACTAGCAAGACAATCATATAGAGCAGATGGTGTAATATACTTACTAAGCAACAGGCATAGACGTATACTGTAAGTGCAGAGTAATAAAGCAGAGATGAACAGATGCCGATAAAAGGGGGGCATAATATTTGAGGGAGGTATATAGTGCAGCATGTTGCCCTTGCCGTCCGTTTGCTATGTCACAATAGAAGTGTACACAAATGTGTATATTTGCAGGGTCCATGGTAAAACAGCATGGATGGCACATGGATAACATCTGTGTGCTGTCTGTCTACCAGACCCTTAGATTTTCTTCAGTGAGCCCGGACTGCAAACGGACCGGAATCGGGCCTATCTTAAGATTTGTCCCAGGCTCATGGCCCAATACATGGACCCCTGTTAATAAATGGCATGTGTATGGGGCCCATAGAAAATAATGGGTCAGTATGCTAGCCGTGAAAAATACAGCTACATGCTGACAATGCACATGTTCGTGTACGTGGAGCCTTGGTTATTCCCACTATACTGACATGGGAGCAGGGGCGTAACTTGAGGGGATGCAAAGGGTTACAAGGGGCCCAGGAGCCTTAGGGGGCCCATAAGCACTGGCAACAATATTGAGATTGCAGCTTCCATCTGGCCCATAAACCATGAAGACCCACAGATTAATCAACCTTAGTGTGGTTAGGCCAATGCCTTAGCACCAGTAACCATCACTATCAAAAATTAACTGTAGGGATGAGGTAGGGGGGGCAAAAGATTGCACCGAGGCCCACAAGACTTTAGTTACACCACTGCATGGGAGGTCAGTGACTATCAAAGTCACCTACACGGCGACAAGGGAATATTCCTGATGTCCATGTACTATATCTACATCCACTATTCACATAGCAGTCATCCTCAATGTACTTTACTTATTATCATGCCATTTGTACATATAGATATATATATATATATATCTATATACTAGACTGACTGCTTATTACTCACCATCCGTCTGATAGTTAAGTGCAACCAACTGTATTCCATGAAGCCAGAAAATAAGCGGATGGGGATTGGAAGAGTCAATTCGTGTAGCGGCCGGATATGTTCTTAGTAACTGATAGGAAGTATGCTGAATCAGCTTCTGAGAATACCGCCGGCACAGACGCTTGGCCGCATTTTCATTGAGTGACGAGATGTGATAGCACCTGGGTGTCCGAATGATGGCGCTCAATGAAGTGCTTGGGTTAAATGGAGGTGAACATGGCTCCTCCCAGCTCTGCCGCGTTTCACTGCTGCCTGCAGAAAACACATGGAGTCATAAAAACGTTCATCTCCTAGATACAAATATAAAACAATAACCCTATATATTAAACTTCCATATTATGTATCACGGGACAGAGCAGAAGTCCATTTATTAAGTCAGAATAGAATATACATACATTACCTTTTCCAGATGTTTTGGCCAGTGTCGTTGGTTCCCCGGGGCTTGTTCTACCAGGATTGTTGCCAAAAATGGACTTCCTGCCTCTTCTATCCTTTCCTCTGCCAGATCCACATGGGTTTAATGTTGAAAGGCCTGTTCCCATAAAATTAAGACTAATGAACCAAACAAGCAGACCAAGAGGGCACGACATTTTCCGTGGCCTTTGTAGAGTACATTTTATGGAACTGAACCAGCTTGTCATGCTCTACACTACATCACTAATCTCCCATCCATATCTTCTACGTGCAGTTTATGGCCAAGACAAATAGACACTTTGCAGTAGACGACAGTGAATAAAAGGGTGATGTGAAAATGACGATTAATGAATCTTTTATTTCTCAATTTACATTTACATTTTTCTTTACCAACTCCATGAGTAATTATCCTGCCATAAATAATGTCAAATTTGGCAAAAAACATAAAAATATATGGCCACGGCCCCTAATGAGTGAGGCCAATTAATCAGCTTCAATAGCTTCACAGCCTTAGAAAATGAACATATTAAAAGCAGATTTTTATCCTGAACATATTAATATGAAACCTATATGTGATTTTATGTGACAGTGTATACAAGAAAACCTTGAATTATTAGTTTCCACACTATAGGGTGTCACACACATAAGCTCTTGTCTGTAGATCACTTGTCAGCTTTGCTGTGTAGAATGGGACAGAATCAGCAGGGTTGGGGCAAAATAATAGATGATATCCTTTGTGCATTGTTCAAATCCCATATAAGCTATGCACACATAGTATATGCATCTTCCCTGTCACTTCTTGGTCTCTAAGAAGGAGTAGCTCCATCACATCAAGAAGATTGTATTAGTTGATCGAGGTTTTTCTGACAATTAAATAGATTGTCCATCTAATTTATTTTTTGGGAAATATAAATTACGAGAACTTTCTAATATAGCTAAATTGTAAAATGTGCCCCAATGCCCTGATTTCTTTGCTGGTCTGAGATCCCATAAGCACCAGTTTTGTTCCAACACAGGCAAAGAGCTTCCTCCTCCTCTGTATGTCGGTGACATATATGAATGGGGTTGTGGGTGACTCAGTTCATTAACTAAGTCAGTCTTCTTCTCTGTCTATGAATCAGCCAATAAACTAGTTTTAGCCAATGAACTAAACCAACTAAAGTGTACGAGTACTTAGACGTGTATGGCTTAATCTTTGAGACAAGCATATGCTACAGGCAGGATCAACCGAGTAGCTCCTTAGCCTTGGGGTCGGAGGTGAACCGTAAATGGACACGTTCGCCTGTCACCATCCTTTTCCCCTTTCCCCTCTGCTACGGGTCAATTGACCCGTAGCGGTATAGCGGTGGAGCGGAGAGAGGCGTTATAAAATAAATGGAAGTGGAGCTTTCTAGACCCAGGAACCAGAGCCAAAATTGGAGATTTAGTGATGTCTTTACAATTAAACTATATTAGTAAGTTTATAAATTTATATTTCCATAACAACCAAATAACTTTTCCTATATCTGGACATCTCCAGTTTAACACATCTGCCATAAAGTGCACGCACGCTGCTGTACTAGCTATACAGAGAACACAGAAACGGTATGCATCCAATATGGTTGCCAACAGGAAGGTTGAAAAAATAATAAAATGAATAATATATTTGTATGGCCATTCAATATTTCCATTTAATTAAAGAAAGTAAAATGAAATACACAATGCAATCCTATTGAAAGCAGGAAATTATTCAGAATGAAAGCATAAGATGATCCATTTTATGTTTATGGTAGTCCTGCTATCCAGCAGTCCTGGCAGGATCCTAAGCACATATTTACGGGTTATACCGATTTGCACATAAACCTATCACCCTGATGAATAATAATGGACCAGATGGAGGTCTACAACAAGTCCTGTAGAGACTCCTGATACGGCGCTATATCTCATGACTACTTGGCATGATAAACTATGGAGTTCAGTTCCAGCACAGCCCAGTGTGCAGATGCCTATATTTGCTTCTCCCAGACAGACCCCCTCACACTTTAAGGAACAGCCCATCTGGAATGTTAAAATCGTCACAGGCTGCCAATCCCGAGCATGCCGAGATTTCATCGTAGAAGATTAAAACGCAGAGATCCCTCCACTACCTCTGATGTAGTAGGAGACCACATTCTGTAAATGGCCGCTTTAGTCTAATGTGGACTAATTTGTAGGGATAGATTTGTCAATCAGGAGCCTAGAAAAGTTGGGTAAGCAGTAAATGAGTACATTCTCTCAGATGTGATGAAGCTCTTCCCGAAATAGATGCACTATGGAATATGTCAACGCTACACAGGTAAGAGAAATAAATAATGGAGATCACTTCTAATTTGTTCAGATACAGGAAAAACAATGTGTTTACTATAAAGGAGACTGAATGATACTGATACTGAATGATACTGATCATCCACAGGTAAGGTCATCAGTATCAGATCGCCGGGTATTTCACACGTGGACCCTGCATCAATTGGCTGATTCGGCTGCCGGAAGCTGTGGAGGATGTCAGCTTGTGTAACCTCCATGTTGGACTCCAGGGCCATGTGGTGCCACGCCTGTAGCCATCTTACACTCCTCTTTGCTTGAAGAGCTCCATATCCCCCCTAAGCCTTAATGGAATGTGACTTCTTTCCAGTTTTTTATCCATTAGCCATGTGCCAGAACTATTTTACAACCTTGCCACCGATCATGTTATGCTAATTATATTAGTCCAACCTGTTCTTAGTCTATACAATGTATTAAAACGACTTCTTTCCCTCCATTAAAGCAGAACCCACTATATACACCATAGCTATGTGTGTGTGTGTCTCTCTAAGCTAGCTTATACATCAACTTCATTAATTCGGACTTCAATACGGTGATACTTAGATCAGATTGTGCTCACAACGCCATAAACCAAGGTATAGAGCTGGAAGCAACTCTAAATGGGAGTTTCCCAGCACCCCCGCTACAGTGTATATATACAGCTTTTGGCTCCATATACTGTAGCAATAGTGCAGGAGGACTGCACATCTGTTCTCCATTCACTTGAGTAGCAGTAGACTTCCTACCAGTCATACACCTTATATATGGCTTCTGGTGCAAGGTCCAGGTGTCAGTCCTCAACCGATCTAATAAAGTATCTATCAGTATCCATTACCTTTTGGTCTTGGACAACACATTTAAAGATGACCAATGTAACATTATTCATAAAATTGTACAATACCCCAAAATTGTTATTTGATGGGAAATAAAGACTCTTTTTTTAATCTAAAAGAAATATAATTCCTAATGTGTAACACAAAAAAGGACAAAAGCCCACAAAATAAAACACTTCCAGCCATTACCAGGCGCTTGTATATACTGTCTGGAGATAAAAGGACAACTAGGTCATGAAACGGTTATGCGCCTATTACTGTATACACCAACACAAGGGTCGCTCCTCTACACAAGCATTACCCGCTATACTCTGTGCTTTCTTCTTGTTCGGTGCTAGTACAGTCTTCTATCTGTTTATTTACCTAGATCTAATAAAACCTGCTCATACCTAAATGTGAATCTAATCTAAACTAATGGACCAGCCTTCTAAACACTTCAAAGGGAGATGTTCAAAGTAAAAATTTATTGATCTGGCCTAGAGCCGGACTAACTACACTCTGCAGTCAGCATCGAAACCACTGCCAAGGAATGACAAGACAGATTATTGAACTTACCAGGAAATTTCACAGCTTGGCAATAGATGATAAGGTCGGATAGTTCTGGGGCAATTTGTCTACTTTCTTTTTTGTTTTGAGGGAGATAAAACTCTTCATCCAGTTCCATGTCATAGACCTGGGCAAAAGGATAAATGCCTCGTGTCAAATGTTAACAGACATTGGACTCCTCCAAAGAAGCCTGGCTACCAATGGTCTATACTCATGGGAGGACACGCAGAATATTACAATATATGGTATACTGATCGGAGGACATGCAGAATACTACAATATATACTGATGTGAGGACATGCAGAATACACAATATATGGTATACTGATGTGAGGACAAGCAGAAAACACAATATATGGTATACTGATGTGAGGATATGCAGAATACTACAATATATGGTACACTGATGTGAGGATATGCAGAATACACAATATATGGTACACTGATGTGAGGATATGCAGAATACTACAATATATGGTATACTGATGTGAGGATATGCAGAATACACAATATATGGTATACTGATGTGAGGACATGCAGAATACTACAATATATGGTATACTGATGTGAGGACATGCAGAATACTACAATATATGGTATACTGATGTGAGGACATGCAGAATACACAATATATGGTATACTGATAGGAGGACATGCAGAATACACAATATATGGTATACTGATAGGAGGACATGCAGAATACACAATATATGGTATACTGATCGGAGGACATGCAGAATACACAATATATGGTATACTTATGTGAGGATATGCAGAATACACGATATATGATATACTGATCGGAGGACATGCAGAATACACAATATATGGTATACTGATGTGAGGATATGCAGAATACACAATATATGGTACACTGATGTGAGGATATGCAGAATACACAATATATGGTATACTGATGTGAGGATATGCAGAATACTACAATATATGGTATACTGATAGGAGGACATGCAGAATACTACAATATATGGTATACTGATAGGAGGACATGCAGAATACTACAATATATGGTATACTGATGTGAGGATATGCAGAATACACAATATATGGTATACTGATAGGAGGACATGCAGAATACTACAATATATGGTATACTGATGTGAGGATATGCAGATTACACAATATATGGTATACTGATGTGAGGATATGCAGAATACTACAATATATGGTACACTGATGTGAGGATATGCAGAATACACAATATATGGTACACTGATGTGAGGATATGCAGAATACTACAATATATGGTATACTGATGTGAGGACATGCAGAATACACAATATATGGTATACTGATGTGAGGACATGCAGAATACTACAATATATGGTATACTGATGTGAGGATATGCAGAATACTACAATATATGGTACACTGATGTGAGGATATGCAGAATACACAATATATGGTACACTGATGTGAGGATATGCAGAATACTACAATATATGGTATACTGATGTGAGGACATGCAGAATACACAATATATGGTATACTGATGTGAGGACATGCAGAATATACAATATATGGTATACTGATGTGAGGACATGCAGAATACACAATATATGGTACACTGATGTGAGGACATGCAGAATACACAATATATGGTATACTGATAGGAGGACATGCAGAATACACAATATATGGTATACTGATAGGAGGACATGCAGAATACACAATATATGGTATACTGATAGGAGGACATGCAGAATACACAATATATGGTATACTGATGTGAGGATATGCAGAATACTACAATATATGGTATACTGATGTGAGGATATGCAGAATACACAATATATGATATACTGATCGGAGGACATGCAGAATACTACAATATATGGTATACTGATGTGAGGATATGCAGATTACACAATATATGGTATACTGATGTGAGGATATGCAGATTACACAATATATGGTATACTGATGTGAGGACATGCAGAATACACAATATATGGTATACTGATGTGAGGATATGCAGATTACACAATATATGGTATACTGATGTGAGGATATGCAGAATACACAATATATGGTATACTGATGTGAGGACATGCAGAATACACAATATATGGTATACTGATGTGAGGATATGCAGAATACACAATATATGGTATACTGATGTGAGGACATGCAGAATACACAATATATGGTATACTGATGTGAGGATATGCAGAATACACAATATATGGTATACTGATGTGAGGATATGCAGAATACACAATATATGGTATACTGATGTGAGGATATGCAGAATATTACAATATATGGTATACTGATCGGAGGACATGCAGAATACTACAATATATGGTATACTGATAGGAGGACATGCAGAATACTACAATATATGGTATACTGATCAGAGGACATGCAGAATACACAATATATGGTATACTGATGTGAGGATATGCAGAATACTACAATATATGGTACACTGATGTGAGGATATGCAGAATACACAATATATGGTATACTGATAGGAGGACATGCAGAATACTACAATATATGGTATACTGATAGGAGGACATGCAGAGTACTACAATATATGGTATACTGATGTAAGTATAGGTGGAATACTACAATACATGGTATACTGATGTAAGTATATGTGGAATACTACAATATATGGTATACTGATGTGAGGATATGCAGAATACTACAATAGATATCATTTTTTTCCACATCTGCCTAAAACCTTTACAGAGTCCCATACTCCTTTATGTGTTCCAGTGCATTTCTCCTTCCTGTAGTCTTTCCATCAAGATCTCCCAGATCTCTCTCTCCTTCTCTTTCCCACAGTCTCTCACCATTACCAAAGTTACCAAAGTTTGCGTCTCCTTTACACTTTCTCCATCAGTCTGCTCCCATGGTCACAGCTCTGACTCTCTCACGAAGCCCTTGTGCAAAGGATGGCAGTGTGGAGACCCTCCCTGGGAGGATGGACCCAGTAACCACCATTGTAAATATTAAATCCTAACAGATGGAAAGCCCCAGCAGTGAAACCATGGTAGACCTCACACCATGACAGCAGCACCCAATATGGTACCTCACCTAATGTTGGTAATTCTCCTCTTTGACCCCATTTCTCTTTATTACTCATGAAGAAACAATTACCTTTCCTTTGTTGCCAACAATGGTGCCATCAGTTTTCTTGATTCTCTTGGGCGCTTCCTCATTGTATTCAAATTGCAGTTTATCACTACATGGCTTCATTTCAGGGCGATCATCGAGTATGTTATCTGCAATGAGAGCAATACCCAAATGAGAAGGCCAATGCTAAATCCATATAGTCATCATTACACTGCAGCCAGAAGCATAACTTAAAGCTCCTGGGCCCAAATGCCAATTCTGTCATTCGGCCCCAACTTACCTTGTGCCATCTAGAATAGCCCAGTAGCTACTGCTACTATTGAATAACTTATAGAAAAGGCTCCTTAATTTGTGTACTCTGTTATACAGGAGACACATCTGGGAACTAGGCCTAATGACCCTTATCTTTCTAGTGATCATTGAAGGGTTAATTGACATAAAAGTACTAGATTAATGTTTTTGCAATGCTGACTTTCAATAGTTTGATTGATCTGTTGTCTATCACAACATACATACGGTATGATATAGAAAAAGCAGAATTCAGCAATGATGCTGGGATGTGAAAGAAAACGCTACCTTTTGCAGGATATCCATTTAATGGCCGATAATCCATCCTTTACTACCTGCCATAGAGTAAAGAACCGCCACTCACTTACACAGATTTTGTCCGATATGTAAAGCATCCTGTTAACAGTCTATTGGGATATCACCTCGGTGTAGAAAGTCAAGTCTATGAGCTCTCATTAACAAAACTTCATGCTGTTTATTAGTATCATTCACTTGCAGACTGAACACTACATTCCATTTAGTAAGGAGTAGAAATAAACTAGAATTACTAGATTTACGGCCATTTACTTCCTCTCTGCTGGTGGCAGCTGCACAAGCCCATAGATGATGAGAAAAAGAGCTAAAATAACCTTTATATCTTATCCGGACAAGCTTTTAGTCTGTATATAGAGCTTGCAAGTTCATAAAAGCCTGTGATCACAGCAGCCTCTGCGCAGATTCAGGCATTACATAGGGAAGACTATAATGGGGTCTGTGTATTTTCTGCGCGGTGTCCGCACAAGTCATGTGGAGAGGAAAGTAGTTCATGAAGTACTTTTCTCTCTGTACAATTTGTGCAGACACCGCACGGAAAACACAGACTCCCTTATAGTCTATGGGGTCCGTGTGCTTTCATAAGCTCAGCACTTGTCAATGCGTTCGGTATTCCGTTCGAGCAGAATACCGAACGCAGATGTGAACCAGGCCTTAGACTACTGGAAAGTTTTTATTGCCCATTGAATTTTCCTTTGCATGTTTATCACTGCAAATTACTATACAAAGTCAGCTTGGTCAAATAGTCATCTACACAACCAGATCTCCTACAGCCGAGGTGCCGATCAACGAAGACTACATTGATCGGCACTCGTTTGCATTGGCCTGATTACAGATTCAGTGGGGTTGGACAATCTCTACTGTAATGGTTTCTCTGCCATAGGCTGCAAGGATTTTCAGCAGCACTGCCGTGATTATGAGTATGGGGGATGTGCAGCAGATTTTCTGCATCTTTTATCCTTAGTATTAGTAGAGTATTGGCAGGTCTAACAGGGCCTTAATAAATAGAAGGTATTCCTGGGAAAGAGAGCAAAACCTGTCTATAAACTATAAGCGATTATTATCCCGAATATTCAAGATGTATGCATAACAGGACAAAAAACCCACAAAAATATAAAAATCCACTGTACGAATAGTACATAGTATACATTATATTGTAAACCATAGAAAGGTTAAGCATGCATTAAGTGAATAAACAGTGAGCCACATCCAATAGATAGTCCAAAAGCCAAACTGTGTAGCAAATCACACACTGCAAAACGCGTTACGTGTACAAGGAAGCATAACCTTCACACCGTGAACAGAGACACACAGCTTTCTGTAAAGCGAGCACTTGGATAAGTAAGACATGAGGAGCTCTAGGAATCCATGCAGATACAAGATCCATTCACATGGCTTTTACCTTCCTGGCTGTTAGGCGCAGGGGAAGCATTAAGGCCATCAGCTACAGGAAGAGAGTCAAACAGGCAGTCAGAAAAGGAAACGATGAATTAATATCATTGAATAATTCATAGAAAAACATGAGAAATAAAGATGTTACTGGCTAAATATGTAAAATGGAAGGAAACGTTGGACGAGAAAGACATCCATGCAGGCCATTGGTGTATTAGTCATGAAAAGCATGAATCAACGCAAACATGATATTTAGTAGCACTTACACACTTATACTACAGAATTATATTGTGTGACAGCATGCAGGTATAGGCCGGTGTATGATGACTACATTGGCGGTGCGCTTGTAAGTGGAAACGCGTTCGGTTCTTCAGATTCAGTCATAAAGAAGATGGATGACTTGTTCTACAGTCAAGCACTAAGCAGCTTAGCAAAGCAATAAACTTCTATTACAAGCATTAATATGACTTTGTATTAGCCAGACCACTGGTCATTTCGTCCAGACAGCGCCCCTTTTTGTTGAGCGAGTGTAAAATATTTTCACAGAATGCGTAGAAAAATTGCATATGCCAAATTTACAGCCATGTTGTTAGAAGCGGCTATACGTTACAGGGAAGACCATGTCGATATTGGGGTGTATTGTATTGGGGTGGATATTGGGGTGTGTATATATATATATATATATATATATATATATATATATATATATATATATATATATATAGAAGTCCATTTGCATCCAAATTTATGATTTTTAACATACTTATGAACAGCATGCATCAGTAAGAACAAAAAAATACAACGCGTTTTTGTCTCGCTTTCTGACACATTAATGAAACAGGAACGAATAGGACACAGATTTGTTTGCGCAAAGTGGACCAAGCAAAAATGGTGTAAACTTAGTTGAAGAATTAATAAAGCTTTGGTGCACAGGCATTGGAGACAGATGTTTTTGGTCCAATGGAGACCAATTTTTTGGCGCATCAAAAAAATGAGTCAGAATTTTGGTGCATGGGAAAGAGCCAGACTTATGCTGTGACGGAAAGTGGGAAAGATTTTATGTCAGATTCATAAATATGTCTAAAACTAATAACCAAATTCATAGTTTTAGACAATGTAAAGTTCAACAGTACTGATAAATGTGCCCCGATATGAAAATGTATGTGTCATTCGGGGTGTTATGGACAAAACGCCTTAAAAGCAATGAATGAAAATATTGTAAATATCCTGCCGCACCAATATAGACAGTGAAGGACCTGAGAATATAAGGTAGCTGTATAAATGATATATCGTACAGTGATTGGATATTGTGAATTGGCATACTTACCGTCCGAAAGAGACTCATAGTCATAATCATAGTCATCTTCATCGTCATCTTCCTCTTCATTGTTGGTACTGGTATTCATTATTTGGTTACCATTACTGGCTTGTGCCTGCATGCTGGCAAGCTGATGTGCCTGTCAGGAAGAGAGTGTGAATGAGAACTGAGAATGTCTGTAGGATGTTACTATACAAAGTGAACCTGGAAAATGCAGCGTAGTCTGCAGGAAGAGCGAAGGAGACGGATCTATAGGTCTGTAGGGAAAGATTCAATATAACTTAGATTTTATTCAATGAAATCTCTGCTCTTTCTAGGCTAAGAAGTCCAGGAGGCGGGCCTATCAGTGATTGATCGCTATCTCTGTATGCACAGAGATAGGAGGGAGGCGGTCATCACTGATCAGACCGCCCACTTGACTTCATAGCAAAGAAACAGCAGAAATTTCTTTTTTTGTTGTGCAACCGATGACCATTCAGTTTTCATTTTGTATTCTACGCCTGCAAATGTAAACTGCGATGAGATTGGTTGCTATGACCAATATTATGTCTTACCACTGAAAAAAATAAATTCACC
The DNA here is from genome assembly GCF_031893055.1 of Leptodactylus fuscus. Lineage (NCBI taxonomy): Eukaryota > Metazoa > Chordata > Amphibia > Anura > Leptodactylidae > Leptodactylus > Leptodactylus fuscus. The sequence continues at coordinate 34,277,170 of NC_134274.1, forward strand.
TGGTTGGGGATCTTCTTGCCTTCCCCCCACCTCATTTACTGACTTGCAAAAGGGTGTCCTTGATATACAATTTTTCACAAGGAGACCAGGGAAAGTGAAAAACCCAAAAATCATACTCACCCATTCTTGATGATCTGGTGACTCCCACCACGTTCTGGTTCTGTTGCTCCTGGAGTTTTGTTCCGGTGGAAGTCCTTGCCACACGTGACCACTGGTTCCCTTCCATAGTCATGTGAGACAAGGACTTCTGCTGGAAGAAGCACTGGGGGCGATGCTGGACCAGACAGCAGCGGAGGACATCAGAGCACCGTGGTCAGGTGTATGTTTTTTTGTGTTTTATTTTACCTTGACTGGCCTCCTTGCATGACCACCCCCAAGGTGGAACAACCCCATATCCCTGCTTGGCTACCCCTTACAATATGTTCTATGTAGGCGAAGTTAACTTATATCCAGGAAACACAACATAAAATGCTCAAATGTAGCCCAGATTCTTCTTTTGCAGCTTACCATAAAGCAAACACTAACCTTTTGTTTTAAAATATCCACAGGCGTCTGATGGGCTTTAAGCTTCTTGTTCTTTAATAGCACTTTCTTCCTTAGTTGCCATGGAGAGGGTAGCATTGGATCATCTGAAAAGTCACTCTCAAATAGGAACTTTGTCACCAGCTTTTCTCCAAATACAGTCTGAAATAGATTTTGTGTTTTAGAGGAAAACATATGTGATATACACAAAAGTAAAAAGGGCAAACCGAGTGCATCATCACCTTGAATATGTCAGCCATCTTGCGTTGCTGCGGTAAAGAACAGTGATTCTCTATGGACAGTACAATTGGCATTTCAGAGTTGATGAATGCATTGCGATCTATAGCTTCAATAACATCCTATAAAAAAGAAAAAAATCATCAGACAAAAAGGTTCAAGTCACATTTTATTCTATGTGAGTTGTAAAAAATACCGACCAGTAAAATAAACCAAGTCTATCAAAAACACATTCACAAACCTACCTGGACTCGAAGATGTGGAATAGTAATTAATATTATTATAATATTATTAAACTATTAAAATTATCTTGATTTGATATGCAAATTAGTTTACAGCTGCTCAGTGGATAGTTCCAATTATAGAAAGCAGGATATCCCCCATAAACCTGCCCTTCCCTTTTTGTTTTGAGTGGTGTCTACAGCACAGTCCAATATCATTCTCCTTTATACTGAAATCTCGCGCATGCGCTCTCCAGTCTCAAGACAGTGCATGCGCAGTACTCTACTCAAACAGCTCTGCATACAAAGGGAGAAGGATAGGGTACAAGTCTCTAAGCACTTGCATTGACCAGGTCCACGCACTGAGCACTTGCTGTGACCAGGTCCACCCACTGAGCACTTGCCAACTCATTTTCATATCAGAAGAGTGCGTTTTCTTGGTAATTACACCTCGCTCCACGTCCATAGGTATATTTCCAGACCACTATATGGCAGTGTAATTTGTAATCATAAGAGCTCACAGATGCCCTTAAAATCTTGGCAATGTGGCACAAAATCAGGACATTGAGCTAATGTTACTTGATGTCATTGTCTCTGTCTGTAAACCAAAAGCTTTTCCTATGCAGCCTTAGCGGAAGTCATAATACTAGTGTGAACAGAGTTTTACACTACATAAGTCTTCTATAAGTAACATACAAAATTATCAATTGCTTCCAAGATTGTTCCACTGGCCACCGTAGTGCCAATGTTCTTTGCTATCATTGCTCACAAACAAATAAAGGGGAGATGCCGAGCGGCAAATAGCGTGATACAGTTTTTGGGATATCAGAACGCCTGATTGGCTTCTTACCTTGCAGGGTTGTGAGTGGTCACAATGACCAGTTGGCTTCAAATAAACCCAAATTATGGTGGCAGTGACCTTATCCTTACGTCAACAAATGTGGCGTCAAACGATATGGTGCATCAGGGTCAGGAACCCAGGGAAAAAGGTAGGACAATGCGTGCACTTAAAACATGTGATACATGCTAATCGTATCACATGATATCGTACGTGATAATGTGAAGGTTTGAAACTAGATACAGTCTTTATTCAGGTACCAATCACTACTCGTTTTAGAAAGAAAAATTCCCAAAACCAAAGGCTTCAAACCAGGTACAATCTTTATTCAAGTACCGAGCACTACGCGTTTCGGGAAAGATAATTCCCAAACCGCGTAGTGCTCGGTACCTGAATAAAGATTATATCTGATTTCAAACCTTCGGATTCTGACGTATCACATGTTGTAAGTGGGCACATTGTCTTACCTTTTTCTTTGGGTTCCTAACCCTGATGTCCTACACTATCATTGGTCAGGATTCAGTATATTACGATGTTACAAGGGTAATCTTTACAAACACAATAATAATTCCCAAATACCTAATTATTTTATATAAAACAAACATCAATGAGTAATATAAAAATATACATATGCTAATAAAACAGGAAATCAAAAGAAGAATCCCGACCCAATATAAGCAGTAATATATAACTCCATAGCACCTTACCTTAAAGGGGATTTTAGTAGTAAGAGTGTGACCATGATAAATAATAGGCATGCCGTCATCTCCATCCCAGCAATCTAATTCAACACTTCTGCAGCCTTGTAAAAGGACCTAAAATAGCCATTTTAACCTTGTCAAGCACGTCATAGTCACTTACATTACTTATTACCAGAACAGCTTTCATTATGCATTCTATCAATCCACAGCCTCAGAATTGTCCTAAAATTATCAATTTTTTGCAGGCATGTCAAAGCTACCTATGTATCCTAAGGGAAATTTATCCATTTATATTAATAGGTCATGTAACACATCATGAATCAGCAATTTTCTGCCCAACACAAGACTGGAAAGTAAAAACCAAATGGCTGCCAATTATTTCCTATTCTCCAATGATTTCATTACATTTTCATGTAAAAATAAGACCCTGTATCTAAAAAGATTTTGGATAAATGAATATTTGTATATGTTAGAAAAAATGGTGTGAATGCTGCCGTAGATGGGGAAGAAGCCTCATGATAATTAAAGCTTATTTCCAGCTCCTTAGCATTTATAAAGGAATTTTCTCCGCGCCCCAGTATAATATCAAATAGAAAAAATTAAATCTCTAAATGTTATTTTAGTGATTACATTCTGCAAAGCAGAAGGACGTTCTACTTTGTGGTAAATTGCATCTCGTAGTCTAGACAGATTTGGCTCTCACAGATCTCTACTCTTCTGTTCCTCTGGGAAGGCAGCGCTCAAACCATCGGAGGTAACTATTCGGAAGATTTTCCCAACATGTTCCTTCAATGGAAGCATCCAGCATATGGCACTCCATAGGCCACTCCATAGGCCCCATGTTTAAAATAAATTAAATAAAAATTATACAAAAAGTATAATTTTTTCCAGTGTTATATTCCATCTAGAAATTCACTGTAGATTTTTTTTTTTTTTAATACAATTGAAATAAAAAGGTAGACCAGTGTGCCCAATAGATACCAAAAGGATATACTGGTATAAATGAAAAGAGTGAGATTGCCATTCCCTTACAAGTAATGGTCTACCTTCAATTAGGCTGGGATTTTGGCAACACCACCTGTCATTGGACCAAAAATAACTGGACTGAATGACCCCGAAGTTGTCATAGCTGTAACTCTCATAGCCATAACTCAGCCCTAAAACATCCCAACGACTGTAAGAGAAACTTGTCATGTTGTGACCCAAAAACTCAATGCCCAATGTCTTTCAGTTGGGGCAGCCTCGGGGTTGCAATGTGACTCTTTCATTTACATTAGCTGTAACCCACAAGAGGACATGGTGATCTTTGGTCAAAATTGTCACGTGACATCCTTTTTGGACTATGACGTTTTTCATAAAAAAAATTTTTTTAAAATAATTATATTTATGATTTTTTTTATTTTTATATATATTTTAGTAGCTTTTACATTCACTCAACATTTCAGGTTATCACTGTTTATCAGAGCCACAGCGACAGCGGCAGAAGTAGAAAATAATACATAATACTTTCTTCGGCTAAGGCCCTGCATTGCGGAAACACAGCTTTTTTTGTTGCAGTTTTTTGAGCCAAAGCCATGTATGACTACAAAAGGAATATGAAATATATAAAAAGTTCTTATACTTCTACCTTCTGCTTAATCCACTCTTGGCTTTAGCTCAAAAAACTGCAACAAAAAAAGCTCAGTTTCCGCAACATGGTGCCTCAGCCTTCAACAGCTTGCTGATGGTTTCCATAGTGTATTATTTAATAATCACAAGTATCCTCATCTCTTATACACAAGTGTACGTACACCTACACGTCTGAGCAATAGATCTGTCAATACAGGCAATATATTTAGTGGAGCAGGATGGAGAATAGACATGAAGATGTTCCCGGTCTCGTACCTGACTGTAGAGCTCTACAGAGGATTCACCTTTCAGCTGATGACCAGTAAGATATGTATTGTGAGAAGACTCAATGAAGTAATATGACAGAGGGAAGTGCAGGTCATCTACATTGATCTGGGACTCATCGTTCCTGGACGCAAAGTTGTCTTTATCCATTAGATACCTAAAAATATGGAAGTATCTCAGTTTACGGAACATGATTGAGGCTGAAAATAGTCTCCAGCTAAGTCATGAATTAATGTTGTAAGTTTGACGTGTTACTGTGACTAGTATATATTACATAAGAACTATCATGGATCATATTTTACATCGAATGGGAAACATTCACAAAAAAAATAAAAAATAAAAAATCCAAGTGTACCCTAGACCCAAAGTACAGAAGAAAAATTGAAAGAAATAAATCATAATGGATACCTTGCAAAGCCTTCAAATGACATGAGTCCTTGCTGCCGCATGCTAATGCTTGGCTCAAATTTCTTAAGGGAAATAAAAAAAGAGAAAATGAATGTATAAGACGGAGTTGTGCATAAAGTAGCAAAAAAAGGATGAATTTGATGATCTATATAAAAATGGCCCCATGCGGAAATCAGAAAATTCCAGCACAGTTCTTGTATGAATGTAAGTGATATTTGACAGCAGGGGTGACCAGAAAGTCCATAACGGTAATAGGTTTTACAGAAACAAGTCTGGCAGAAAAGTGAATAAGTGAACGCATAAAGTATTCAATTCCAGTCATCTCTTCCAAAAATATAATCCATTCATTTATATTGTAAGAGAGTCTAACCTGGATAATGCTGAGGACTTCATCGTAACTGTAATGTTCACCTTGGCAATTGACCAAGAAGTCATTAAACTGCAATATTCCCATCCCAAATATTCCAAGGGAAGTGCTTTCCACCCCAGTGCCATTGGTTACTATGCTGGCGGCAGCAATAGCGTCGGAAATTTGCCTTTGATTTTCAGACAACTGTTGCCTACTGCGAATGAATAGGCCCAAGTCCGACACATTTCTGGTCAATAAATCTGGAATACGAAGAAAAAGAAAAACATACAAAAATGACCATCTCTGGAGACTCTCCAATGCATACAAATAAACTGGGTGGAAAATATCTGAATATTGTGTTGTCTTACATACACACTTTATATGGCTCCATCTCTAAGACATTTACGAACACAAATGTTACAGATACTTTACATCCATTAATGTCTATGAGATGTCAGTGATCTGAATCATGCTCGGGTCAAGGGTGAACGTGCCAAGACACAGAGCGCCTGCTATGGAGAAAGCCCTGGTTCATCCCAACCCCTATTACTGTGTAGGGCTCCTTCTTAATAAACACAGGAGGTGAGGGAAGCAGCTAAAAAACTTTTACTGAGCTGGCACCACACACTGGGTATGCTTCACAAACTTACCTACACTAACACGTTGTTGGCACTATAAGCCTCTCAGCAGGTTCCATTTTTCATATTTACTGTCAAACCTTTCTGAGCACTATGTCGTGGCCTTTTTAGCTTACTATTCCAATGGACCCTATAGTTTACCTTTTAAATGTTCCACCCCACCAAGTCTGTCAGAAAACATGGTGCCAGGCTGATACACTATGTCCTTACTTTTGCCAAACCTTGTAATACTCTTTCCTTGAAACAGTCAAAACCCACCATCCTGGGCAGATCTCTATTCTAGGGTGATGGACACACGAGCCATGGAATATCTGACGCCTATGCTTCATAACACTATAGAAATGTATGGACATATGGTCCTTATGGGACACATATAATGCTTAGGGTCACATTGTGCTAATAGACTTGAACACCCTTAACTTCGGGTGATTCTGAAGTTCTCAACACCAGGACCAAAAACTCCAAATACCCAGTGAATAAAACATACAAACCTAAATCGGGCTGAACACCAGAGACATTTTCATCAATTGTCAAATTAGTGTAAAGAGGGATGGACTCCGAACCCAAACGGCTGCAAGCAACGGCATAGATGTCAAAAATGTCTTTGAGGTCTTTGCGGCTTCGTACACTGAAACACAGAAAACCTTAAATGACAATGCCAGCTCCTCATCATTCTCTGTGAAGTTCTTCAAGGACCATGTATATCCTTACCTGAAAGACTTGAAAAGTTCTACAAACTCAACAAAGTTCATGTTGCTGTCAGAAACCATAAAGGACTGAAAGCCTCTCATCCCACCCTTCACTCGGCCGTGCCAACTTGAACTGCTCCAAGTGCTGGAAAAAAATTACGATCATTTTAGAGGGGCGAAATGGGCGCCAGTTTGTGCATTTAAACAATTTTCCAGAAAATGAAAACACTTTAATGAAGTTTAATTTGGTGATTTATGATCTAAAGTATACAACTCAATGCGACTTTTGGCAGAGCCATTAAACAGAGGCAAGGTAAAGCAACCGACTGCCAAGAAGGGGCTTAAACAAAAAATCCTGCGATGATTTTACAACTATTGAAGAATTCTAAAAGATTTACAACCCAAGAGCTAGGAAAGTCCATTTTGCATCATAAATATGATCGCAGTATAAAACATAATGCAGATATTTTCCACCATTCTGCCGTAAAAGGTTGAATTAAGGTGATAGAACCTACGCAGAAGGGGGTTTGTTGGAGCTGGACAGGATAGGCGAGGATGCAGGTCTGATTGGGGCCGTTGACCCAGGGGCTAGATTTGGTGACCCAGAAGTAGACACCGAATGGGCTCTTCTTGACGGAAGGGTGTGAGATGAGGAAAAAGCAGCTACAGTATTCTGATCTGTAGGGAGGTAAAAATGAAAGAGTATATTACATCAATCCAATGCTGTACCCGGTTATTTATTTTTGGAGCAAAGTTTGCAGTATACTTCGCTAAACAAAAGTGCAGGTATCTTTAATTACTCCTTTCTTTACATCTTATCTGAGTGATTTCAACTGTACTCCATACACAAGCAGATAAGATTACAATGAAGTCTATGGAGACAGAGAGATAAGAAGCCATCTATACAATTAAATAAATCCTTTCCTAATAACCCAGTTATGTTGTGAGGAAGAACTCTCTCAATAGGGGAGATGTCGCTCTGCTTTAAAGACCTCCCCTATCCATAGACTTCTATTGTATAGATTTGATCAGTGGCAGAAGGCAGCAAATACTAGAAGAATCAGGCACTTTTCCCTAATAATGCATATGACAAAGTTTGTTCTCTTCACCTGAATGATTGATTTATGAAAAAGTAAAACTTAATTTTTGAAAAACTATATACTATAAAAGTAAACCATTTTATAATAACCATGCTAGTTATAAATTCTGCTTTACACTATATTCAGACTACCTTGCTCTTCCTGTTCATCGATTTCCGGAGGATCCGAACCGCTCCTGCTCCGACTTTCTTTGCAGCTTTTACTTTTCCTTGTTGCCATCTCATCGTCGGCAGCGTCCCCACTTTCACCCTGGTAAAGTAGTTCACAAATTACTACTCTTAAGTTATCCCGCGGAGTATGTTATGGTTACTCCTAAGAGGTTAATAAAAGCCTGAATATTTGCCCAGTCCTGACCAAGACTATGGCAGATAAGACACTGGCTGGGTCAACATTGAAAAAGGGAAAGCCATGTTCTGTCAAGGCCTTGGCCCTCATTCTGCAACTACATCCTGCCAAAACCCACCAGCGTTCTGCCAGCACATGCTGTATGGTAATTTATACCCCATTCATTTTCTCAGGGAAATATCTGCACGCCATATACACATGGCCTAAGTGCCCAAATCTATTGGAAAGTCAACACAGATCAAGCATATTTGTAGAGACAGAGTGGAAAGCGATCCTGAAAAATCGATGTATTAGGACATCACAAGTAGCGCCAATCTAAATGTCGTCTTAGATATTTTTCTACACCCAGCAGATAATAAGCAGGTAATAAATCTAGTAACTGAATATTCATCATTTCAATATATCCGGTCTGTGTAACACTAGCCTCTGTGGACTTTGGCTGCAGTGCTTGCAAGTGTTACGTTGCGAGTGGGATGAAAATAAAATCTCAGCAAATGTAAGAGACGTACAATATATCCGTAAGCCGATGGAATTGGGACTGTAATGGTGAAGTGTCTATGACCATCTGTGCCCAAATCTATCACCATCATACGACCTTGACTGTAAATAAGTCTAAGAACCAGTATTCTCTGCACCAGATGCATCAAAGGCAGCACCCTGCTCTATACTGATGAGGTGCAAAAACCCTGAAACAGTTCTATCTATAGATGGGTCTATTGTCTGGCTCCGTCAATTTATGTACATGGAACACTGCAATTCATGATCCCCATAAGAAATCTCACAACGCGACTCAGAAATGAGTTATATGGTACTTTAGAAGTTTAATCCTCTGGGGAGAACACTATATACATTCTCTAAAGGAACTTCCTGAGAACAATGAATAGCCCAGCGAAGTTGTTAGTACATGCCATTTCCACTGTACACCACTTAAAGGGAATGTTTCATCAGAAATGATGATGTAAATAATGGCCTATTTTAAAACCAAGTTTTTATGATCATCCTATTTTTTAAAGAATGTTTGAGGATTTGAAAAAATAAAATAAAATTGACGCCAATATCAATAATTAGAAAAGGTGGTAAATCCTGACCTTTTCAGTATGGCCACTAAACCTAATAATATACTGCCAATTGCCAGTTCTATAGGGATTTTTTTTTGTCGCAGTCTCCTTATTTATATCAGACAGGTTTACAATAAAAGATAAAACCATCTATAGATAAACCTATATTGACCCATCATTATACTGTAACTACTACTGTCTGTAGATGATGTCACAGCTTATCTCCTCCTCCTCCCTGCACAAAGCAAGCCTAGAAAAATTGCCCATAAGCCTCAGTGACTTGGCTTCTGTGGCTTATAGCCATGAGACTGCTGTAAAGCATATCCATAAATGATGTTAACAGAGGAGACAAAAACCGCAGACAAGATGGCAGCCCTTATAGCCATAAAAATGGTGCCATATGTCAACATTTAGTTTCAATAAATAAAAATAAAAAAAATGGTGATACCTTCCCTTTAAAGACAGAGAAAAGAATCAATGCTGCGGTTCTATAGTAAGTAAAGTTATTACCAGTCATACTCTGGAAAACCACTTTGTGTTTAATGTACAAGTAAGAAACAAAAACTTCAGCCTCGGAAAAAAAAAAAAAAGAATCTGCTGCCATGTTGGAAACAGAAATCGAAGCTTAGAAGAAAACCAGAGCACCGCATTACAGGAATGCTAATAGGATGCAACAGCATAAAGTTCTACCCTCATAAGTACTTTCTTCTTTTTCTTGGCCGCATTGATCCCCAGGGTGTTGTTGCGCTGCATGTTGGGTTTCTCGGAGCTTTTAGTTAGTGTTCCTGTGCTTGTATTTCTTGCGCTCCAGCGTCTGCCTCCAAATAGCTCAATAGCTTGTGCCAAGGTTGGTCCTTCAAATCGGTTATCCTCCTGGATTTATGACATTGAAATAAGAATGTGCACATGTATTAGAGAAGAACGCTCATGTCTGAGATAACCAGGATTTATTCTCCTACATTCCACTGTCTTCAGTATGTGAGAAAGGCGGCAAGGTTTTCATTCTCAGAGTATTGTGTTTCATGGCTCGATTTGGTATACTTAGTCATGTTGTCATCCCCTATATGTTCCCCGATTAACAAACCGTACTTCTTTAAGAGGAAACGGATATCATGGCGGCCTCCATTACTATAGGGCACACAAGTGCATTTCCTGCTTTGTGGTCACTTCTGTCAAATAATAGGAACTTCAAGAACCAAAATTAGAAAGTCTATACATCTATTTTCTCAGATATCGTTAACAGGATTATAGGAGATTTTCTCCTGCCGATGACTGGTTAAAATACCTGGAACGTGCCATCATACAACCTATTCTGAGAGACCTCAAGCATATCAAAATACTCGCCAGAGAGTAACCATAGAGTGGTGCCTACTATATTTTGGAGTGGCAATGAATATATGGAACAGAAAGTCTCTTTGTAGCCCCGTGTTACAACAGAGCTCCATAGAGACCCAATTTGGATAAGCAAAACACCACAATGCTCAAGGATGGATGTGCCTATCCAATGATTTATGGCATTGGGACTCTTATGGTAGACAGTTGGCAGTAGGCAGCTAAATATACCAAACGAAGCCTTCACACGTCTTCTGATATCTACAGTAGATAAGAGTAACATGGCTGGTCTGTTGGGTTTTAGTAGGCCTCAAGAGCCTATTTCGGGCACAGTGACTCTTCCCACTCTTCCCACAGTGACTAACAGGCTGTTTGGCTGTGGTCATCTCAGTTGTAGACACTTTGACTTGAATTGTACTTGCTTTATAAATGAATACACACAAAAAATACTAATAATCCATAGTTTTGCCATGATATAAAACGTAAAAATCTACCTCAGATACCAAATAGTTATATAGATTATTATGAAGATCAACAAAAAAAACTAAAAAACCTGATACTGTTATTTCCCGAGTTATAGCCCTCATAGAAAAATATCCAAACTACATTGAACTAATGAAGAAATATTTTGAAAGAATTATAAATTATAAATTTCAATATTCACTAGATGTCCCAGACATAAGAACTATATACGGGAAAGCTGCACAACCAAATTACAAAAAAAAATTAACCTGAAAATGAGGTGGGGAAAAAAAAAACGCTACTGTATTTGGTAGACAATCCCGTCCACCTTTCACCACTGAATGTTTCTACATTCCTGGGGTTCGGTTTACATTTTTGAGTAACATACGAGTAGAAAAATGCAAACTTTAGGGCATTGTTATAAAATACTCTTTTTTTTTGTCTATGCAGGAATTCTGCCAAGTTATCTTAATGGAGTCGGGAAGATCTACAGCCTAAATCGAGAAGTTGCTAGAGACAGATCTGCACTGTAATGATCCACTTGTAGCTGTAACATACACATGTACATTTCTTTCTTAAAGACCAACAATCTATGATGGTGTAGTCCAAACTATGAACATGTATTTGTTACAATTGCACAAAGCTCGCTGTTGTTTGGGTACACCGGGGGACCCAAAAAAGGGAAAACACATCTGCTAAAGCAGAAGTTATCCACAAACCCCATAGACTAGAATGTGGTCCGCTGGGTGTTTGTCCAGTTTCCACCGTTTTTATACTAAAACCAGCAGAGGGATAAGTCCTCAGTGTAGGATTTTTTGATGATTTTCTGCGGTGGAGTCTTCTATGGAAATATGACACAGATGTGAACCTAGCCTTAGATCACAATCTGCTTCTAATATGGGCTGAATCTGCCTCACATTTGGGAGTCCGTGGCGGCCACTTCTTTTTTCAGGACCCTTTCAGCACCTGAATCCTCCTCCCCTCTCTCAATGCTAAGACTACTTGCCTGAAACCCTGCAGATGCTGCTGTGATCACAGAATTGTATTAGTCGGCCATATCACTCAGTCAGGAAGAAATCTCGGTTTAGCCTGATGGGTTTGGGTCCTAGACCGAACACCGAGACTGGACCTGGATTCCTGGATAGTCAACTATGATGCAAGGAGTGCCTGTCTCCCCATTGCTCTATTGTTATGTAGTGTAATAGGGTCTTTAGTTCAGTATGGAACAGACGTACCGTAGGGATGCATGGACTCCTACCATCATAGAAAACTATGATGCTCGGAGTCTGGGTCCCAGCTTGGTGTTCGGTCTAGGAAATAAGGCCAACCTCCGGTCTGTTGATCATGGACTGAACCCACCCATGTACAGCAGGCCTTTGGGTAAGAAATTGAAGTTATTTTTAAGATTATGTCGGTGGTTTACATTGGCCTGGAGATGGAGGAGGAATGGGCAAAACTCAAACACCACTGCACCATTATACATGATCTCTTCACTTCTCTTATGATCTATTACAAACCAGTAAAGCTACAAGACCATAAGGCAAACTTACAAACTGTTTTGCTATCAATTGACTGGATCTCGTGAACAAAACAAAAAGTCAGACATAGCCATGCTTGTTACTTGGCAAAAATGCAGAATATCATAAAAATTATTATTATAAAAGTACTCTACTACCACTTACGAAATAAAGTAATACTTAGGCGTTTACCTGGTACAGACCCACATATTGCTTCCTCAGCCACTGCAGCCTCTGATCAGGAAATTTTTTGATCTTCCTTACAGCTTTGGTTAGCTCCAGCAATCCATCATATATTGTCTTAGCTGTATATTTCGGTGCGACAAAATGCAACAGCTTGTTGTCAGTAGTGTGAAGTCCAAAAAGCAGCGTGACCCCATTTTCTTCCAGGTTCATGTTACACAGTTTGTTTTGAACACACACAGTGTGCATATCAATGGCTGGATGCCCCATGTAAACAGCTTTCACTGAGAACAAGTCCAGGATGCCTTCTGCAAGTCCGTTCACCGCGGCATTACCAAGAAACTGAAATTTCATCTCTGCGGCACTGCCCGGGGTACCCAATTTATTTTTTGTACTTGCAAGACAAGTGGTGGAAGGTTTTGTCCAAGTCAATGTGCTGTTATCTGGTTGAAGCTGGAGAAAGCACCGAACAGAAATGTGGGTCTCCTGGTCATAGCGGATGACGGTTACTCCTTGCAGAAGACATTGGTAGACATCGGCTCTTATCGATAACACATACCAGGGAATAAGTTCTGTACCGTGGCTGAATGCTTTCTGCTGCTCCTCAGAACCATGCAAGTCGTATTCCTTGGACTGATCAAAAATATCACTTTCAGAATCTGATAAGTCTCCCATTATAAATCTATGGAGCAAGAAAATTCCAGTGAGTTCCATCATAATAAACCAAACTAACTTATTTTTGTTTCACATACCTGTAACTGTAATAGTAAAAGATACAAATCATATAGATATGAAGGGGGCGTCACATATCTCATGCATTATATCACATAGAACCATACTGCTGGTGTCATATGAACAGCAAGATTCCCAGCTTTCACATGCCACCAACCTACACATACAGAGATTATATATCTCTATATATAATATCTATCTATCTATCTATCTATCTATCTATCTATCTATCCATCCATGGTGTGTTTTATTGGCGAGATCTCTGGAATACAGATAGAAATTAGAATCTTATCTTTCATATGACACCAGAAGCGCGATTCTACGTTGTATAACGTCTGTCTATACTGTTGGCTTGTAATACCAACAGAGAAACAGGGGACAAAAGCTAGATTTCTGGTTCAGGATTTCACAGAAAGGAGTAAAAAAAAGTATATTACGAAATTTATTCATGACACAAATGCTGCCAGAAAATCAGATTGTTCGAAAGTTTAGGTACACTTTAATTCCATATTCATAAATGACTGTTAGGAAAGGGTCAATCTCTCCCAGAAATTATTTAGAAGGATATTAACTAAGACTATGTACACATCACCATCAGGATTTCCATTTTCCTGTTCCAGAAAAATGGAAATACTGATGGATATGAATAAGTCATAAGACTGAGATAACCTGATGCCAATTGACTACAATTAGGTCTTAAGGGTATCAATTATGGCAGGGCTCAGCAACCTCCTGGCACTGGTGCCAGTGTCAGCACTCAAGGCATACCGAAGATACACTGGAGTGAGGGTCATGAGGTTTGATGTCCTAGTGGGGCAGTAACCTAGTCAGAGGCAGAGGATAGAAAGTGCCTGTGCAAAGTATAATATGGCAGCTAAACTTGTCTTCATCCATTTCAAAAAGGCTGGAAAGATTTAGTTTGGATTTCTTCAACAAAAAGATTATGTTGTGTGATAGTCATCCTCTGCCCCCCACAAAGCAGGCTTACTGCAGACACGAACATGAAGAATAGTGAAATCGGTTGCAGTTATACGGTATGACTTATGTCCGCACCCTTACAATTATTGGGGGGGGCACACCAAGTACATCATCTTTGATTATTTTTTTCAAAATCAGCACCCCAGACAAAGAAGGTTGCTGCCCCTGCCTTATGGTATCCATCATTTTGCTTTATGATCTGTGAATTTTGATGGAATCTGCCACAAACTGGACCTTCAACTCAGAACATAACCCAACAACTATCAGCTATTTACTGAGTGATAAATGTTAGATCTGTTGTGGTCTTTTTGACAGACCCCCAGTGACAGCTATAGCCTTGGCACCGCTTAGATAAATGGGTGGTACAGCATGCATGCTATTGTGTCAGAGAGTCAGCCATTACAAGAGTATCCCCTGTTCTAGTGACTCGTGAGGGTCCCCAAGGTTGGATTATAAATCTCTGGAATATAGAATGAAAGAAGGATAATAGACGCTATCATTTGGTCTGGTTATCACGTAGAAAGTCTGACAATCCAGCTCTTGTTTATTTCACAGAACAGCAATACAATGTGGAATTTCACAAGGACTGAAGCAGAAGACTGAGCGAAGACAACAAGTTGGAAAATTCCTCTAATTAAAAATCAACATTAAGTAACATTAGGTATAAGAGAACGCTTTCTGTTAATAGTTTATTGCAGCATTTCTTTCTGAAGGTGGTCTACACTCAAGGGGGCTGCCCCATGATCGGGGACCAGAGGGGGCTTCTCCATGATCAGGCACTGTGACGCTCCTTATCTCTAGAGGGGGCTGCCCCATGATCGGGGACCAGAGGGGGCTTCTCCATGATCAGGCACTGTGACGCTCCTTATCTCTAGAGGGGGCTGCCCCATGATCGGGGACCAGAGGGGGCTTCTCCATGATCAGGCACTGTGACGCTCCTTATCTCTAGAGGGGGCTGCCCCATGATCGGGGACCAGAGGGGGCTTCTCCATGATCAGGCACTGTGACGCTCCTTATCTCTAGAGGGGGCTGCCCCATGATCGGGGACCAGAGGGGGCTTCTCCATGATCAGGCACTGTGACGCTCCTTATCTCTAGAGGGGGCTGCCCCATGATCGGGGACCAGAGGGGGCTTCTCCATGATCAGGCACTGTGACGCTCCTTATCTCTAGAGGGGGCTGCCCCATGATCAGGGACCAGAGGGGGCTTCTCCATGATCAGGCATTGTGACACTCCTTATCTATAGAGGGGGCTGCCCCATGATCAGGGACCAGAGGGGGCTTCTCCATGATCAGGCACTGTGATGCTCCTTATCTCTAGAGGGGGCTGCCCCATGATCGGGGACCAGAGGGGGCTTCTCCATGATCAGGCACTGTGACGCTCCTTATCTATAGAGGGGGCTGCCCCATGGTCGGTCACTGTAACTGCTTATCTCTAGACCCTTGTTCACAGAATCAACTGTTTGGAATATGTCGGGGATACAATGAGGAAAAGTCCTGTGTGGGGTCCACAAGTATTCCATTCTGTGCTGGTCAAAAAGAGGACATTATACTGTGAGGGAACCACTAAGGTGTATTATACTGTGTGGGGTCACTAATGGGCCATCACAAAGTGTTGAGGGCATTATGCACGAGTACAAAGGGGCTGGCAAAGTCAAAGGGACTGGGTGGGATTTTGATTTTTTCCCTCTTTCCTTGAGGCACAGAAGTAAGTCTCTGTCGGGTAGGTCTTTCTAGCTGAGGTTGCAGCTCTGAGCTCCCACCTTGTGCATGACTGCAAGTAAATTGGAGCCCAGCAACCTCTCCTCTGGCCCTTTGCTGTGGCCGCTGTCAGTACCTATCATGCTGCAACCAGTGAAAATCACACTATCAAACTGACTCTTGGAGAGGGAGACATTATTAAAAATTATTTCTGCCCCTTCAAAAAAATAAAATCCAGGATCCACCCGTGAAAAAACATTACCCTAAATAGTAAGTAGTTTACGACACTACATAACATATCCTTATGACATAAGACAACGTTTAGTAAACATATATTGCATGAGAGACTAGATAATCACCAGACGTAAACCAAGATGCTAGACAAACTAAGACGCACATATACATGCATTGATTCCAAATTTCACAAAATTTTTCTTAGTATGGCTCAGATTAAGGTAAAAACAGCTAAATGCAAAAGGTTAACTTACAGAACTCGGTTTGACTCATGACTTTTCTTTGAGCTATGAATAAAAAGACCAAATGAGGACACACTTGTTAGAGGTCGTATACTTCACTACGGGAAAAATACCAATTTACTGCTTCTAGTTCTATTGCTTTAGTATACAGCCAGTTGTCAGTGGAAAAGCACCCTGCCAGGTAAGTGCTGTTACTGAACATCAAGCCCCGGACTAAATTATAGGAGATAATGTTGATGGAAAATTAGTTGTGGAGGAAACGGAGGATACAATAATGAAACGCAATAAGTGCTACACAACCTACACACTAAAATATTGTAGAAAAAAGGTGTTGTATAGGGTGGCACAAAAAGATGAGAAGGAAAGAATAAGATCAGCTATATACTGTTATAGATAATGGATGTGCTTGGAGATCCAAAGAGAAGATTCTGGAAACATCATGTATATGGATATTATATTAAAAAAAAACAAAAAAAAAACCACACTCTCCATTGTTCGGGCCTCTAGGGGAACCCAAAAGTCAGAAGCCTATCCACTTAAAAAGAGGTTACCCAAGGAAACCCACAGAACCCATAGACTATAATGGAGTCCTTTGGGTTTCTGCTGGTTTTATACTGAATCTCAGAGGAATCTGCAGCGGAGTCTCCAACGTAGATGTGAACTTGGCCTTAGACAGTGCAAATTTAGACTAGACTAAACTCTGGCATATTGTTAGGACTGTCTAGTCTAACATTAAACCCTTATTAGTCACATCCCTTTTCGTACATGTCAACACTTGATAAATGTGGCACTCCGCATGTTAGACTTGGTGAAAATTACGCCAGATTTTTGGGAAAATTTGCTTGATAAATCTCCCC
This sequence comes from Leptodactylus fuscus, assembly GCF_031893055.1. Lineage (NCBI taxonomy): Eukaryota > Metazoa > Chordata > Amphibia > Anura > Leptodactylidae > Leptodactylus > Leptodactylus fuscus. Next base: position 34,294,405 of record NC_134274.1, read on the forward strand.
CATTGACTCCTAAAGTGGTGCATATAGAGGTAGAGGTAAATTGGAATAAAGATCAGGATCAACCAACATTCCTATAAAATATATTCAACCTTCATGAGAAAGCCAATGCCAGTCCTGTATTTTCACCCATAAATAGGCTAAAGTGGCCCAAAAGATATTCCATAGAAATTGCATATAGCATACAGTACTGCCACATACACAAGGCAAACAAGGGCATTCAACATCAAAGTATGGCAAAAAACCGGACCACACCACCGGCATTGGCACCATTTCACAACACCTCATCCAGACGCTTTTAATAATATTAAGAAAATTATTCAGCAAAACAAATTATTCCACTAAAATGAGATTTCCCACTGCAGGTAAATGAAATAAGCGGACTGGCGCAGGAAACAGCCAGATTATTTCAGAAATTAAAATAAATGACTTCCCAATATTCTCAGTAACAACGGTCTCATGCCTTCCTTAAAAATGTCATTATTCATTTGCGTGACATACACAATGAATCGGCGGAGGCAGACTGCGCTCTCCATACTGAGCAGGGGTAGACGGTAATTCGGTGCCTGCGCTCCGCTAAAAAAACATTGTCATGTAGTCGTACTGAAATGAACTCTGCATATTTTATAGGGAAGATAAACTGCGCTGGATTCTGTTGTGTCGCATGTATAATGCTCAGGTTAGCAAGATATAGGAACGGAGGAATACATTAATAAACAGGGCATTCCCTCTGCTTTTGTGTCCTAATACCAGGGAGTCCATTGCCAGCTGTTAGTTTATTCATAGAATTCCAGAGGAATGGCACAATGCAACGTTTTAATTGATGCATAGATTTCCAGGAACAACAACAGAGGAACTTCCCAATGGAAAGTTCTAAGAAAAAATGCTTTGGCATTGCTAAGACATAGGAGATAGAAGAATTCGCTTAATACTATGTGGAGGAAAGTTGACTGATCGTCTTCAATAAAATATGAGGTTTGGCTCTATTGGCAGCAGGTCCGACTTTCCGGGATTCGCAAGGCACAGACGGGCAGGGGTCTCTCCTCCTTAGACCTGCTTACCATGATGGGTAGAGCTTTACTTTAAAATTGCAAAATCCAAAGTTAAAAACATAAAAAACAATAAAACACAACAGAAATAACTTCCAAGCGTTCCCATGTGCATTGTATTAGCTCAGCTATTTATTTAATTTTTTTTGCATTGTTCTGAGTTCTAGAAATTTCAGCAGAATTCTTGACGTTCTTTTATCGAGCCGGATAGATTTACGGGGATTGTCAGATCTGAATTACAGTCAGGAATAATACATAGCAATAAGAAGAAAGCGGTCACACTCACTGAAATCGGTTTCTGTCCATGACAGAGTTCTTCCTCACGGCACTGCTTTCACTAGCGTTGTCTTCACCTTCCTCCAGGCTGCGGTTACAGCTACGAATGGTCTGCATGATATTGTTGACGGTTGACTCTTTTTCGGTATTGTTTAACCCATCTTTGCCTACTCGCTGGATAAAGTTGTCTTGTCCATTGTAGTCAGACACAAACTGTAAGATACGTCAGATTTCATGTCAAAAAAATCAATTGTATACAGCGGGTTTATAAGAATCTTATTAAATATCCTATTAGTACATACTGAGCTAATACATAGCGATCCTTTACGGTAAGGGAGCGTTCACACTATCGTCTGTGTCCAACAGCTAGTGTCCGATGATAATGTCTGCGCAAAATCTTGTGCGGACATTGGCATCGGACACTAGCTGTGTCCCTTACATTTTGCATTGATTTAATTGGACATCGGGCGCGTTCTTTCACTGTCCGTGCCTGTCCTTAACTGTCCGTTCACAAAGATGTCCGATTTTTCAAGCGGACAGCAAAACCCTACATGTAGGTCAGACACCGACGGTAGTGTGAACGCTCCCTTACCACTAACTAAGGGCAAGGCTCTTATCTCTGGCCATAAGGAGTCACTAAATTCAGGAAATCTTCTTTTTATTCCACAGTAAAATGACTGGTAGACTGATACCCCAGCTCTTTGTGGGGTCACCCCTCTTGCCAGTTACAGAGGGACATGCAAATTAAGGTGGAGAAGTTCTATATAGTATAGTATAGTGTATATTTCTGCTTTTTTTTTTTAATCGAAGTTATGTTCCCTTATTTGGCTATTCTGCCAAAACTCCCATCCATAAGATGGCAGGTGGCATGGCATATGGCCATATGTATGCATATATATGTATCTTCTTCACTGTGCTTGCACTTGTTTTCTATGCTCTGTGAGATATTAAGGAGGCTGAGTGGTATATATGGCCACATGAACCTCCATATACTGCCATGTTACAGAAGGGATCTCTGATGGTTGTCCATTGGTGTCCCTTGGTCTGTGGTCAGCAGTTCCTTCTCTTGGGGACTTATTGTATTGTCACCCATTTGATGCCCTCAATAAATAGTATTTATAGGAATATCTCTTTTATTGTGGCATATATAAGCCTGTCCATTTAACATCTTTCACTAGCAAATTTGATCAGCTCATCTGTAGATCTGGCCACCACTTCTAATACCCAAAGATACCATATAGGAGCAAAAACTGAGTTTCTTCCCCACCCGTAGAGACTATTGGGTATTACAGTTTCTACATATACAGAGATCGTATATTGTTCTATTTTCCTACAATCGATCCGCCATCGGATATCACCGACCCATATATACAAGATGGTAAGGCAATAACAATACGTCACAGCCAGGGTTACCTCCAGTGTTTCATTCTGAGAATTATAGCGAGGACACAGTTTTAGGAGACTTGAGGCTCCATCGAGAACTTCACACAGCTCCTTCAAAAAGACTCCACAAAAAGGAACCACCTTGCAGCCTGGAATATTTAAGGCCCGATTCACTACTTTTCTGTACTCTGAGGAAGACTCGTGCTGAGCCATCGCGTCTTTCAAGCTTCTCATCGTTTCGATGTCACTTTGATCCATAAATTGCCACATTTTCAACACTTTCCTTGACCTAAGACGAAGTATAAATTTACATTTCATGTTATGACATTAGTCAGTAAACACCTCGAGACCTCAACCGTTTCTTACTACGTTACACTCTCTAATGTTATAGAAGACAAGTGGTCAGATGACTGGAGAGAACAATTTAGATTGAAGATATCGATGTTCATCTTAACACTTGGTGGAGTATGTTTTATGCCAATATACAAAGAGAAATGATATGTCGTGCAGAAGAGTGCTGTGTAGACCTGCAAACCCTAAACGCCACCCTCGCTGTTTTCCATTCTTTCAGCTACTTCACAGGCCTTAGGATTTACTTTAGCTATACTTAATATTTTAACAGATTATACAGGACTGCTTTAAGCATGTAAACATCATGACCTCTTCAGGTTAGTTCCAAACAGTCCGCAAAAGTTTGTAATGGTAGCGCTATTTAAAACCCAATCTGACGCAGTGCCAATAGATGTTTATAGCAGCTGCTTTCACCTCTCTTTAGTTAAGTAAGTACCTGAGTCCTGCCAGGAATTCCATCACCGCGTTGTAATTGCCCATATTCCAACAGCACTTTGCAATATGCACCAAATGGGAGAACACTTCCCGTTTCTCCTCCATAGAGCCCGCAGCGAGAATTAGCCAGGTCACCCATGAACTAACCTGAAAAAAAAATAAAAAATTGGATTTATTTTTAAAAAAAGGCTAAAAATAAATACAAACGTTTACCCCTTTTAGGGATACTTATTATTTTGGGGTAGATCTAACTTAAAAATGGTGACCCAAGAGTAGATATTGATGACATCCTAATATCAGATTAGTTGGGGGTCTAATAACCAGCACCCCAGAAACTGCACAGTATCCAGAGCCAGAAGAAGGGAGCTCCATACACTGCGTTTTACCTTCCATTCTATTTTGTGCTCTGATGGGCAGAAAACAAGACCTGGCAGATGTGCTATAACCGCAATATGTATCATATATTAGGGCTCGTTCACACGGGGGCAGTTGCCAATAGCGGAAAAAAGAACGCTAGTAGTCTCCATAGACCACCATTGTAAAGGGGCGGATTATGACGTGGATTGCGCTGTCAAAATCAGCCCCTTTGGCCCCGTGTGAACTATACTGCCGCACCTCGGTTACAGCTGAATGGCCCTTGAATTACTTGGGATTCCTTATTCCTTGAAAATAGCACATAGAAATAAGCAAATGTGTTATTATCATAAAGAACGAGTCAAGTATCACTGGGATAATAGGAATCCCCCAATTCACAGGCACTATGTGCTTTCTTTTTTTATTTGATGGTAGTTCCAAACTTTGATTTGTTTAGTGTTTTTTTTTTCCCCGAATAACCATTTTACCCTTTTAAGGAAAGTCAATCTCTCCGTTCATTTTCTAAGGCAGGCGTAACACATTCATGCCCATCTTTACGATTTTGGAAAGGAAATAAAACAAAAACATAATGATGTTCATCATGAAATAGGGTTTTTTTTTCTTTGTGAACCAAAGGAATACCTTCTGATCCCCTCTTTGTTCCCCTTCCAGCAGCTCAGGAAAGTATGCTGTTTATATTACATGGGTGTATATTGTATTAAGATGTATTATTTGCTGGGATTTTTCACACTACAATTCCAGGCATTATTGTTTCCCATACAGGCATTGACACAGAGCAAGTTATTTCCGTAACACGTATATATTCCTCCAGTTACTCTGCGTTCCTTGAGTTTACCTCCTTTGTTCTCCTCCCAGAATCCTCTCCTATGTCTTAAGCATATTATAGTTAGTTTTATTACATATAACAGATGACGACTAAGACGGTACACCACCATACCATAAATAAAGTCCCCATAAACCTTTAAAAAAATGTTTGCTCAGGCCATTGATATTCCACCCAAGGCCCCCATACGCATGCATGAACCTGGAGGTTGGAGTTTCACCAATCATTCTAGTGATGTGCCTTCACTTTATAGGATAGGATTATCCCTCTATGTAACCTGAACTAACAAAGCGGCAAAGAAAGTAAGATGTGCACCCATGACGGCTTAGGAGCCCTAGCACAGTGTCTTTGCTTAGCTCTAAACTAGAGGCGAGAACAAAAAACGCTTCATGGAGAGACCGCAGTTCGGTAAATTTCTTTGCTTGTGTTAAAGGGGTTTTCTAGCCACAAATCGAATTTTCATACTGCTGACCTATTTGTGTCCAACATCCAGATCACACACAGATCATGTGTTCTAGCGGGTTCTGGGTGCTGCAATGGATAGGCAACGCCACACCTATTCAAGTGATAGGAGCGGCCCACTAGGCCTGTCCACTGCACTGGACCATGACTGTCGCTGCACATGACTACTGTCCACTAGCTGCCGCCATGGCACATGGAGGATGCGAGAACAGATAATCTGTGTGGGCTCTGGGTGTCTGATCCCGACAGATCACATGCTGATGACCTATATACAGGTAAACTCTGAACACCCCTTTTAAGCTTCGTTATCATGTGACAGTCCTTAAAGGTAGTCATTCACCACCTACTAACATAGGCATAGCTTGAAGCTCATGGGCCCTCAATGCAAAATTTGCAGTGAGGCCCCTACCTACCTCACGCCATTTAGAATAGTGGTATATATTTTATGTGGCAGAGGAACCTTTGGGCCCCCTCAGGGTCCAGGGCATGGAGGTGATTGCTATCCCGCTGTACCCTCTATCGCCATGCCCCTGCAGAACTACAAGCACTGTCAGATAACCAGAGGCCTTCATTGCTGAGAGATTAGCTTTGCTCCTGATGTTTTAATGAGATATTTGGTGCAAAAGCACATCGCCATTGTCCCATCACACCAAATGACTGACCGGGCCAAGCAGTGTATGTGCCAATATGAACTGGGACCAAGTGACTGGTTGCTGGAAAGCATAGCTTCATTGGTGTGATGAGAGCAACTGTTGCACCAGACAGCTCTGACTGCTTATAGTTCTAGGGACTGTTCTGGTGACAGATCCCCTTAAAGTATATCGGAGTGCGGAGTCAGGCTGCGAGTGTACAATGTTCCGGTTGCATCTCACAATTGGAAAGAGTGATGGTGAGCAGCTTCCACGTTCTTAATGCTTAACATAATTCCTTGGCTTCCAAGATTCATTATTATTTAGTGCAATTTGGGATGATTGATCACAGGAAGGGTCTTGTGGAAGGAAATAAAGTCGTGTGTATGCTCGGGGAGATCCATAGTATTTACAAATTTATGTCTGTGGACAAGACTGCATTACTAGGCAACTGGATATTTCCATGATTCCAATCCAAGATAGCACGGAATAGATCATCCCATGGCCTCTACATTGAAGAAAGGCAAGACGCAACACTTCCAGCGCTCACTGAACCCGCAGTAATCCTAACACAGCCAATGTAACTCAATTACCTTTAGACTACTCAGATACCGTAATCTGTGTCACATTCGTTTAGGACTACAATCCCAATTAGAAACCAGATGGATAATTTATGGAGAAAGAAAATAAGATTAATGACAGGACAGTGTAAATATGCGTAACCACCATAGTAATCTCATTTACCTCCAGGATCCTCTCTGCAGAGGCAAAATCTAATTTCTCTTATTTAATGCATTACGTAATTTCATTTCTGGAATTGAAGCAATTGTGGAAATGTTACCGCACAGAGATATCTATGGATAATTTATAGGTAATCGAACATCTAATATATTTTCATGGGTTGTCCTCTCCAGTTAAAGGGTTGTCTAGGGAGTTTTTGGGGTTCCAGGGTGCTTTTGAGTCTAGGTCATGTGATCAGCACCAGCCCCTGTCCTCAGGGACACTCCCCTCCGGTTTTCACCTGGGGCTGACAACACTATAGCTCTCCCCTTGACTTCCATCACCAGTATCGCTCCTGACAGATGCAGTATTGAGCGTATGGAGTTTACTGAAGCTGCAAGTAGCAATGCTGAGGCTGGAATCCAAGGGGAGACTTAAAAGGGGTATTCCCATGTTTAGAACTATTTTGAAATTTGTAGATAATTAAAAGTTAAACATTTTTCCAAATATAAGTAATTAAACATTTTGCAGAGTGTTAAAGATTTTCTCTAAATATCTTGTGGTCACAGTTTTGCCGTCTTGATCGGATGCCAATGGATACAACCATGAATGCAGGCCTTTCGAAGGTCAGAAAATCAGCTATAATTTCCTTATTGTGGCCGAGATATCTTCTGATACATGTAGTGTCCCTGCCTGATACCTCAGCTACAATAAGAAAATCATAGCTGGGTTCCTGGGAATACCCCTTTAAGTCCCAAGTGAAGCACATTGTCCCTCATTTACATATGCATAAAAGAGATTTACATAAAAATAGGATTCAAAGCTCATCGGAAAATTCCTTTTAAGGAGCAAGACATTCCCATTTGGAGAGGAAATTACTTTTGGGCTACCGTGTGCACATGCTGGGTCCGGGATGATGTCCGTGTACCGCCAGTGCCTCCATATTGCTTTCTTCAGTGAGTCAAGCCACAAAACAGACATGTATGGCAATCTGTTCCAAATTTAGCCCCATGAGAATACACAGGTTTGTGTATGGGGAAATTGCAATATAATGGGTCCGTGTGCTAGCCTTTAAGTAGAAAAGGAGGCTCTAAAGTTATCCCTAGCAACACTCTAAGCATTACCTTGGAGAGTCCACCCCAGGCAAGATTTAAAAAGCAAAATGCACTAGATTTCTACCATAATTTGCACCAAAAAATTGAGTGCTTTGCTCTAAGGGTTTTAGAGATTTGTACTAATTGTAGAAAAGGTACGTGGCCTTCTAGGGTAGTGGTGGGGTTTCCTGAATAAGTGGGTTGGCCTAAGTGGTGACAACAAGCAGGAGCACACCAGATTTATCCAACAGGAATAGATACTTTGATAAATGTTAAGTTTTAGATTATATAGTCTAAGGGTGCTGACACGCTAGGGTTTGGTGACTGTTCTGGGACTCTGTACCCCATTCTACAGGAGAAGAGAAGAGTCCTACAAATGTTGTAATATATCTTATTAGAAACATTTTGCTCTCGTTTGCCTCCTCAACTTCATTCAGGTTGTCTGTCTATATGGAATCCATCTTTCAGCTTCACAGTATTAAGTTTATGTGGAGGGCAAAGAAGAAGAGGAAGATGGTAATTGACCTATTGCCTCATTTGTGCAGTAACAAAGTTGTATCTTGAAAGATAGCGTCACAAGAGCCTTCTCTCACTCACAGTGTAGTCGAGTATCTTGTCCTCCTCCTCCCCTCCCCTCTCCATAGAATTCTATGCAATTGTTACTCAACTGATAAATGAACAGAGTACTATTTAAAGACACCATTGGCAATGTGAGCAGTTCTTAAGTTTATATGTGAAGACTACTCAAGGCTGTATGGTGAGATTTGATATTCACAGAAGGAAATATATTTTTGTACAGAATGGTTTGAACGTTGCATCTGTACAAGTGTTAAATCTGAGTTAGAAGATAGAGCCCCATCCTAAGTGGAAGCGTTGCTTGCCATCTAACAGCCAGGACTGTTTATATATATATCGTGTAACTGAGAATAGTCTTCTGCTGCTTGACAAGCACAATCTGAAGACGCTTATTGATTTGTCTTTGCATATCTTAAGAAGCCGGCAATGGGATCGCTCAGAGAAGTGGCATCACACGGCACATTAACAGTAACAGACAGGCTCTGGAAAGCTTTCCCTGTCTTATAGTATAACAAGAAGAAGTAGAAAAAAAACACAGTAAAAATGGAAACCTGATCATGTTTGCCATGCTGCGCACTAACAAAGGTCATACATATGCAGTGCTGGGTTATATGATGCAAGAATCTGCAACGTTACCTTATTAAGTCATATGTTATCGCTCACGATTAGGGTTGAGCGATCGGGATCGGAAAAGATCAGATTCCGATCGGCGATCGAGTAAATTTCACGATCATAATCGGAATTCGGACCCGATCTTTTACAGCGGGATCGAGATTGGAGGTTATCTCAAGATCGGCTGAACCCTAAGTGACTTTTCCCATAGAGAAGCATTGACTAGGGTTGAGGATCGGGATCAGAAAAGATCAGATTCCGATCGGCGATTGAGCAAATTTCACAATCGAGATCGGCTGGAAAATGATCAGAAATCAGATTTTAAAAATCGATCTTGGAATCTCAAGATCAGCTGGTCACTATATATTAACTCTAAACTTGGTCTTTTATTTTTGTAAAAATTTTTTCCCCCGAAACAAAAAAAATTAAATAATCTTAGGGCTCCTTCACACGGAGTTTACGTTCCATGTATTCTGTACATTTTACACGTGTAAAAATACACGTGTAAAATGTAGTTCAATCGCATGTTCCCCAACCAATTTTTTTTTTTTTTTTTTTTAAATCACGTGTTAGTAAACCATCATGGCAATATTTTTTGGCACCCTTTAGCTGTACCCATTCAGTCTCTGTAACTAATACTGCCCCACCAGTCAATGTGATACTGTAGCCCCTGCTCACTTGTGTCCCTGGCATTGGCAGATGATAGTATCACTTACTAAATAAATAACATGCAATGAATTTTCCAGACCCTAAATCTTTAAGTCTCTCTTAAAACTGTATTAGTAATTGTAATATCTATATCGTATAGTCTAGCATGTCCCTGTCTGCCCACCAAAAGTAATGGTCTTCAATTTGGTTATATAATTAGAAGTGGTGAAATCCGTTGGGTACAGCTTGTACCGAGACGTTGCAGACAGAGTCACAGTAACTCCAATTACTATTCCTTCCCTTTACAGAAATAATGAACAATACTAAAACCTATTAACTCAGACAGATCTCAAGAATGTGATGGCCTTATGGAGGGAGGACTTGGTTAGATTTAGACATTTCGCTATGGCTGTTAAACATAATCTTTATATGGTTTCTGTAATTTTAATCTAGATGAATTATATCTCTGCTTCCTGTTTATAAAGGGGTTAGCAGAGCTGCGATCTGTCACTGAATCCAAAAATGGGTGACTCAGATACTTGGCAAATATCAGTGGGCACTGCTCCCGTGTCACTGAGTACTGGATACTCTCGCACCTGAGTTCCCAAACTATGGGTCATGACCCCCTGGGGGTTGTGTAAAGACCGTGGAGGTGTTGAAAGCCTTCACTAATATTTGTGCTATGGCCCTGACATCGCTGCTGAAAAGCATTTGGGGTTCCTCCAGCAGCCCTATCATGGCAGCATGGCACAGCTTTGCATGAAGGAGGGGACTAGGTAGGCAGTGTAGATAACAGAAAACTTCTTAACATTTAATGGTCTCGTCGTCTCCCTCCTGGGCCCTCTGGGAACTGTAGCCAAGGTGGTGTTCCTTAATAACGGAGTCTGAAGATCTTTCAAAGGACCAATGCAGAGTCTGTGCAGGACGTCTCAACTCTGATGCATGTGCAGGCAGCAGGATAACATAAGATAATCCTTTAATAGTCCCACATGGGGAAATTCAGAGTGTTACAGCAGCATGGATAATACAGTAATATATTACAAGAAAGAACACATACAAGCTCATAGCAGATAGAAAAGATACTAGGAGTCATAGCAACTAAGAAGAAAAGAAAGACTTCAGGATCATTTAGTTCTCTGTGTGGAGTGATCTTCGCTTGGCCTGATATTGATTGTACAGCCTGACCGCGGCTGGGAGGAAGGATCTCCGATAGCGCTGCGTCTCACACTTGGGGTGAAGCAGTCGGTCACTGACAGTACTGCCCAATGCTATCACGGTCTCATACATGGGGTGGGAGTTGTTCTCCAGCATGGAGCTCACCACGGATAATATCCTTTTGTCACCACCACCTGTACTGGGTCCAAGGGGGCTCAACAGGGCAGAGCTGGCCCTGCTAACCAACCTGTCAAGTCTATTTCTGTCGCTGGCTGGTATGCTTCTCCCCCAGCAGGACACTCTGAAGAAGATGGCTGACGCTACCTCAGAGTTGAAAAAGGCCCTAAGAAGTGCCCCCTGGACAACTGTGAGAAGCAGGATATATAGGTGAAAAGTGGAATAAGGCAGGATATAGCAGACATTGCAACTTATTTTTTGCGATTTTTGATTTTTTTCCAGAAGGGATTAAATACAGTAGTGGAGGTTCCCAGACAATCCCCTATTGTGGGTAATACCTTTTGCTTTAAGATAATCTTACTGATGCCTAAAAGCTGCCAAAATGTAATCCGGTAGATTACAGCTCTGCAGCAAAAAACACAGATTAGATATTCAGAGAATGTGTCATCAGAACCTAGCGCTGCAGATTGCTAGGTTAGGGTCACCCAAATTATACAGTGCACCCCCTCTTGTGAATCAGTGCCTTGGAACAACGAGGCCATTCATTACCAATGCTTCAAAGATGTAAAATGGGAACGCCCTCATTGCTCCAAATAGCTAATTTCCATTTTGACATAAAGGGCAATCTCTCGACAATGGAGGGATCAACGAGGGGGAGCACATTGATTAATTCAAGTGACCCTAACCTGTCTATCTGTGGGGGTGGGTTTCTAGAACATCCTGTATAAAGGGGAATTTAATCACTCCCCTGTCCCGGAAAAGCAGAGATAAAAAGATGCACATTTTGCCACAAGTTTGGGGTTTTTACCAATATTAGTTACTTTTACACTTTTTTGTTAAGTGAGTGGGGCTTAGCACCTAAAAAAAACAATTATTTCCAGTGGAAATTGGCAGAAATTATAGATGAAACCTACACCAGCTCCTAGTTGCCATACATTCAATTTCCGGGCCTGATTTCATGTATTTGGTGCAAATTACTGAAGTGCCCTTGGGGTTAACCCCATCTTGATAAATTGCCTTTATAAAGTGGAGCAAAATTTTGGAAAACACAATGGGCCAGGTTTCTTAATGCAGTCAATTAGTTTAGTGCATTACACCATTACTTAGTCGGCTTACATTAGATCTTTAAGGCTGGGGCTCCACGTTGCAGAAACTCAGCTTTTTTTGTTGCAGATTTTGTTGCGGTTTTTTGAGTCAAAGTCATGAGTGAACTGAGCAGAAAGGAGAAGTATAAGAACTTCCTATATATTGCTCGTTCCTTTTGAAGCCATTCTTGGATTTGTCTAAAAAAAACGCAACATAATCTGCAACAAAAAAAAGCTGCGTTTCTGCAACGTGGGGCTTTAACCTAAAAGAGTTTTCTGGAACTTGCATCTTGATGACCTATCCTTAGAATAGGTGATCAATATATGATCGTGGTGGTCTGAGAACCGAGACCACTACATATTAGTTGGTTAAGAGAATGTTTGGGTTATGGCCAGCGCCGCACCTCCCATGAGGCGACCGCTTCAGGCGGCGCTATGTCAGGGCCCCAGGGAGGGCGACATTTTTGCTTACCTAAGCCAGTCCAAGACAAGCTGTCCTGGACTGGCTTAGCACCGAGCGGTGGATTGGGGAGGCCGCTGAGGCAGTGCTGCTCCAGCAGCCTCCCTTCATGCTCAGGCAGAGAGCAGGTCCTCTCCCTGCCTGCGAACACCGCTAAGCCCCGCCTCCTTTGCTTTGCCCCTCCCACTTCACACTCCGCCACGCCCCCTCCCCGAGGAGGGGGGGGCAGCTTTCTGTCGTTCGCCTCGGGCGGCGAAAGGGGTAGGTTCACCCCTGGTTATGGCTGCGTCTTCTTCACTGAATATCAAGAACATTGCATACAAGGCTGTACTTGGTATTGCAGCTCAGCCTCATTTACTTGAGCCTGAGCTACTGATGTGTATGTGACCAATGTATGTGATGTCATCGACACAGAGAAGAGACCACAGCACTCGTGAGCATCGCTGCCCCTTGAAGCAGCTGATCTGTGGGTTTCCTGGGTATCAGAACCTCCGCTGGTCACATAGAAGGATAAGTCAGCAATATTTAAGTGCTGGAAAACCCTTTTAATTTGTGCAAAAAACTGACACATACTAGTTATAAATTTGGCACAAGTTAGGACTTGAAGTAGCCACACTTTTAGGATAATATGTCTGCCATACACGCACAAAAACATAGTTACGCCTTGGAACAAACGTGCCACAATTCTGGCACCAGACAAAAAAAAACGGTGCACCAGATTAGTAAATCTGCTCAGATATGCAACATATCGGAGCATAAAATACTATAAAAAAAACTAAAATAAATAAATAAAAAAAATTAACAACAATAATAATAAATATATATATATATATATATATATATATATATATATATATATATATATATATATAATTTATTTTTATTTTTTTGTTATTTGGTTGTAAAGCTAACAGTTCCAGTTTCAGTCCAAAGCATATAAGTATGATGAATTAAATGGAAAAAGTAATGAAATGTAATTTTTCCTATAGGAAGCTCTGCAATGTTACTAGATGGCAAGTTTCCGACTCTGCAGAATTACAATGTCACCATTCTGGTCGACTCCTGGACATCCATAACCTATAATGATATACATCCGTGTGTATGAGAGAGAAAGTAACAGGCGCTGTTTTGTCCTTTCATAGTAACTTTCTTCTGAGACTCTCCATCGATGACATTCCCCATGGAGAATGAGGCTGAAGGTTTCTTCGGGTTTTTTTTTTTTTTTCTTATTACTTAAAATAATTACAGTCAACAGACAAAAAAAGACCCAAGTTTAAGATCTCTACCTCCGACTATGTATCTGAGTCCTGTCATCCCGGACTTCACCCTGGCTCCTTCAATGTAAATACAGTTCAGAATTTTTTTTCGTCAAATAGCCAGAAAATCATCAAGCACTCACTCGCGGAGGCCAACAAAAGCATGACTCTATGTTTAAGAATTCTCCAGCAAGTTTATAAACAGGGACATTAAGGAACACCACTCATTTCAGGAGGAAGCGTACGCTGATATGCACTTAATTCTTCAGATAGGAAAATATGCAACACACAGGTCTACTCTTCACCTTAATGGTTCTCATATGGGCAAGGCTAAAAACATTCTGTAAATACCAAGATCTAAGGAAATACCTCTCATAGTGAAAAAACTACCTTCAGATAGCACCCTGACATCGGATGGATTGTCAAGGGACCTCAAATTTACAAAATGGGGCCTCTAGGAAGTCAACCACGATATGCACGATACGTCTTTGAAGAGTTACTGTAGACTGTTTACGTCTGCCAGGGTCACGGGAAATGGGTCGTTCCACAATCATGACCTATCTATTCTGCGGATAGGAGATGAGAAGCGTCTGATCATACCATGGATCACAAGAATGGGGGAGGGGGTCTCCTGTTTAAATGGAGTGTAATTCACATGTGTGCTGAACATTCATTTAAAGTCTAGGGGACAGACATAGATAGCTCTATGAAAAGAGGAGAAGCTCAGTCAAGATGGCTGCCTTCAGTCAGTAAAAAGTATACGGCCCCCTTTACGGACCACCCCTCCACACACACACACACACACACACACACACACACGGTAAATTCCCAAATTGATTGTCCACATAGTATACATTCCCCTTTATTGACGTCCACACACTATACTGATTACCTCTTTGGTAGCCCCTATAAATTATACTGCCCCCCTTAGTGCCCCTTTTACAGTCCCCTGCACAATGTTGTGCCCCCCCCATACAGTGAGTGTAGACCAGCAAGTAATGGCCAATATTCACTTACCCATTCAACTCCTGCCCAAGGACTCCTTCACTTTGGCTCCAGCTTCTTTTCTATAGTATGTCCCAATGCTAAATAGCATTGAGATGTAATGTGTGGCAGGGCCCCCTGGAAGCTGAAGACAAAGCAGAGGAGGCCATGGGCTGGAGTGGAGATGGGCAAGTGAATATTGGCCACTGGCTAAAGAACAATAACAGGGATGCTATAGCCACATCTTTTGAGATATAGAGGGTCTCGGACAAGATTTGTAGGCTGTGATTTATTGTTGTCATGTAAAGGATCAATGTACAGGATATTACACAATGTGTACCTTGCTCTTTAAGTCATTTACTAGAAATGAAGAGGTTTTAAACAATTTTTTATGGTATCGGAGTTCTCTGTTATCTGTGTCTGCTTCTAGTTACAAGAGCATCAGCGAGATAAGAGCACAGGCATAGCCATATTTATTTAGGAACATAGAAGGTTAATGAAGTAATCACATTTTTCGCCAACAAATCCCACATTCTATGGAATGCATTGACTTAAGCCTATACAGAGCAGATGTCTTCTATAATGAAGTCATCAATTTAGGCTTACTTGCCCATATTCACAGGTGGCAATCGTCTGCGCTCTACTTACATTCACAATAGCTAGAATGTAGCCAAACTAATTCTGCACAGTTAAGATTGGAGGGTGTTTGGTGAAGACCACACACAAAAACAATCAGCAAGTCTGCCCCCGAAAACTGGCAGCCATCACCTGCTGCCGCCCTTCCAAATAACAGCATTGTCTACAAAGAAGAAATCTCCTACAGCACAGAATGTAACCCTGGGATCAAAATAAGGATCCTCTGCAGACCAAGACATGTCACCGTGGAAGTACCAAGGAAAGCCAAAGCATTTTACATTATTTCACCATCTACACTTAGTTATATACATAACCTAGCATACATATATATATCTCCGAAATATATTATTTTTTCTATCTATCTATCTATCTATCTATCTATCTATCTATCTATCTATCTATCTATCTATATGTTCATGATGAGGCAGGAGATGTATATATTAATTGCATAAAATTAGGTTGGGTCATCAATATATGATTACTGGGGTTCTGACAGACACTCAGGACCCCATAGATCAGCTGATATAAAAGACTGCATGTGCAATCATGTGGATATCAGGTTTGCTTGTCACATGATGTGACAGTAACTTTGTCCCATTCAAGTGAATGGGGCTGAGCCGCAGTTCAAAGCGCATTCCCTGCACAATGTACAATGCTGTGCTTAGTGAGTGAAGAGACTACAGCCTACTGTGGCCTTTTCAACCAGCTGACCTGTTGACGTTTTTGGTGTTGAACCCTCACTGTGACCTATCCTACAGATCAACAATATGGTCATCACTATGTAAGTCCCAGAAAAACCCATATAAAGCCTGTCAAAATGGCAAACAAACATGAAGGGATATGGCCATTCCCCAATTCCTCTGCTGCTCCAGTTCTGATGCTGCCCAGTTCCCTGCTGGTCTCAATGGGGTGTCTCTTAGCAGATGGGAAGTGCCTGGAAATGCCTGCTCAGCCAATCACAGCTGCCACCAGCTCGCTCACCTCACCTACTGAGGACACATGCACACTTGGCTAAGCTGAGCATACAGCTGTACAAAAGTCCAAAGAGAATGGTTGTCTACACAAGCTTTTGTATGTTCCGCTTTCTTTCACACTTGTTTTGGGAACCTCCTTACCAGTATTTTGACTGCAAGAACTTTTTAATCTCCACCATTGTCCGGTGTCTGCTTCCTGCTCCATTGTTTGTATATCTGGTGCTGAGAATAGTAGATTGGTTTCAGACCACACAAACCTGATATCTTTAAAATAGGTTATCAATATTTTAGCCTGGACACCCCCTTTAAAGTCAATGGGCTCCTTTGGATTATAGATTCTTCATGGGTTCTATTATATCCAGCTTCGGTACCTATTTTTCAACCAACAGCTACTCTTCCTGACCATCCAGGCATGGCAGAGAATGAATGTGCTGTTGGTGAAGGAAAGGGGAGTAGTCAGTGGCCTTACATTTGTGACAGCAGCTTATCATCTCTGAGAAGAATGGATTGGGTATACTAAAGTGCAACATGCCTGATCCACCTTTCCATTGGTATTCACCCCATACTCATACACACCAGATGGTCCAGCAGAAAGTTGGGCTGACGTTCATTTAATGTGTATCTTTATCCACAGCTACTTTCCCCACAATGTAAGTATATAAAGCCCAGATTTCAACCAAAACCCTAGCGGACACATGTAGTCATGATGACAAATGCTGAAAAACCACACAAGGAAGAATAAGGTTTGTCAGATGCAATTACTGAGGATATAAAAAGCAAATAAAGACTGACCTCATTAAATCTCGCCACCAGCCCTTCTACAGTGTTATGTTCTCCATTCTTCATCTCCAACAGAGTTGTTGACAAAGAGCTTCTAATGTCTGGAAAGTTGGTCGTGCATTCTGTATTTCCTAGATCTTTTGTCAGGAAGCAGAGGTAATCGATGGGCAACACCTTCCGATAAATTTCCTGCTCTTGATCCGTGAGAATGCTTGCGATCTCTTCCGGGAACTGAATGAGATGTTGAAGATCCACCAACTCTTTACTCAGTCCAACTGCACTAGCTGTCTGGGAATTGGATGCTGCCATTGTGGAACCTGGATGGCGCTCTAAAATAAAGCAATAAAATGCAAAGTTATAAAGAGATTGTGCCATGTAACAATATACAAATATACATCAATAGTGCAAATCGTGGAATAAAATAAACAAGTATGATCTCAAATCTCAATTATAAAGCAGAAAAATGAAGTGGGGGTACAAGATGCCAAAGGTGAGGTTTGTATGGATCCAAGAATACATTCTTCTGGGTAAAATGCATCAAACTGAGTAGGTTTATAGATGCTTTTGCACACTTAGGCAATAGCTCCAGGTAGAGAGGCTACTGGGTCCCATTCCAAAAACTGGAATGAGGACCCCGCTTACTATGTGCCATCTATAATACTTGATTCTTCTTATGTTGTAGAAAGTTCTTTGGGCACCCTCAGGATCTGGAACATAGTAGTGATGGTTACCTCTGCACCCCTTATACCTACTCCTAGTACAAGTACATTCTACTATAACTATAATTCCCAATTTTACAAAATCTGATACAACATTGCCATGGCTCAGAGGCTCAAATTTACCTTAAATGCCTTCACCAGGGAAGTGGCTAAAACTGCCTCAACTTGTGAAATTTTAGGTGCACCATGGCGCCAGTCACCTTCTGCACCCCATTCTAAGATAGTGATCGAGTCAGGAATCTAGGCAGGGGAGGGGCGCCCAAGTCTGGAAAATTTACCAGAATCAAACTAAAAAACTGGTGAAAGTTATACCAGAAATCTGCACCAGTTCCTGAAAAATGTAGATTTGATTTCAGATACTTAATTCTGCATGTCTAGCTCCTGTAGGAAATGGATTAAGAATGTCATAGGAAACACAAGTCTTAATAAATCCTCCCAGTGTTTTTCTACAGACTGCACATGCTTTGCTGCAAAAAAAAAAAAAAAAAAATCTGGCATGTGAAGGCTGTCAGGTAAACTGTCCCTCCCCTGTCCAATAACTTAGTGAAAAAAAGTTCCTCCTCCCTTCACTCACTGTGAATCTGTCTCAGTCTGCAGTGACTAAGTACAGGATTTCCCTAGTAACAGGTAGTGATCAGCAAATTAGCCATAAGGTACATGTCTAGTGGCAGGAACTTTAGAAAAAAAATTTAGGCAGAAAACAGCAATATTTTTGAATAAAGTATATTACATCTTGGTCCAGGTTCACATGCTCTATTAAATGAGACAAATTTTTCTGAAAAGTTAGTGACCGTTTAATAAATCTGCCCGTGTGTGGCATACAGGTAAACTGAATGAGGGTCATTTCATCAAATGCATCTAAAATTCACTTAGATTATCACTTCATCAAATGTCAATTACATGCTGGAAATTGTGACAAATCCATCACGTAGTCTCAAATCCTTCATGAATTTGGCAAAATTAAAAAAATAAATAAATTGGTGTTTTTTAAACTGATGTACAGATTGAGAGATCCAGGGGCTTTATGGTGACAGGCAATGCTGCTCTCCCCCAGAAGGGACACCCACCTGTAGCTGTTTCGGAACTCGTGTCCTACAGTATGGCAGTATCTAGCTAACCAGGACCTTGCTCTTTACTGCTGAGAGGCAACAAGGTTTTTCTTTTTATGCCACCCACCACTATTATTCTTCTACCACTTGGGCATACCATTAAGTGGCTCTTAGTACATATACTGTCCATAAGATAATTTTGTCAATTAAGGCTGAGTCCCAATTTTACTACTATTTGCATCATTGTTTCTACATGGGCGAGAGGTCATAACACAGTCTACAAAGCACAAGCACAATCCTCAAATGAATGACTTCCAAGGGTTAATGGCTCAGAGAAAACTGCTCATTAACAAGACTGCAGATGTTAATTAAACAAAACAGGAGATCTGTTAAATAATACATCGAAATCCATATAAGCCAAAGCTTACCAGCAAAGCAGCTTTTGTGTCGCTATGGTATGAAATCAACAAATCCCATAACAACCCAACCAATAGGCTTAAATCAATTTCCTGTAACCTCTGAATTATTGTTTTAATGAATAGAAAAATAAACTTCAGCACTGGTTTTTTATAGCTTTTATATTTGGAATATCGATAGTTTATTAATGAAGAGTCACCTGAAATGACAGGTATAAGTTTAACTCTATCTCTGGAGTTATGTCAGAAAAACAAGGGTATAAAAAAATATTATACCTAATTAAATAACTAATTAAATTTTGTCCATGTGAATAAATATCTGAATTACTGAGATATTGCAGATTCTGTCATGGTCTTTGGTGCAACCTTTTTACCTTTTTGGAGCAATGTCAACGCCTTTATAACTCAGAATTCATTTGCATATTGACAAACAGGACACAGGGTGTATTGAGTCACAAGGGGAAACCTATCCATCTGTAGTGCTGGGATGATATACTGGAATCTGCTAAGAGACTCCCTTTGTTCCCTATGTTTGTGTCCCTATGTTTACTATGTGTGGGGAAGTTCGCTCGGTAGAAGCAGTGGTGCGGACCCAAACAGTCAAGACAGGGACACAAAATATGCAGCAATTTGGTTTATTTAGGAAAAAACCTGGACTTCAGGCACAAAATGAGCAAAACAAAATATAGCCTCAACTACAGGCAAAACTAAATAAAAACCTGCTCGTCTGAGCAACTATATAAACAGAACTGATAACCTAACTATACGTGTGGCTTACTACCAGCCACACCAAGCACAATATAGTCTTACCAGACTCAGGGTTACAGGACAGAACCAGATGCCTCCTCTCACTCCTTGGATCTGCACTAAAATACAGTATGAATTATGCTTTATTCTGGGGAACATTTCCTATAGATTTCACACATTGAAGTGAAACGGATGAAATCCGTGTCAAAATTTTCATGGCTTTCTTGCCAATTTTTATGCAGATTTAGGGTAGATTTATTCTACCTCATATGCACATGACTAGGTCTATGGGCCATAATATTATACAGCACTTTTGCCATTATTTTAGCTTGCGCAGCTTTTGATCTATAAAATATTTAAGCTACAAATTAAAATAATGGCATTTCCTATATTAACGTTGGACAATTTTTTGGCCGAGAGACTTGCCAGCATAAAAGTTTCCTTTATTCGATAAATTAAACAAATGATGCCTGCGGTTCACTATGTCTGGTGGAACAAAAGCAGCTGGGAGGTGAGAAATGCAGAGAACGTTTACATTTTACACGGCCTTCAAAACATACCCACTTCTTAAAAGGAAACCATGAAGGGGAAAAAAAAAAAGTTGTGTAATGTGAAGTATAGCACAAATCTCTTACTAGTGTCATTTCCATCTGTATTACTGAAAATAAAGGGGAAGGGGCCAAAGATAATGACCCTGATAATTGGCACTCACAAAGGGATTAATGGCCGTCCCCTTGACAACTTGCCACAGGAGATGTTGACCATGAACAGTACTTAGATATTAAATTCCAAAAAAGGCATCCAGCCGTGGCCTCACACACAGCAGGCTGACTTCTAGCCAATACCACCATGAGGACGAGAATTCCTCCCTGCTCACTGGACAAAGCAGCACAAATACATTTTCATTCAGTTTCTCGCAGTGGAAGTTAAATATAGCAATCTGTGCTCAACGCGACAGGAAGATTTTGTCTTATCGCCCCGTACGTCTGTGTGCCAGGGCAACCTGCTCACATGTCACATCGCTTAAATACTAGGAACTGTAGGAAAGGGGATTTTGTAATGAGGAACTAGAACACTGGCATCAATAAAAGGAAGTGTGAATACAATTAAGATAGGGGCAATTTTGGGGGTTGATTTTGAGCAAAAAAAACAAAAAAAAAACCCCTAAAATTTAGAGGCAGTGACTGATGCATTCCGCCCCATCTAGCCTTGACTTTAGAGTCCCCACTGACGGTGCAGCATATGGACACACACAACACATAAAAAGGCCGATTAATGCATAAGCTCACCGACCCATTAAATTCTATGCACAGGTTTATTAAGACTGACCATGCTAAATAAAGGCCCCAACAGGTGCAGGGCAGGTTGATTTATGAAGGAAGTTCAGCCTCTTCATAGGTCAGGAGCGCTCCATTACAACAAATCTCATAGTTACACAGTGTGGTGAGCGAGGTGCACAGCGAGTGTTTTTAAACCCCCCCCCCCAAAAAAAAAAAAAAAAAAAAAAAAAAAAAAAATTATATATATATATATATATATATATATATATATATATATATATATATATATATACACACACACACCATCAAAGGTTTTTTTTTTTTTTATTTGCACACACACACACACACACACACACACACACACACATATATCAAAGGTAAAACAATTCCCACACTTTATTTAACATCCTTATAGACGTATTACTTATTATATACCACTAAGATATAACTCTTATTGAATTCCCTATAATACTCAGTGTGATTGAATATGGCGGACACTCTACCCACCCACATGAGACCATTTTCGGGACTTTAAAGGAGTGTTGGAGGCCATTCACACACAGGAATTTGATGCTGATTTGGGGGCAGATTCCACCCAGATTCTGCCTCCCATAATTTTCAATGAGAGATTGGGCTCAGGATAGCAAAATGATTTGCAGTGGGGCACTGAGGGCACCTCAGAATTTGTGCCTCTTTTAGTCCTCTGAGATATGAGAGGTAGGCGGAGTCAGACAGATCATCAGATGGGGCGGATTAGCATATTGGGTTCTGAAACAAATAACAGGACTTTCTTGGGAATGTTGGGGGCTAGAGAAAATTACAACTGCCGGAATAAGTGGAATGTCACCTATCAAAGGGTGCGAAGACCTAAAGTTGGCAGAGGTGTTAGACGGTCTTCTTCAGGGTGGGCACATCTCCATAGCCCACTGCAAAACTCATTGACTTATGTATCGTCTGGCAGTTTCAGTTGAAAAGATTGTACCCCTAATGGATCTCATTAAAGTTAATGGGGTCCATTGGGTTCTGAGTGTGCCCGCTGTTGTTGATAAATGATATGGCAACTTTTTCAGGATATTAGGATTACAGTGATTTTGGATTTACAATGTGTTTTAGGTTTTATCACTACAACTATATAAACGCCATTTGCAAAAATAAATGATCTTATAAGGATCCTATGAGGGCTTTTTTGTGTGGCAGGTTGTAATTTTTATTGATAACATTTTTTGGCTTGTACATCTTTAATAACTTTTTTTTGATTTGTTGGGGGGGGAGGGGGGGGTAAAGTGACCACAATCCATTCATTGGTGCACTGTGTATACTGGATGGTTCAGAATTGTACACATTCTACAATATCTAATGGTATTCATGTTTATATTATATGTGATTTTTTTTTTTTTTTTAATGGTAAAGGGCTTTTTTTATTTATTTATTTATTTATTTTTTTAACTGTTCCTGAGATTGCTTAACCTTCTGTACAAGAAGATATTGCAATATTTGTCTAATGCAGTGTATTGTACATTAATGCCTGTATGGATTTTTTTAAGCCTCCTGGCTGCTATGGCAACCTGCAATCTCACTGCAGGGGTGGCGTGGGGATGAAAGAAGGGGCTCCCCCTCCAAATCACCGAGATACTACAATTAATACTGATCACAGCATCTGATAATCTGCCAGAGTTGGAGTATTTTTTTCATTTCAGCAGTTAGATCCAGGGCCGGTCTGGATATACAGTTGGAACCCAAATGTGACATAGCAGGTTCAGCTCCTGTGCCTCCTGCGTCAGTCATCTGATCCACTATTATGGCCAACTAAAGGGTTAAACATTCAGGAACAGTCATGATACCCATTCATCAAGTATATTGACACTCACTTAGATTGAACCCCCCCCCCCAAAAAAAAATAAAAATAAAAAGAATAAAAAAAAAATAAAAAAAATACACTCATCTGTTGTGTTCACTTTTTGTCCAAACCATTTAGTGCTGACTCTTGGGGTAAAACACAGCACGGCTTGACTACTTGTACTGTAAAGAACCCTTTCCTATATTGGCAAGGGCTTTATGTATATGAGCTATTGGAGATCCTTCCTCCCAACCGTGGTCAGGCTGTATAATCGACATCAGGCTAAGTGGAGATCACTCTGCACAGAGAACTAAATGATCCTGAGTCTTTCTTTTCTATCTCCTTGCATGTGTTCTTTCTTGTAATATATTACTGTATTATCCATGCTGCTGTAACACCCTGAATTTCCCCATGGTGGGATTATTAGAGGATTAACTTATCGCCTATACTTCTGACTAAGATGTAATTGGATGGATTCTATAGTTCATGCAACTGAACCTGCTTTATGTATACATGCTACAAATATTATTCAATCCAACAGATCGGTCATACTATAAATGAATAAATTGCCATTGAAACACCATAGTATCCTCTTAGGCTATGTTCATACTACATTAAATGCCAAACTGTATGTTTGGTGTCATTGCTGAAAATATCTCCTGATGTAAATACCAAACCTATCCAGATGCTATTTAGTATGATAATGTATTTACATCTGTAGGATAACCATATCCATCTACTGAACAGTGAGAGTCTCTCTGGAGTAAATTAAATTCTGCCCGACTCCGTGGGGACACCTGGATTAGGTTAATAAGCAAATGTGCAAAACAATGTTCATGTAATTCAAGAATATCTTTCCTGTATTCCAAATATATTACAAAAGCCCGCAAGCCGCCAACACTGATGGAACGCTTGGAAAATGTTGGCACTTCATAAACAATAATAGTAATAACAAGCATTGTCTCTATAGACAGTGTGCAGACAGGCTGTACCGAAGACTGAAGGATGGAGCGAGCCACTTATGTAAAGTATCACCTTGAGTCGTAGACAATAACAGATGCATGGGGGGAGGGGGGGGACGCATCAATCGCTGAAATGGACATTACATGAAAGTTCAGTAAATGGAAAAAACTAGGGATTTTATAATAATTTTCATAGGAATTTTTTTAATGCCACTTACGTATAGCAGTCTATTAAGTGATGTCATTTGTATCATATGTGATAAAAATACATATATAGGACATAATGAGTAAAAATGCAACACGCGTCTCCTGCTGATGATTCAAGCACTCCTTTTATCGTGAGGTGCCATCATGTTTCTGGCTTTTTTCTGTCCCATTAAAGGAACAGAAAAACAAAACAATCCAAAACCTCCCCCAAAAACCAGGCATTGCCATCTCCATCATATGATGGGCACCAGCGACGCTGACTAGCCCTAACTGGGTCACTTGGGGAGTTGGTCAGACTAGCGCGGCGTGCTGTGATATTGACAGAATCTGCGAAACACATGTAAACCTAGTAAAGCATCCATAAAACGTAGGACTATGTCACACGTAAAGACTTTCAACACCTATTATGTCACTTTTAACCAATTCCGATTAAAAATAAGAACAAAGTCTCGACAATCTTTTTCTATAGAAGCCACATGATATGTAATAAATAGTAAATCCTAATAAAACTGGAACTTTGTAACAATGTTAGAATGGCACGACATCTGAGGGTTACTTGCTTTATTACTTTTAGACCAAAAAAGAAAAACTTGGCTAAAAGTCTGCTTTCCTTGGCATTAACTTCAGTAACATGCCAGTCCCTGCTGGGTATTGAGAACGTTTCCTCTACAAACATGGACTTTTATGATCTAACAAATGAGATGTAGACTGAGTCCCGCTATACGGAGTAGGCATTGTGTAGATCCTAGATACATAGTCTACTTAGAGGGGTTGTCGGAGGTCTCGATGTAAAGAAAACACCAAATACATAATAGACATCAGGAGACCACAAAGACAGACTTGTAAAAGACAAGAAAGAGTACAAGAATCAACGTAAGGAAATCCTTAACCCAAAGCAGATTGTATCCGATGGAGTCTTACCTGTCAGTGCACCTTCCACTGAAGAGTCATATCTTCCTACAGTCCAGGATGAGCAGGTCGTGGAGTGTGAGCCCTCCTGAATGACAGCATGCTGCACTTGTCCACACGAACTGTCAGGGAGCAGCTGCTCAGATTAAGGCTGCAAACTATGGCCAAATGCATAACTAGCATGCTTTGTGTAAGCCAGAAGAAGAAATGCATTTGGCTCGCTGGTAACAAGGTCGAATTACCCACCTCCCCCCAATAAAAGTCTGTTCTATGACTCAGAAGAGGAAGTGCAGCATCAAGACACTTACAAAACCCTCCAGACAGAGAAAAGGGCATATGGTTTTATCAAAAGTAAACCTACACTATGTACTCAGTCCGTTCTATAACCAGGCTAGAGAAGACAATATAAAAACATAAAACTATATTACATATTAGACTAGATTTTATGTGCATCTGTATATAAACAGCAAACAAATAATGTATTAAATAGATTAAAAAATAAAAAAAAATACAATTTATAGATTATTTTTAAATTAAATACAGTTAACTCACCTTAGACAGGTCCTTTGGTTCCAGCCCGTCTCCGGCTGATGCCGGTCCCTAGTGACATTCTAGTCACTGACTCTATACCGACACTTGGCTACTGAAGCCTGTCATTAATGGTCTCTTATGTACAAAATCAATACTGAGGCCAGGGATTGACAGCAGTGGTCGTCTGACCAAAGAAGGAACATCAACAGGTGATGGCATCAGGGACCACCAGCAGTAGGGGATGGGCTGCCGTGGCTATAACTAGAGGACTTGGAAATGGTCTTCAGTATTATCAGCCTAGGTTTTCTTTTTTATTTGAGTTTGACACCCCTCTACAGACAAAGACCACCTTAGCACTACCAGCAATAACTACCATAGGGCTCCACTCTGGGCTGCTTGGAGAAATAGGTATTTTCACAGATCAGATTCTTAGGTCTGTTTTCCCTGACACAATATACTCTTTGAGGTCAAGCAGTCCATAAAAAACAAAAAAAACAAAACCATGACAACAAAAACGAATCCCATGGATCTGTGAAACACACCGCCAAAAATTGGCTGTCGAGTGAATATAGCCTTCACACGGAGTAAACGCACATGTATTTTTGCAAAATACACATGTAAAAATACACGTGTAAAAATAAGACTCCCATTGACTTCAATGACATTTTACAGGCGTATTTTTACAGGCGTATTTTTACACGTGAAAAAAATATCATTGAAGTCAATGGAAGTCTTATTTTTACACGTGTATTTTGCAAAAATACACACGCATTTACTCCGTGTGAAGGCTCCCACAGAGGCCTGGAGTCAAAAAGCTTCTAGTTTGTTTACCTCATCACCTTGCCTGCTGCTGAGAGGGGGATAGAGGGAGAGACCCTCATTACCCCCACCCCACACACTGTGATTGACAGTTGTTCCCTGTGTTTGTGTGTGTACAGAGAAGTCTGTCGATCATTCAACATGCGAGAGGGGTAATCAGGACTCTTAGGGTCGCTGCTAGGAGTCCTACCAGGATATACTCTGCTCCAAATTATATAAACCAATAAATGGCCTGTGTGAGGGTCTTCCAGCTCTCTCCGCACGCTGAATTTCAATGCCCAATACTTCTATTATTATGTGAGACAAGCCAACGTCAGAGTTGTCTGGCAGTAGCGTATTCCCTTCGCCTCATTAACAATACATGCATGCTTGACCAAAACATCTATATGGGAATGGAGTTGGAAACAGCTGTTGGCTGAAAGCTATTGAAAGTGTAGGAGCTACTTATATCCACTTTTATAAAATCGATGGCCACAGGGGCGGATCCAGGGCCGGGCGAGCCGGGCAACCGCCCGGGGCCCCGTGCTTAGCGGGGCCCCGCGGCTCGGCCCTAATAAAATGGTCCCGGTCAGCCTCGGCATAGTCGGGCAAGTGCTGGGGCCCACAGAGCCTCTGGGGGCCCCCCAGCACTTGCCTGTCACAATTTCAGCTCATCGGCGTCCGTCCGCCGATGAGCTGAATACATACGCGATTAAAGCAGGAGCTGTGAGCTCAGCTCCTGCTTTAAAGCTCCGGCCCGGCTTGCGTGTGTAGGCGCGATGACGTCATCACATCACGCTTACACACGCAAGCCGGGCTGCAGCTAAGCAGGAGCTGAGGTCACAGCTCCTGCATCGCGTATGTGACTGGAGTGAGAGAGAGGAGCGTCGGGGGAACGATGGAAGGTGAGTGATAGAAGGTGAGTGTAAGTGTTTGTTTTGTATTAAATATTAAGGTGGAACATAATGAAGGGGGCCCAAGAAACTGGGGGGGGGGGGCAAATGAAGGGGAGAGGGGGAACGGCATGACACTGGGGAAGATGAAGGGGGTGGGGAGAGAACGGCATGAAACTGGGGACAAAGATGGAGGGGGCCCAAAGAAACTGGGGGGCAAATGAAGGGGAGGGGGGAACAGCATGACACTGGGGCAGATGGAGGGGGGAGAACGGCATGACACTGGGGCAGATGGAGGGGGGGAGAACGGCATGACACTGGGGAAGATGGAGGGGGGGAGAACGGCATGACACTGGGGCAGATGGAGGGGGGGAGAACGGCATGACACTGGGGCAGATGAAGGGGAGAGAACGGCATGACACTGGGGCAGATGGAGGGGGGGGGGCAGCATGACACTGGGGCAGATGGAGGGGGGAGAACGGCATGACACTGGGGCAGATGGAGGGGGGGACAGCATGACACTGGGGTGGATGGAGGGGGGAGAACGGCATGACACTGGGGCAGATGGAGGGGGAGAACAGCATGACACTGGGGCAGATGGAGGGGGGAGAACGGCATGACACTGGGGCAGATGTAGGGGGGGACAGCATGACACTGGGGCAGATGGAGGGGGAGAATAGCATGACACTGGGGTGGATGGAGGGGGGAGAACAGCATGACACTGGGGCAGATGAAGGGGCGAGAACGGCATGACACTGGGGCAGATGGAGGGGGGAGAACGGCATGACACTGAGGCAGATGAAGGGGGGAGAACGGCATGACACTGGGGCAGATGAAGGGGGGAGAATGGCATGACACTGGGGCAGATGAAGGGGGGGATGCCATGACACTGGGGTAGATGAAGGGGGGGAGAATGGCATGACATTGGGGCAGATGAAGGGGGGAGAACGGCATGACACTGGGGCAGAGACAGGGGGGACATGAAACTGTGGGCAGATAAAGGGGGAGAATGGCATGAAACTGGGGACAGAGATAGAGGGGGGACATGAAACTAGGGGTAGATGAAGGGTGTATATGAAAATGGGGAGAGATGGAGGGGGGACATATAATTTACGGGTGACTGTAGGAGGATTATACTGTGTGGAATCACATGAAAAATGAATGAGAATGGGTGGAGTCAACATAAAACTGGGCGGGGCCTAATTTGCTGCGGCGCGCTGCGCGTAGGGCCCCGCCAAAGTCAATTGCCCAGGGCCCCGCAAACCCTGGATCCGCCACTGGATGGCCAATCCATAGGATAGGGTATTGATTAAGATTGACGTGGGTCTGACTATTGGGACACCTACAGATCAGCTGTTTTATATGACTGTGATTCCCAACATTGTGTGATTGAAAAGCTCGCTTGCCATTTCTCTTAGAGAGACAATTATGAAGTGATGTCCTGTATATGTCCTTCAGTGATGTCCTGTATATGTATATGTCCTTCAGTGATGTCCTGTATATGTATATGTGCCACAGTCATGTCCCGTATATGTATATGTCCCACAGTGATGTCCCGTATATGTCCTTCAGTGATGTCCTGTATATGTATATGTCCCTCAGTGATGTCCTGTATATGTATATGTCCTTCAGTGATGTCCTGTATATGTATATGTCCTCCAGTGATGTCCTGTATATGTATATGTCCTTCAGTGATGTCCTGTATATGTATATGTCCTTCAGTGATGTCCTGTATATGTATATGTCCTCCAGTGATGTCCTGTATATGTATATGTCCTTCAGTGATGTCCTGTATATGTATATGTCCTTCAGTGATGTCCTGTTTATGTATATGTCCCACAGTGATGTCCTGTATATGTATATGTCCCTCAGTGATGTCCTGTATATGTATATGTCCCTCAGTGATGTCCTGTATATGTATATGTCCCTCAGTGATGTCCTGTATATGTATATGTCCTCCAGTGATGTCCTGTATATGTCCCACAGTGATGTCTTGTATATGTAGATGTCCCACAGTGATGTCCTGTATATGTATATGTCCTCCAGTGATGTCCTGTATATGTCCCACAGTGATGTCCTGTATATGTAGATGTCCCACAGTGATGTCCTGTATATGTATATATCCTCCAGTGATGTCCTGTATATGTATATGTCCTTCAGTGATGTCCTGTATATGTATATGTCCTTCAGTGATGCCCTGTATATGTATATGTCCCTCAGTGATGTCCTGTATATGTATATGTCCTCCAGTGATGTCCTGTATATGTATATGTCCTTCAGTGATGTCCTGTATATGTTCTTCAGTGATGTCCTGTATATGTATATGTCCTTCAATGATGTCCTGTATATGTATATGTCCCTCAGTGATGTCCTATATATGTATATGTCCTTCAGTGATGTCCTGTATATGTCCTCCAGTGATGTCCTGTATATGTATATGTCCTTCAGCGATGTCCTGTATATGTATATGTCCTTCAGTGATGTCCTATATACTTGAACACTACAGCTCCGAGTAGCTAAACAATGCTAGGTCATGCTAGCTACAGTCCTGTATAAACAACTGATCTGTGGGGTGCCAGCGGTTGGGCCTCCAATGATCTAAAATTAATAGCCTCTATTAAGGCTAGCATGTTAACTTTACAACCCCTTTAAGTGGAATCTCATATAGTCATTTTCGCTCTCCATTTTTTTATTTTTTTTTTATGGTCTACGTATTGTTTACTCGTCTTTTTCTTTTATTCCCCTGTGTAAAGAAGAAGAATGTTTTATTTTATAGTACTTCATGTACTGTTTTTACTTTTTTCTTTCTTGGATTTATAGTCACAATCAAATTTAATTTTCAGGTCCAGCGAACGCTGTAGAAAATAGAATACTTGGGCATAAAGTAGACTGAATCTGACTGATAACTGCATGGTTATCGGAGAACACAGTACTAGAAAACAAAGTATTTCAGAAAATCGGAAAAAAAACATATAATGGTAAGTTAGCACGCAAAGAGGTTTAAAAGTAGCTTGTTAATAGAGTGCACAATTTTGCGAGTGATACCGCAGAGTATCCAAAACACTGATCACTGTACATCCTTGTTGAAGTTTTTTTTTTTTTCCCATCTTAGGGTTTCTCCTGCTGTCATGTCTCCTCTCCCCTCCACTTCCTAAAATGCAGCTCAGTCCAGCAGTATGCTTGTTGTAAATTGTATTTACATACAGAGATAACAGGCGCTGATCAAGGAATGGTTATAATCCTTATTAGGGCTCAGCAGCGGAAATCACTTTGCAGAGAGAGGTAGACAAAATAACATAGGTGGCCGAAACCAGAGATATTAGTCCAACCACTAGAGCCAGATAAAGAGAGCAAGCTAGATAATGCAATGTCTTGGATAAACACGTTCATGTTTAAGCTGGAGATGGGAATACCCCTTCAAACAAACAAATGTATCCCTAATTTCTCTATTAGGCCCAATTTACACAGTGGAAAGTGAAGATCTTCACTTTCTGAAGCCGTCTTTTGTGGAGGCTAGCCGCAATGGGATGCCAATGCAAAGCATCAGTGTTCCGCCGCGGCTTCCTACTCTTGATTAGGCCCGGATGAAGTCTCGAGCCGCAGAATCCACATGAAGATAGGTCATGTTGCTTTTTTTTCTCACTAGCTGAAAAAAAAGGAAAAAAAAAATCGCTAGTGGAAAAAAACTGCAAGTGACTCCTCCCATTGAAATGAATGGGAGGTGTTTTTTCAGATGAATTTTGAGGCGGATTCCGTGTCAAAATCAGCCTGCAACAAACTCCGTGTGAACATACTCTTATTGCCAGATAGTGAAATACGACTTTTTTTCTGATCTGTTTTTATCTTCTGTTTGTAGATTTTTTTTAATTCTATTTTGTGTACATTATTATGGGAGTTGTCATCTTGTCTGAGCTTCTCCTCTGCTCTTCCTCAGCATTTAGTGATATGCTTTACAACATAGTCAAGATCATAGGTAGCAATAGTCTGGAGCCGGCCCATTGAGGCCTGTGGGAGAGTTTTCTAGACATGCTATGTATACAGAAGGGGAGTAGATAAGCTATGACATCATCTATCAGTAGTGGATCTAATGATGGGTCACTATTGGGGTTTATCTGTAGAGGTGTGAACATATATTGTTATACTGTCTGTTTTGTCTTTGAGACAAAAGTGAGGTGAATGCTGCAAAAGTCCTACAGAATTTGCAAAGCTTAGTCTATTGATCAGTTTAAAAAATGGCGACCTAGAAAAATGTATTACAAATTGTAGCATTTTTGCTATTATCTGCAGTGTTTTAGGGTAGTGACTAAATGTATTTTTTTTTCTCCCTAAATAGGTTCACAATTATGTGCAAATTCATTTTTTTTACGTTAGTTTACATTACAAACATCCGGTTAAATTCTGCCAGGAGCTACCACCAGAGGGAGCTCATAGTATACAGATTTTAAAATTTGTCAAATCAAAATAATATTAACTGTATGGACCTGTATGTAAGGAGCGCTCCTTGTGGGTGGTGGAAGGAAAAGTATCTCTAGAGCGGTGCTCTTTATTGCTTTCAGAGACAGCTGGACACAAAAAGGGACGTGACATCCCCTGCTGACTAATTCATAGGGCAATAGCAATTTCATATTGGCTGCAGCTCAGTATGTGTATTATTAGAATCACTGGGAAAGAACTATACTATAGATTATATTATGGGAATGTAATTTATGCAATTCTGAAAGACATGGGGCTTGGGTCCACAAGTTACCATTTTTCAAGGGTACATAGTGAATAGATTTCTGGCCTCATGGTTGGAAGCCTGCATCTCTTTCTGGGCTGTGTGAATTCTGGCACGGCACACATACCTGCTGAGCAGTCAGCATGGGGTTAAATGCTGGGTTATAATAAGTATTCCCTAAGCAAAAATGTATTAAAAGATACTAAAGCATTATTGTACTTAATGAAAAGGCAATATGTCAATGCCTCCCTATCCATCCAGCAGTAAGTAGCAGTACAATCTGCAGACCTTATTATTATTCTAGATCATCCTTAAGATATTACATTTTTGCCTTCTAGCACAGAAAACAATTTGCTATAACTCAGCCATGTCATATACAAGGGGTGGTTGTAGAATACAATAGTCTCCGAGCAATTAAAACATTTCTCCTGCCAACTATCAGCATCGACTACCTGCAAGGACATTAAAATGGCCGACTGGCAGTAATTCTACAAGACTCAAGTTTACAAGACACAACAACGATCAGAAACGTCAGCTTAGCTTTACTATATACGTCAAAGGTAGTCTGAAGTCCGCCTTCTGCATAAGCAACTTTGGCCAAGACTCCCATTGTGCGACCAAAGATCCCCAGGTTGTCTTGCGATTCCTTCACTAATTTTAAT
Organism: Leptodactylus fuscus; assembly: GCF_031893055.1. Lineage (NCBI taxonomy): Eukaryota > Metazoa > Chordata > Amphibia > Anura > Leptodactylidae > Leptodactylus > Leptodactylus fuscus. The sequence continues at coordinate 34,327,069 of NC_134274.1, forward strand.
GAGTGGAGTGGTATTGCAAACCCAAAGGTGCCATGACCGCGACTTCTAGTCTTAAAAAAGATCAAACAAAACACTGCTCAGACTGGAAGGGGTCAGGGTCACAATGCAACTCCATTCAATTACATTCGGGAAGGAGTCACATAGCGACCTGGTGATCTTTGGTCGCTCAAAGGGAGTCACAGCAAGTGTCGCTGTATAGTCCTAGCCCAAGTGTCTCAGGCAGATGCCCTGTCTCCCTGCCATGCATTATGCCGCAGCTCTGCGATATAAACTACATGAAACTATACAAGCACAATTCTCTAAACTGTGCTTGTGCTAACATTTTCTGGTAAACTCCAGAAAAAAGGCGCATTTTCAGCAGTATGAAAATTTTCACAGTTGGCCCTGCCTCTTTAGGACAGATCACACCCCTTTTTGGAAAATGGCACTCCCACTTGTTTCAAGTCAAGCCTCTTTTTGTGATAGGCCAGGCATACCCCTTTTGCGTAATGTGATCTACACGTAACAATCATTAAATTGGCAGAGATCCTGGGGGATGTAGGATCATTACAATCGGCCTGGAAGACTCATGCACTCTTCCAGGATTCTGGAAAGTCTCCCCCTTTTTGGGAGACTTGTAGATTCCAGAAGACTTGGCAAGCATGTTGTGAACCCATTGCCTACTGAAGATTAATATGCTGGGCAACATGGGAATCTACCGATTATGGTGTGCCACAATTACATTGGTTTGGCTGAACATATTGTTTTGAAAAGCTCATCATTTATCATGCATTCTTATATAAAACTATTGAACTACCTAAAAAAAACACCAAACAATGCACCTAAGAAACAATCCAAAGGCATATGGACACTTACACATACAGATATAGCAGAAGGAGACATATTCTATAACATAGTGAGAGGAGGAGGGAGAACTATTCCATTACAGAATGGGAGAATACATTCCACTACAATGCAATGCACTCATTTATATTAATGGTGTTCAGGCCCGGCTTATAGGACACAACCAGAAGTTTTATTTAAGTACTAGGTTTCAGGAAGCAAAACCCAGCGTCACTTCCAGTACATTACCCGGCAGACATATCTGACTGACTAACCACCTGCATATGCTTGGTATGTCTGAAGAAAGTCCGAGTGTCAGAGAAGTCGGCATGTGTTGTATACTGCCGCTCACGGTAAACTGACCACCCTGTGTCATACAGCCTCGGAAATAGAAAGCTATACAAAAAATACACAAACATTGATAGCTATATAAAATGGAGCCATTTTAGAAAATAACCCAGGAGACACAATATACCGCCACATACGCTAACAACTACCTTCGAAAACAAGCAGCGATGTGTAAAGACTAATGCAAAGGAAAAGTGGAGCAAATGACAGCTTTCACTGTTACAAGACTGGGAAATGAGCGCAATCTCGGGTAATCCTCGCTATTGGCAATACGTTCTTTACAGTAATTTATATATACCATATCTTTATACTGATGAAACTCCCTCCTATAAGACTTTAATCTACAAATGTCTTTCTTTTTTTTGTTCCTCAGGTCTTAAAGGGGCTTTGCAGAGTTCGGATATTGTTGACAGTTACTTCATTCACATCGCAGATAGAATTACAATAGAAGATAGCACCAAATAAAACTGTAAATAAAAAAAAGGCGATACATTCTGCTATCTGGTCTTAATAAATAAAAAAAGGCGACATTCCCTTTAAGTAGACCAAAGCTGTTCAGCTGCTCTACAGACTTGCTCCCGAGTTGCGACCCTTCCCAGCCAGTTGTCAGCTAGGCCTGAAGTCCATGAAGACACTTTGTGCAATACACGTATGTATGAAAGCAGACATGTCAGGACAGGTGACAGCGCCTCTCCAAATCCAATGACTCAATGAGGACGTTTTCTCTGAATGTAGTCACTTGCTTTTCCAGCCATGATGACTTCACCTGGATACTCCAGAATTTGCCCCTTCATTTGCCCCTTGATTCTGAAGTCAACCCCCAACCTCTATAGCAACACAAATAAATTCAGACCCCAGTAAGTTCTGACAAGTGACAGTCCATGTTCTGAAGGTAAATGTTAGTTTGGAGCTGATTTTTTTCCAGTGTGTCTGACAATAAAACAGCTGCTTTTTAAGAAAAAGGATAAAAAAGAAGCTGATGTAAACCTCTTGAGATAAGATACAAATATTTAGCATTTTTCACTTATCTTAAGTGGAATCTTTTAAGACCTCAGTTCTACAGTGAATTTTTACTTTCATCAGGCAAAATAGGGTTTCCGCTACAAAAAATTCTCATCCATCATAAGAAGAATATATGGATAGTTTGTATGAAGTAATTCTTAAACTGTAATAAAACACATGGACTAACATTAGAAATTAACTTTAAGTGGGGGAAAAAAAAAAGGGCCAGAAAATAAGCAATCGCAGAAGGCACATGTCATCAGCCATCGGGGTGCACTCATCATTGTGGAAGGCACGATGGATCAACACAAGTATGCATCTATCCTTGCGGACCATGTTCACCCCTACATGCAAATTGTTTTTCCTGGCATCTACCAGCAGGACAATGCGAACTTGAACCCAATCGAGAATCTGTGGGACCACCTCAATCGGGTTGTTCGTGCCATGGATGCTCAACCGCGTAACCTAGCGCAGCTGGACACGGCACTGGAGTTGGCATGGCTCAACATCCAGTGACATCATCACAGCATCCCCTCTCTTCCTGTACGTCTCGCAGCGGTCCTCTCTGTGAAAGGAGGTTATTCTGGATTTTGACAGGTGGTCACACTGTGTATATTGACTGTGAATATTGAGTGGGGTCCAGAAAAAGGAGGTCATATATTGGTGTGGGGGAGCCAAACAAAGGGTGTCATATACCATGTGGGGCCCAAATCTACTTCTGTTGGGCAATGGAAGGCTATGGACAGCATTCTCAATGTACATGCTGAACAGAAAAGGCAAAAACCCAATGTAAAGTGGGTCTTTCGAAAACAAAAACACGGTAAAACTCTCCTTGAATCTCTTCTTCTTATTGTATGGTTTTATCTTCAACATAAAGGCAACAGCTGTCATAAGATGAGATTTACTACTTTTTGTCTCGATTCAGTCCTGCTGCCGCACCATTTCCCTGGAGTCCCAGGGAAATGAGACAACTAAAATACAGAATACAAACTACTGTGTACACACCTGGATTCAAGGTAAAAGAAAGCCAAGTGAGAAGAAAAATATAAGTTGAATTGTTTTATCTAAAAGCAAATAAAATTAAGAATTATATTGTGTGTTCACCAGATCTAAAAATCTTAATGACATAGATCATCTTTTGTGTTCCATTTGTCCAAATCTGTTCATCCATTCCAAAGATATAAGCCTTTTTACATTTGATGCTAATCACATGACCAAAGACTGTATATCACATGACCAAAGACCATATATCCCATGACCGAAGACCGTATATCACATGACTGAAGACCGTATATCACATGACCAAAGACGGTATATCACGTGTCCATGGGCCGAATGGCAGCAAGCAGAGATCTAGAAAACCGTGAGGAATTGATACATAAAGTATATTGGAAAATTGTACAATAACATTGGTCTCTCAATATTAGTCTGAAAGTGGACAAACCCTTTAAGCATTCTTAAGACTGAAGGTTGTCTGTCCAACTATCTAAACCAGGTAATTGTGAAATCTCTCCTTCAATCCAATGAACATAAGACATTCTTGGCGGATAAACTGCCAAACAAGGCAGAACTGATGTTTTCCGTGTCCTTCAGAAGAGATCCTGTAGAGTCAGAGCAGTAACTTTACTGTAAATCTGCAACTACAGCATTAATGCCGAGACTCGTCCTCCTACAGCTAAAAAGGACACTCCGCTTCTCCTGCTGTAGGTCTCGCTTCATGTATAATCACAAAGTGTGGCTTACTTTGGTAAGTACTTATACAACTTTTACACAAATCCGTAAAATGTGACCTAAAGAAAAGGATTACCAAAGATTATCTTGGAAAGTATGCTAATACAATATTTGGAACACATAACAAAACATCCTTGTACATTACTCAAGATAAAACCAAGAAATTACACCATACAAAACATCTTTGTGAATTGGTCCAGACAGAAGAAATAAGCAATTCCCTGCAGATCCTAAATAGACACAGCAAGGCACATTATGGCACCCTTTAGTGGTCTGTATTATTGTACTGCCATAGTCCATAGACTGTTCGGAACATGGGACACTCGACGTTCTATAGTACATTCAGTTAGCTCCTTCTGATGTCACCACTACAGAATTTCTCAGCATGCACAGCACCTAGGCAGATCAGCCATCAGTCTACTATTACTCAGTGAGGCCTTTCAATGCTCACAAGCAGTTTTATGTTCTTTCCATGTACTTAATGCTTTATGGATTACCCAGTGATTTGTCAAAATCCTGCGGCAGTCTGTACCTTTTATACCGAACTAGAATGGAGAGTGTTACAACAGACTGCAAACTAAATGTGATGTATAGGCTGGCCATATGCAATATATAGCCATCAGATATCACTTCTGACAAGATGATCCATGTGTTGTGAATAAAGAGAGGGAAGAAGCCTGTTCCTTATCTCCATAGACCTCTATCGAGTTGGAGGCCACCAAACACATTCAACAGTTTGTCGCTCTGTCCACCATTCCATTCAGGCTGGCTTCATATCTGCAGTGGAGTTTCTATGGGAGACTACTCTGCAGATTCCACTTAATGGGGAATTTTTCTCTCTGCTACTTTCACTATAAAAATGGCGAACATTCGACAGACTCCATTATAGTTAGAGATGAGCGAACAGTGTTCTATCGAACACATGTTCGATCGGATATCAGGGTGTTCGCCATGTTCGAATCGAATCGAACACCACGTGGTAAAGTGCGCCAAAATTCGATTCCCCTCCCACCTTCCCTGGCGCCTTTTTTGCACCAATAACAGCGCAGGGGAGGTGGGACAGGAACTACGACACTGGGGGCATTGAAAAAAATTGGAAAAAGTCATTGGCTGCCGAAATCAGGTGACCTCCATTTTAGACGAATAGTGGATTTCAAATCCGGGTCATATGAGAATGTGAACTTTGTGACTATGAGACAGGGATAGCTGTACAGGCAGGGATAGCTAGGGATAACCTTTATTTAGGGGGGAATGTTATTAAAAATAACTTTTTGGGGCTCTATCGGGTGTGTAATTGTGATTTTTGTGAGATAAACTTTTTCCCATAGGGATGCATTGGCCAGCGCTGATTGGCCGAATTCCGTACTCTGGCCAATCAGTGCTGGCCAATGCATTCTATTAGCTTGATGAAGCAGAGTGTGCACAAGGGTTCAAGCGCACCCTCGGCTCTGATGTAGCAGAGCCGAGGCTGCACAAGGGTTCAAGCGCACCCTCGGCTCTGATGTAGGAGAGCCGAGGGTGCACTTGAACCCTTGTGCACCCTCAGCTCTGCTACATCAGAGCCGAGGGTGCGCTTGAACCCTTGTGCACACTCTGCTTCATCAAGCTAATAGAATGCATTGGCCAGCGCTGATTGGCCAATGTATTCTATTAGCCTGATGAAGTAGAGCTGAATGTGTGTGCTAAGCACACACATTCAGCTCTACTTCATCGGGCTAATAGAATGCATTGGCCAGCGCTGATTGGCCAGAGTACGGAACTCGACCAATCAGCGCTGGCTCTGCTGGAGGAGGCGGAGTCTAAGATCGCTCCACACCAGTCTCCATTCAGGTCCGACCTTAGACTCCGCCTCCTCCGGCAGAGCCAGCGCTGATTGGCCGAATTCCGTACTCTGGCCAATCAGCACTGGCTAATGCATTGTATTGGCTTGATGAAGCAGTGCTGAATGTGTGTGCTTAGCACACACATTCAGCTCTACTTCATCGGGCTAATAGAATGCATTGGCCAGCGCTGATTGGCCGAATTCCGTACTCTGGCCAATCAGCACTGGCTAATGCATTGTATTGGCTTGATGAAGCAGTGCTGAATGTGTGTGCTTAGCACACACATTCAGCTCTACTTCATCGGGCTAATAGAATGCATTGGCCAATCAGCGCTGGCCAATGCATTCTATTAGCGTGAACTGAGTTTGCACAGGGGTTCTAGTGCACCCTCGGCTCTGCTACATCAGATTGCTACATCTGATGTAGCAGTGCCGAGTGTGCATCAGATGTGTAGTTGAGCAAAACTGACTCAGCACTGCTAAGTCTGCATTCGCATAGGAATGCATTGGCCAGCCTTCGGCCAATCAGCGCTGGCTCTGCCGGAGGAGGCGGAGTCTAAGGTCGGACCTGAATGGAGACTGGTGTGGAGCTATCTTAGACTCCGCCTCCTCCAGCAGAGCCAGCGCTGATTGGTCGAGTTCCGTACTCTGGCCAATCAGCACTGGCCAATGCATTTCTATGGGGAAAAGTTAGCTTGCGAAAATCGCAAACTGACAGGGATTTCCATGAAATAAAGTGACTTTTATGCCCCCAGACATGCTTCCCCTGCTGTCCCAGTGTCATTCCAGGGTGTTGGTATCATTTCCTGGGGTGTCATAGTGGACTTGGTGACCCTCCAGACACGAATTTGGGTTTCCCCCTTAACGAGTTTATGTTCCCCATAGACTATAATGGGGTTCGAAACCCATTCGAACACTCGAACAGTGAGCGGCTGTTCGAATCGAATTTCGAACCTCGAACATTTTAGTGTTCGCTCATCTCTAATTATAGTCAATGGCGTCTACAGGTACCCCTATTTTAGTGGTCCGACTCTGTCATTTGAGTCCACCGGCCGATTCGAATGACTAGGAGCCCAGCACAGATGTGAACCTAAAATCTTCTCTCCTCTAGATGTGGAGGTTATAACCTTGTCATGGTTACAGGTCTATATATAAACTGATCATTGGAAAGATACATTATCCATTCATATATTTGCACCTTGTAAATTGGTCTCCATCTTTTTTCTGAACTGAATAACACTAACCAATCCTCAGGATAGACAGTATCTATTGGACTGGTGGGGGACCAACCACTGGGAACCCCACCAATCATGTGAATGGGGATCTCTAGTGCTGCTCCATTCATCTCTATGAAAATGCCAAAGATATGTCAAGAACAACGCTTATCCATCTCGAAAATGAAATATCCACTGTCATGTAATTTGCCATTCACCTATCTAGGTAAGCTGGCTAGTAATCCATGTGCGCGCTGTAATAGTAGCCACAGGTTTCCTATAGGTGGATATAACCAAGAAACAGCTGGGAAGATTATGTGAAATAAATATATATATATATATATATATATATATATATATATATATATATATATATATATATATATATATATATACCCCATGTACATGAAAGTATAGTCACATACCCAGCAGACCCCATTATAGTCTATGGTTTCCACAGGTAAGCACTTTTGAAGCAGACATGGTCTTGGACACTTTCAGGTCTCCAAGCGTCACGTGACCCTAGTAGTCAGACCCCCGTCCAGTTGCACATTTAACACCTATATTTTGGACAGGTACTAAAGAAATGTCCTGGGATAACCTCTTTAGCACCTTCAATATTTAGTCCATCTCATACACATACCCATACCCAATAAGCTACATTTATCTATATTAATGTGATATAGAACGGAACATAGAAGAGAGTTCTGTTATAGAATAAAACAAAACAAAAAAATAACAGTAAAATAAATGCGCAACGTAAAAGGGTTAATCCATTGTTACCTAAATGTGTAAACTTGCATTGTAAAAATTATATAGGAATTCTTTCCTGCTAAATTTTTTATATGGTTTTGATGAATGCCCTATAACATGGTTTAAGAGTAAATTGCCAAATTTCGTTCTAAATCTAAAGCTTTGTAGATACATATAAGGAATTATGGAAAAGGAAAGACTCGAGTGCATTCTTGTATTAATGGGATGCCAGGAAATTATTTGGAATGTTGGAAAGGAGAAAATGAGCTCAGTGTAAACAAACACGACAGCGATGATCATGGAGCTCGTCCCCATATGAAAGATGTAATTCAATTTCCTTTATAATGCTTTTGTTAACATTGCTCTCTAGTTACTAAGGGGATGAAAACTGACATCAGAAAAGTTTGCAAATGAATACTGGAAAGTTACCATTGTAAAGGATACAACGCTAATTCTAATTCAGCGGCAATTGTGTTACATCGCACAAAGTGTTCCTGAATGTATTAAGCAATACAAAGTCAGTAATAAAATATAAACTATAAATGGATATAAGATATAGAGCACAGAACATTCGCTGAGTCCATGAGAGGAGCAGCTGACTTACTATAATACAACCCTACAATATTCCACTAAGTTCCCATCTCATTAGAGAACAAATTGTTACTGCATATTGCTTTGTTATTGGACTCCTTTTACATTCATATTGTGTCCAGGGGCCCAACCAACCCAAACTATGGCATGTGGCTCCACACTGAACACATTGCGACTAGTCAGTCACTCTAAGGGTGCATTCACACTACGGAACGCCAGCGTGTATCAGAGCCGTACACGCCGGCGTTACAGCAGGGCTGCCGAACACTTCCCATTCATTTCTATGGGAGCTGGCATGCGAGCGCTCCCCATAGAAATGAATGGAAAAAAGCAGTCCATTTCTATGGGGAGCGCTCGCATGCCGGCTCCCATAGAAATGAATGGGAAGTGTCTGTCCATTCATTTCTATGGGGAGCGCTCGCATGCCGGCTCCCATAGAAATGAATGGGAAGTGTCCGGCAGCCCTGCTGTAACGCCGGCGTGTACGGCTCTGATACACGCTGGCGTTCCGTAGTGTGAATGCACCCTAAGAGGGTCACGGTGAGGGGCCAATAGGAAAGCAGAATACTGTGTGTGGGGACACTAAGGAGGCAGTATTAGGAAGCCCCCATAGTTTATCCAATTGTGTCATCTTCTGAAGGAGACCCTCCAGTGATTTTTCTTCTTTCATTATGTAACTATTCCCCCAATAAATATAATTTTATTGGTATTTCATCATTTAGGTTATTGCTTTCTATTTGACAATTAAAAATTCATGGGATCCTTATATTGAGTTCAGTCATCGCGATTCCATGAGTCAAAGCGACTCTTGGTTCACTTGACGGCTCAATGGAACGGAACTTCCCATATGATAACATTGTATAAGCTGCTCCGCACAAGATCCTAAGGCTGATGATTATGCAGCTCCTGACACACAGTTATATTGACTGAAGATCATTATATTTAGAGTCTCTTACCTTATGTAGGAGTATTTAGATAAAGGGATAATTAAAGTGACCTGCCAGAACGCAGAGATGGTAATGGCTCTAGCATGCGATTCTGTGCTTGAGGTATCATGGGATTGACCATAAAGCACAAGTTCCATGTACATAAAGTTAGATAGTGAAAGACAAGCACATGAGGGTTGCAGTGATGATAAGTGTTTTTGGTGGATGGGCCTATACATAGTCATTACCTGTCTGCCTGACTGCTATTCTTCCTGAACCACCCATATGCACTCAGCAGAACTGAGTGTGCATGCCGTAGCAACAGGAAGAAGGGAATAATTTTTTGACACACCTCTGACTGGCATCTGCCAGGAAAACAAAAGCATGGAGCTGATAGTAAGCCACACGTATAGTTAAGTTATCAGTTCTGTTTAGTTAGTTGCTCAGACGAGCAGGTACTTATTTTGTTTTTGCCTGAAGTTAAGGCTGTATTTGGTTTTGCTCATGTTGTGCCTGAAGTCAAGGATTATTTATTTTCATGGTTTTTTTTTTCTAAATAATCCAGTTTGCTACATATTTTGTGCCCCTGCCCTGACTCTTTGGATCCACAACACTGCTTCTACCCAGCTAACTTCCCCACAGTCGGAAAATTGGGAGGTCCTCATTCCCATTAGATAGTAGGTAAGCAAAATGGAAAGGGCGTTTACTATATAGCAGACATGTAGTTCATATGTTTTTTATTCTTTGTCTTTCATGTCTTACTGTGGTATTGTATAGCCCTCATATAATAAGCCAAGCACCCACTACTAATGGCAAAGCTTTTGATAGCACTCTCTCTATATATATTTACTTATAAAACACAGCATTAAAATGTAAAGTCAGATACAGGATATACTTAATGTAAAAACTAAGTCCGAGAGACATTATTGTGACTATACGGACACAATTAAAAGTAACTGGCTGCAACAAACTTACCTTTTAGCATTGTCCTTCCAGTCGCCCCACTGAACAAAGGTCCACTCCTTGCCCCGACCAGTGCTGTAGCCTCTAGCAAGGCACCACTTATGTACTGAGAAATGGTAGTCCTTTGCAAAGTTGCATAAAATCCACCATTGTGTTTTTCATGTAGATCGACAAACTTATTACTGAGAGTACTTAATGGTTTTTCAAGAAGGCATACACGCAAATCCAAAAGGTCTTCTTCCCCATGACCTTCACGGCAACCCTAAAATAAAATAAAAAAATTATTGGTTACTATTAGATCTCAATGTGTAGATAAAGCAGAAATGAAGTCCTGACAAGCTGTATTAGAAGAGGAGTACTTGTGGCCTGGTTATATGGACTGACACAGTTGTGGACAGACGGCCTGTAGACTGTATATACCGCTCTTTAGTCTAACGTCTTTATCTTAAGATGGATTTGTGACTTGATACAAGTAAGTCCATTAGCAGAGTATGGAGTCCCTCTTAAAGCCTGCAGCCAGATTATAGGCTCCATATAATTACTAATAAACTGGCAGGGAATCAACAGAGAAGAGTTTTATATCTTGGGTTGCCCTGCTGGATTTGGCTTATTTTTGCTTTAAGGAAGCAGTCCACTTTTTTTTTTTGTCCACCATACACTGAACTTTTTATATGTATTGCACTCATATCCCTGTATTTCAGTATTCTGTCTGCTCATCTTGATTTTTAGATTTCTCTAAGTGCTATGAATCCCGTGATGCCGTAGCACAACATTGCAGGGGAAGCTAGAGTCAGTACCATCTGTGCCTGCTGTGTAACCATTCAGATACTGCCAAGTTTAACATGATTTCTAACGTCTTAAGTAAACCGTTGCTAATCACTACATATTAAATAAAGTAATATGTGTCTATCTATCCATATATATACAATAGAGGAAGGAAGGATGGAAAAATAAGAGAGAAGGAACAAAGAGGTAAAGGAGGAAGGGTCCAGGGCGAAAGGAAAGGACAAGGGCAAGAAAACACAATGTATTTCTTGATTTTTACAGACTTTACAGATTCTTGGCTGAATTTGCAGTAGGTTACATAGCTCGTTTCACCATTATCGCATACTAACTTTCATTTATTGATCCTTTCATTATACAATGTCCTACAATTTTATCACAAACCTTTCATTCAGACTCATTTAGAATGTAGATAACATTTATTGCTTAAATGAGTTATGGAAAAGTAAACTCCTCAAAAGGAATCTTGAAGTTGGGTCAGTCTGACCAGGGTAAGAACAGACAATGTTGTTACCAGTACAGCGAAGGTAAATTTGGCTCCCCTGACCAATTTAGGAATGAAACCTTATGGTTTCTTAGAACAATCAGACAAGAGACTATCACTTGCAGGTACTATTACAAGGGTCTTAGCCGGCGCTGCTCGCGATTTACAGAGAACTGTACCTGGATTGACTACAGTTTGAAGATGCAAGTCCATTTGCTGAGGCCCCACTTTGAGGAAAAGCTGCTTTTTTGTTGCAGATTTTTCTGCAATTTGTTTGAGCCAAAGCCAGGAATGGATTGAGCAGAAGTGAGAAGTATAAAAGCGTCACAGATATTTCCCATTCTTTCTGTAGCCAATACTAGGCATGGATAAGAAAAACAGCAAAATCTGCAACAAATAAGCTGCATTTCTGCAAAATGGGGCTTTAGCCTAACACACACACACACAATGTGTTTCTGGCTACAATCGTCTCATATCCAAAACACTCCCATCTACGACACCCAATGGCTATGCTCTGTTACTTCCAGTATTGTCGAGTCATTAGCCATGGCGTGAATGCAATTGCATCATGTATTCTCACCCTAAAGCTTTTTAGGAAACCTTTGCTGAAACCTAGGATGGATTTACATGGCAATGCACTACTCTTACTGCTTTAGCGCTTACAGAGATTCTATCATTAAAATCCCTTTTTCTACAAAGACCACATTGGAATAATCTTTATAAAGGCTATTCTTCTCCTACCCTTATTATTCTGATCTGCGCCACCATTGTTGTACATTTTCTTTTTTCTTCTGTATGCAAATGAGTCTTCAGAAAGTACAGGGGGCATTCCCCCTTTGCTCAAAAAGGACAGGGGGCATTCCCTGTGCTCTCCATAGACTCTCTGTCTTCTTCTCCCAATTGCGTGTTGTCATCCGGGAGAGCTGACAGCACGTCAGATCGGCTATTTTCCTGTGGCCAAATGGACGCTTGTGTAAGAGGCCACAGGAAAATGGTTGAATGGACATGTGACGTTGGGCTCTGTCCAAGATATGAAAAAAAAAGTATTTAATTCATAAATATCACCATACCTGTCTACAGACCCATTCACTGTAATATGGCCAATCTCCAATGCCAATCGCAACCTATGGGACAAGTGCGGTTTTATTGCTGCAATAAAGCAGCAATATCTGAGCAGTCCCTTTAATTGCACCAAATTTCCTTTTGTAAACCTGCTCGTAGTGGACTCGGATGGCTTCCCACTGCTTAAATTCAGCATATTGTAGTAATCTTTAATACTTAAGATGTAAACCAAGTAAGAAAAGACTATGGGCTTTTGAGCCTTAGATATCCTCATATACTAACAGATCTGAGCCTTGAGTAACACTCCGGGATGTAGAGGAATTAAGAGCTCAATAGACCCGTGAAACTGCTCAGTAATAAAATTATGCTTCCAGATATTATTGCTCCCGCTAAGCATTCATTCATCAGTTTGACATCATATACACAAAATTAATCTTCAATGCAGTTGCTTATTTAAAAATACTAAGATTTAGCAGGATAAACAAGTATATTAGATTTTATTATTAAAATAATAATAATAATAATAATAAATAAATAATAATAATATACTACTAATAAATATTATCATCTGTGATACTTTTATTCAATTAACCCTAAAAAGAATGATAAAAGGGTAGATTTATTAATATTTAGGCATTGTGAATGTAGCAACCTTATTTATTGGTTCGTGCAGTGATAAATTTGGTGCAGCGTTAGTCACTTTGGTCTGACTTTACACCGCCTATTGGCTGACTTATTTTGCATCATAACAAACAAGTCCATTTCCAAGGTGGCAGCGACCTTGTCTTTACGTCAATGGTAGGAGACATCAAAAAGGTTACAGGTGCCTCAGGGTTACAAAGCCACAGGAAGGGTCGGACAATGTGTGCACTTCGACATACAGTACGTCAGACTCCGTATAATGGGAAACAAATACAATCTTTAGTCGGGTATCAGGCACTACGCGTTTCAGGAAATCTCTCTTTTTCAAGTGCATGAGATAACTAGCATGACAACTGGCTCCCGGTCCTAGTTGTGATGCCAGTTGTCTAATGCATTTGAAGAAGGGATATTTCCCGAAACGCGTAGTGCCCAATACCCGAATAAAGGTTGTATTTGTGTCCCATTATACGGACTATTATGTACTGTATGTCCAAGTGTGTACATTGCCTGACCCTTCTCGTGGGTTTGTAATCCTGATGTACTTGTAACCTTTAATCTTATCTCATATATATAAATTAATTTTCTATAAACCAATAGCAACTAGGAGATTATTCAATATCGTCCTTTCCTGCAACGCCCTTTGTCAGCCAGCGTCTTTATAAAAATATGATCACAATATATGACCTGGTGATCTCTCTATCTTTAGAAATGATGCCAGGAATATACATTAAAGAAGTAAAAATTATTACAGATCTAGAAAGAACAAGATCTACAATCTGAATATATTTATCCTTGAGTGTATTTAAAGCCACCTATGACCAATAAATTTTATGTCTTAATATAGAAGCGAGCTCGGAGATAAAGCATTCAAAAAATGTGAGATGTGCAATAGAAAGCAAAGCCGTAATGTCTACGGTAAATTACAGTTTCTTCTGGCAGCAACAGGAAAAAATGCCTTGTTGACAAAAAAAGGAGACAGTGTTTCCTCGGCCGGATTATATATGAAATAATGGTGTTAATCCAACATGTGTAAAGTAGTCTCCGAGTCTGTCGCCAGAAAATCTGTTCGTTGTAGAACATTTTCCAATTCTGTTCCTTTTCATAGAAGGCTGCACTCTTGTATTAGATCATTTACTTTTTCGGCTTTGGAACGTACCATTACTTCAATAAACATAAACTAACTTTTTGGATATTCGTTGCAAAGTGTTTACTTTGCAGCAAAATATTTACCAAACATTGGAGACGGCGTCCCGTTACTCGAGATCTGCTTTTAGAAAGAATAATTATTTGGTTATAGTCATCGGAATAGGTGTAGGATTTGTGTATTATTATATAGGGAGGAACACGGGAAGAATGGTTGGTTATGGAATCCAAGTGACACGGTGACAAAACAGCTGGCTCTTGTAGGTGTCATGGTTGGAATGGATGAGCTAGGATGGGCATTTGTATCGCTGTTTTGGGAGATAAGAGAAGTCTAGACATGCTTGGGGTTCTTTCAGACTCTTAGAGGCCATGTACAGCTTTGTAACAAAATAGATTTTATTTCCAATATTTATAGATGGCAAAAATTATGCGATTCAGAAAATGGCGTCATAAACCTGTACGATATTTTTAATATCCTACCATGGCTACAGATTGTAAATAACCCTATATAGTTACATTCACTTCAGTCTGTCCTCTGTTTCTACTGAGGATTCTTGGACCCTGCTACACAGTTCAGTGGTAAGTCTTATGCTGTAGGATGAAGACCACTCAATCATATGATGGACGCAAACACATCAAGCAGATCATGTCCGACTCCACCGACTATAATGGGGTCTGCCAGGTACTTTTTAAGGGACTCTATTAGTGGCGTAACTAGGAATGGCGGGGCCCTGTTGCGAACTTTTGACATGCCCCCCCCCCGACCGACGCTGGAGACCTCGATCAACTGACCCCTACCGCCGCCGCCTCCCCCGTGCGCATTTCTGCGCACACTATAATACCCCATAGTGGCCCCGGTACACAGTATTATGTCCCCATGCCAGGATCGGTAAGTATATAGGGCCCGTTACCGGCTGGAGTAACTCCAGCCAGTAACAGCCTATTAAAAAAAAACAAAAAAAACGCAGCGGTAGCGGCTGTCGCCCATAATGTCCCGGGGCCTGAGGCAGCGCCTACCATTGCTACCATGGTAGTTACGCCACTGGACTCTATGATAGACAACCCTAACAGAAACTGAATCAAAGATTTGAACATACACTTAAGGCTAAGATCCCATGAAACGTCCTGAAGCAAAAAAGTGCTGCGGGAAAAACCACATTGGCAACGCACTGCGGTTCTTCCTGCCGCGCTTCAGACAGAAAGTTCACCAGAGTTTTCCTCTGAGGACTTTCTGATACTATTACACCTATGGGGAAACAGTTGGCGTTTCTGTAGGTAACTAACATGCTGTGATTTCCAAAACCACACCAGTTTTGGAAATCACAGCGTGTCCGCACCGTGGTTTCTACCGCAAAGTGGGCATGGGATTCATTAGAATCCATCCACTTTGTCCTTACTGTAAAATTCTGCGATTTTTCCCACGGCGTCTCAGTCCCGTGGGGCCCCAGCCTAAAGGGGTTTACTATGAACATAACCATATTTAAATTTGCAAACAAGTGAAATGTTTTTGTAACTATAAATAATTTAAAAATTTGCAAAGTTTGAAAGATTTTCTATAAGCAAATGTTTAATTGTTCCTTGTCAACACACAAATCTGGTTACGTTCCTGAGAAAAAGAGTTTAAACACGTATTTGTAAAATTCTGAGACACTTTGACACCATTAGATTTGGATGCCAAATTTGTCAAGCAGAAAATTTCTGCTTCAGATTTTTCTGCATGACAAGAACCTATGTGGATTTTGCCATGGAATTTGAAGAAGGGGGCTACTGTATTTTGCCTTTATTGGACAGTGCCAAAGTCCAAATTACAATTTTCTGGTGGAATCTGACAAATTCTGTGTCAGATTTGGGCATCCAATTCCATGGCAAATTCTGCAACAACGGGAAAAATGTATTTTCCGCATCCTGTTCATTTCAATGGAAGTTTTGAGGAAGAAAGACCAGGGCAGTTATGTTTTTTTCCTATATAAACCAGATATTGCCTCCCATTGAACTGAATAGGAGATATATTTTTTTATTTTTAGGTGGATTCAGCCTCAAATTCAGCGCCAAATTCCTACATGTGAACACTCCCCTTACTCTACAGTATGTGATGTACAGTAGACTGTCCATTGTTTTCCCAGCTACACACACAACAAGATTTGACGTACATGTGCAAGTTCACCGTGTCCTGAACAAAAATTCCAGCACTGATTCGCTCATGACAGGGAGAATGCTTGGGATGCCCAGAATGACCAAGATGAAGGATTATTTTTAAATGGCGTATTCCGCTAGATTAAGGAAGGTGTTTATGGTTGTACTTTACAAGGGGAAGCTTCAGACTCATCTCTCTGGAAAGGTTTTGAAAACAGATATGGTGAACACTTCCAACCACAAAATAATCAGCTGTCGAGACCAGTAAACTGCAACATGGGATCAGGAGAAGCGCCATGTGCTACAAAGGCTCAAGCCTGGGACTTAAAATACTCGGAAGTCAGTATGTGAAGAGTAGTGAGGTAAAACCTCAAAAATGTATACATATTGGGGATTCTTCTCCTATAGGACTTCTCACTTTCTCATATTTAATGAGAGGTTCTTTAATGGGGATTTTTTAGGAGTTGAATATTGATGATCTATCCTCGGTCTTGATAAGGACCCCCACAGATCTCCTTATTGAAGACAACACAATTTAGGAGACTGCGACCCCGTCACTGAATGCCAAGTACAGCACTGTACATTATGTAGTGGCTGAACATGGTATTGTAGCTCAGTCTCATTCACTTGAATGAGACCAAACTGTAAACAGGCCACAGGGTGAATAAGCATGACACTACTGGCCTATGAAGTGGAAGTGGCACTAACCAGAGAGCAACTGATCTATGGGGGTCCCAGATGTCAGACCCCACTCAATCAGATTTGATGATATTTGAAAATAATTTAAATAAATCAGTATTCAACTCCAAGAAAACTGTTTTAGGCCTGGTTCACATCTGCGTTCCGTAATCCATCCTGGGAGTCCGCTGGGGATCCCCCGAATGCATTAACAAAGGGTAAGCAGTGAAAGCACACGGACCCCATAGACTATAATAGGGTCTGTGTGCTTTCCGCACAGTCTCCGCATAGAACATGGGGACAGAAAAGTACTTCATGATCTACGTTCCTGTCCACATGACTCTTGCAGACACCGCGCGGATAGCACACGGACCCCATTAAAGTCTATGGGGTCCGTGTGCTTTCACTGCTCATTGCTTGTCAATGTGTTTGGTAGTCCGTTTGGGGAGTCCCCATGCGGACCCACATTGATTTTTAGCGTAATCTGCAACAGTCTCTTATGGAGGCTCCAATGCAGATGTGAACGAAGCCTGAATATGTCAACTGAGGAGATGCATTAAAAGCATATTCGCAAGCACATGCAGGCAACATATAGGAGGTCTAGGGGCCACAGTCTTAAATATATAAAATTATAAATATATATTACAGATCTAGAGTGTTCACACTTTTCTATATTGCTATTTTATGTTCCTGTAGGAACTTTTAAAATAATCCCTTTCAAAAGTCATATAATGTTCTGAGTGCTTCTAAATATATATTTATGTAACACATCCATTACACAAGCAGGTTCAGAGTCTATGGTGGTGAATGCAGGTCTATGTACAAAAATCACACACTTTACCATGGCGTTCTTACACCTGTATGAAAATACAAGACGGAACTATACTCAGCAGGTTATATTTTTTAATGAAGACAGTTGATTTTTCCATCATCCAGCCTTATAATAAGTAAAGCAATAATCCTTTCATTCCCCCCATGTGTCCGAGCCCTGGAAACGTCAATCAATTGGTTTTCTGACACACCTTTCCAGACATCAATTTGCACTCTCACACGTCTAAGCGCACGTCCAATACTTCATATATGCACCTTATTGCTTAAGACACAGCTTCACTACAATATCATTTAAGAACAGATGCGTTTGGTAGGAAGTCTTGTTTCAGACTGACTAGAGAAGAGCAAACTGGATTGTAACAAGTTTCAAAAATCCAAAAATCTGGGTTCTGACGAGATTTGTGGTTGCATATAATAAGTGGAGGATTAATGTGTTTGCGGGAAAAACTTTACTGTGGCGTCCAGGACTCTCTTCATTAGTCTTCCAGCCTCCTGGGTCACCACTGAGTCCTGTTATTGGGCTTCAGAAGTTACGTGGTGTGTATCAACATCATGGCATCAATACACCCCACCTCACCAATGAGGTCCGATCACAGTATAACGTCACTTATACTACTTCAGCAATTCCCTGATATTCCACAGAAGATATATACCTCTACTGTCAGCAAGTAAACAGCTACTTATAACTCAATATTGGTTTGGTTGGCAAAGTCTAAGGCAGCCTCATCTTTTCACCTAAGGCTGGTTGGACCTAAGCCAGTCAGAACCAGGTTGCAATGCCAAAACTTTGGTAAGAGAATATATCGTAAGTGCACCTGCAGAGAGGGCACCAAGTCAGTACTCCTCTGGCAGGTCAAGGGGGTAATAACTGAGTCTAGGTTAAACCAGGAGACTATGGAATAGCCGAAATGTATCCAGAGAATTGTCAAGCTGTATTGAAATTCAGAAGGTCACAGAAATAGCCAAATTAGAACCAGTGGGAAGATCCAGAAAGACAACTCAAATATCAATACCAGGATATAAGCAACATGAGGGAAAGATTCTGGGAGTATACTCCGAGAAACAAGGAGCTTAGCTGCAGAAAATCTCAGGCAAGTAACCGTATTAAAGCCAAGATTAAATACCCCGCCTCAAGCCCAGATTGGCAGGTGAAGCAGAGAGCTCAAAGGGTCTGGATCTTAAGGTTATCACATGCTTAGCAGACCAAGGCGCAGTTTGATTGGTAGTCTTGGTAACCTTAAAAAAAAAAAAACACATCTCCAAACTGGAGAAACAGGAGCATGGACAGGATTCCTGACTATTTGAATAGATTGGACTTTTGCACATCTTTATACAAATTATGTGCAGTACAGACCAAAAGTTAGGACACCTTCTCATTCAAAGAGTTTTCTGTATTTACATGACTATGAAAATTGTAGATTCACACTGAAGGCATCAAAACTATGAAGTAACACATGTGGAATTATACACTTAACAAAAAAGTGTGAAACAACTGAAAATAGGTCTTATATTCTAGGTTCTTCAAAGTAGCCACCTTTTACTGCTTTGCACACTCTTGGCATTCTCTTGATGAGCTTCAAGAGGTAGTCACCGGAAATGGTTTTCACTTCACAGGTGTGTCCTGTCAGGTTTAATAAGTGGGATTTCTTGCCTTATAAATGGGGTTGGGACCATCAGTTGTGTTGTGCAGAAGTCAGGTGGATACACAGCTGATAGTCCTACTGAATAGACTGTTAGAATTTGTATTATGGCAAGAAAAAAGCAGCTAAGTAAAGAAAAACAAGTGGCCATCATTACTTTAAGAAATGAAGGTCAGTCAGTCTGAAAAATTGGGAAAACTTTGAAAGTGTCCTCAAGTGCAGTTGCAAAAACCATCAAGAGCTACAAAGAAACTGGCTCACATGAGGACCGCCCCAGGAAAGGAAGACCAAGAGTCACCTCTGCTGCGGAGGATAAGTTCATCTGAGTCACCAGCCTCAGAAATCGAAGGTTAACAGCAGCTCAGATTAGAGAGCAGGTCAATGCCACACAGAGTTCTAGCAGCAGACACATCTCTACAACAACTGTTAAGAGGAGACTTTGTGCAGCAGCCGGCCTTCATGGTAAAATAGCTGCTAGAAAACCACTGCTAAGGACAGGCAACAAGCAGAAGAGACTTGTTTTGGCTAAAGAACACAAGGAATGGACATTAGACCAGTGGTAATCTTTGCTTTGGTCTGATGAGTCCAAATTTGAGATCTTTGGTTCCAACCACCGTGTCTTTGTGTGACGCATCGTCTACATGCCTGGTTCCCACCGTGAAGCATGGAGGAGAAGGTGTGATGGTGTGGGGGGGCTTTGCTGGTGACACTTTTGGGGATTTATTCAAAATTGAAGGCATACTGAAGCAGCATGGCTACCACAGCATCTTGCAGAGGCATGCTATTCCATCCGGTTTGCGTTTAGTTGGATCATCATTTATTTTTCAACAGGACAATGACCCCAAACACCTCCAGGCTCTATAAGGGCTATTTGACCCAGAAGGAGAGTGATTGGGTGCTACGCCAGATGACCTGGCCTCCACAGTCACCAGACCTAAACCCAATTGAGATGGTTTGGGGTGAGCTGGACCGCAGAGTGAAGGCAAAAGAGCCAACAAGTGCTAAGCATCTCTGGGAACTCCTTCAAGACTGATGAAAGACCATTTCAGGTGACTACCTCTTGAAGCTCATCAAGAGTGTGCAAACCAGTAATCAAAGCAAAAGGTGGCTACTTTGAAGAACCGAGAATATAAGACAGATTTTCAGTTGTTTCACACTTTTTTGTTAAGTGTATAATTCCACATGTGTTACTTCATAGTTTTGATGCCTTCAGTGTAAATCTACGATTTTCATAGTCATGAAAATACAGAAAACTCTTTGTATGAGAAGGTGTGTCCAAACTTTTGGTCTGTACTGTATGTCTATTTTTTTTTCTTTTTAATATGAGAAAGAACCTAAACAACTATAAAACTAATATTATTTATCCCTTTTGGTGAACACCATTAAAAAAAACCCTCCCTAAACCAAATAAAGTTTTTTTTTTTTTTTTTTTTCCTCACTGACAGAGTTGAACTGTCCAGACCGGACCTCCAAAGCAGGTACTGTGTCACCCATTGTTGTTGCCAAGGTGGGATACTGGTAGCCAGTCTCCTGTATAGTCAGGGAAAAGTTTCCTTACGTTTAAGTTAGTTTTCTCAGCTGAGAAGGGTTTTGTTTTGTTTATCATGTGGCTTTGGAAAAGCAGTGTATGCGTTACATGTGAATAAAGCCTGAACACGTGTGCAAGCCAGTGTCTGTGTCCCTGTTTCCTGCACTGCTACAAGCATCTACCTGAGCGAATCCCCACAATATCTAAATACTGTGAATCTGAAGAATTTCTTAGCATACAACACAACGCATCAACCATTCATGTAAAAGTGAGCAGGATTCTTATCTAATCTGATCTAGAAATTAACTGTGGTCAAAATATTTTAATTGTGAACAATTCTATCTATGTTCAGTGTTTGGGTGGTCTACAATGGCGATGGCTCTGTAAAATCTACAGCCCTCATTCACAATGAAGAAAACTGGCACTCACTCCAACTTGGCAGGTGATTTGAGGCAACCATCCAAGGCATTAACAGACCACCCCAAGTGTGTTTAACAATTGAATAACACAAAATTGAGGTCACAATAAAATACAGCAATTATAGGTGGTGACAAAAGAGAAAATAAATCAAAAAAATAAAAATCAACCCTTTAAAAACAGATTTAAAAATAAAAAAGAAATGTTACAAATGAACACAACTAACTAGAACATGTATTATAGCCAAACCCCAAGTAAACAGGTGCATCTAGTCACATCAGACTGCGGTATCATGGCATGGCATCAGGATGGAAAAGGGAAAAAGTTACATTCAGTAGGCAAAAAAACAAACAAATATGGCAGTCAAAAGACAACTTATATTATCTAATATGGCGATAGATAGACAGACAGACAGATACATAGATAGATAGATAGATAGATAGATAGATAGATAGATAGATAGTGACAGGCAGGTGCTAGAATCTCAATATATCTTCCCCAGGTTTTTATCATATGTGTGGTTCAGGGCGGGGCTTGAGTAGGCCTCAGCCCAGGTGTACATACTTGGCTCACTACTGGGCCAGAAAAGACTGCAGATCCTGCATCCAGTGCAGATCCATGGAGTGAAAGGAGGTGTATGGTTCTGTCCTGTAACCCTGAGGCCGGTGAGATAAAGTTGTATCTGTTTTGCTTGTGTGGTTGGTACTTAGCCACACGTATAGTTAGGTTAACATTAATGTTTAGCGAGTTGCTCAGACAAGCAGGATTTTATTTTGTTTTTGAAGAAGAGGTTGCAGGTCTCACCACGGTCCTTTCAGACATAAGATTGTGGGGGTGCTGGGAGTCTGACCCCATCTGTTTTGAAATAGTTGGTCCTATTCTAAGATAGGCCTTTCCTGGAAAACCCCTCTATTTGTGTAATTGTGGTCTGGTCTTCCACACTACTGTTGTCTGGGAACAGGCGAGTCTCTGAAGTCAATTAAAGGGGTATTTCCATTTTATTCCCATAACCGCTTTGGATCATTACTGTATAAGAGGTCATAGCATTGATTTAGCTCTACAGTATTTCCTTCCATAGTATCAGAAAGAGAAAGACATCTGCACATGGCTGTGGATCGTCCTTACTGTAGATGGGCTGCAGTACCAGATGCACCAGACTATACATATGTGCTGCTTGCTGTGTCTGGAGAAACTGTTCTGTTGATCAAGAGTTGGACCCCCCTTTCAGAAATTGACAAACACAACTCCTATTTCCAATTAGGTTTATGACATAGAACTAGGATAAACACATTTGCAATTCCGACCCTATAAATTCCCATCTTTGGCCACCCACAAGCAACAGCTCCAATAATTGATTTCATAAATATTAATCCGATCACCATATGCTATATGTAACATTATATATGAATCAACCACTTTTATTGAAGAAACCCATCTACAGAGCCATATAGTATTTGCAGCCTTATCTTTTCCCACTACACTAGGACACAGTTTATTTGTTTCTTTCTAATTTCGACCATCTGGCATAGGCCCAGAAGAACAAAAAACTTGAAATGAACTCGCTTCAGCCCCTGGGGAGAAATAAAAAGTCATTCTTCCATGAGATCTGTTTTTCCCTGAGAGTTTTCCTACATTGTACTCATCATATACACTAGACATTCAGATCACATATTCCGCAGAACAATTTAAAGAGTCATTAGAAGAAAAAACAATTAGAAAAGTCAAAGTTACTCAGTCCTTAATGTATTTCCGGATATGCAAAATGCTGAAGACAGACATTCTGACAAGAGACATACTGGAATCGAATGGATGGTATTGATGTCATATGTACAAACAGAAGATTAGGATACAGAACATAAGCTACATACTTCTGAATATATTCACTGAGCACAAAGACAATAAGAAACCTGTAGACATGAAGAGTTTATTATTGTCAAATCACAAAAAAAAAACAAATCTAAACGCCATCAATATTTGGTGAGACATTTGCCTTCCATCAATTCTTCTCGGTACTTGCAGACAGTTTTTGAAGGAACTTGGCAGGGAGGTTGTTCCAAACATCTTGGAGAACTAAGCACACACTTTCTATGGATATGGGCTTGCTCCAATCCTTCTGTCTCTTCAAATATATATATATATATTACACACATACACAGTATATATATATATATATATATATATATATATATATATATATATATATATATATATATATATAGGAGTCTTCAGCAGTTGATACCTTTTTTAATGGCTAACTAAAATGATGACAGATTGCAAGCTTTCGAGGCTGCTAGGCCCCTTCGTCAGGTAAACTATATTTCATATCCACCGGCTAACATGGTGCAAAGATATCTGTGTCTTCATGCAATCCAAGACAGACAGACTTTTTCAAACCGTAGATAGGTGTACTTGGGTCCCCCGTTTTATGCCAGTTTTGAGCGTAAACCACTGATGGAAATCTTGTGATTTTGAAGAAAACTAAGCACAATGCCTCTCATCTGTTGCACTTGGTCGACCCCTGTGTTTACTGTGCTCAAATTTGCCTCTTTCTTGCTTCTTCTTCAAAAGAGCTTGAACAGCACATCTCCGATCCCCAGTCTGCTTTGAAATTTTTGCCTGGGAAATACCATTCTGATGGAGATAATGACCCCAAGCATACAGCCAATGTCATTAATAGCAATCTTAATCCTAAAGAAGAACAAAAAGTTCTGGAAGTGATGATATGGCCGCCACAGAGCCCTGATCACAACATCATCCAGTCTGTCTGGTATTATATGAAGAGACAGAAGGATTTCAACACGTCTACATCCACAGGATATCTGTACTTCGTTCTCCAAGACATTTGGAACAACCTCCCTGCCAAGTTCCTTCAAAAAGTCTACCTAGAAGAATTGATGGAAGGCAAAAGGTGGTCACACCAAGTATTAAGGGATTTACATTTCTCTTTTCTTCATTCACTTCATTTTGTTAATTGACAGAATTAAACTATTATTAGAGATGAGCGAACACTGTTCGGATCAGCCGTTCCGAACAGCACGCTCCCATAGAAATGAATGGAAGCACCTGGCACGTACACTTTGCCGGCGGCCGGTCGCCGTGCCAGTTGCTTCCATTCATTTCTATGGGAGCGTGCTGTTCCGGACGGCTGATCTGAACAGTGTTCGCTCATCTCTATTAACACTTATTTTTGAAGCTTCTTTTACTTTGCTGTATTTTTCCCTCACCTGTCTAAAAGTTTTGCACAATACTGTATACATAAACGTTATATTCTATTCTTAAATATTCTAGGTATGTGTATAGGTAGCAACCTGCTGGATCTGTTGCCTGAGTGAAGAAATGTCCAACTACAGTCCTGGCTACTGGAACGGAGACCATGTTGGAAGAACAAAAACTATGGGAGAAACCAAAGTCAACCAAAGATATAGAAGAATAGGAAACATGCAGAATACTGCAGAATGTTTACAACTATTGAATGGGCCTATATGTAATGATGAGAGCAATACATATAATAAGAGAAGGGCATCTCCAGAGTGTTAGGATCATTTATCCCTTCCTTCACTTTTTGTAGGTTTGGTTGCAGACATCACCATGCTCAATAGTGTTATAAGTTACAAGTGGACACATAGATATGAAAGTGAAGTGCGGGTTCAGTATGGAGACCGGTGAAGCTTCTTGCCGTACCACCACTCAATCAGGCCTGGTTTGTCCACTGCACATAATAGGGTTTCCCTGCTGCAGCCATGTTAGATACTGACAGATAAGGGAACAATGAAAGCAGTTACTAGTACATATAAACCTGTCAAGAACTGGTACAAATGACCTCCAAGATACAAGAGCGCTCGGTAAAAAGAAAGTGTCACGGCCATCAAATTCAACCACAGAAAAAGTAGACGGAAAATATGAAAAGAGAAAATATCTATCCATGGATGAGTTTGTTCTGCTCCTACATGCAGTGTATATAACGTGTATAGTGCTATACAGTTGTAACACTCCCACTTTGCAGTATATTTTTTTCCGGGATCCTCTTAAAATTTTGCAGGTCATATCCTTAGCCATGTATGACAGGGGGGGGGGGGGGGGGGGGTCACTGACAATCACAAACAATGGCCGCCTGCTTGGGTACGTCCAGAACTCTCATACCAGTGAATGGAGAGGGCAGTGCATATGTGGCATCTCCATTTTGTATTGATGTACCCTAACAGTTAAGAGTATAGAGCGTGGAAAAGCGCCATATTAATAGAGTAATATAGACACAATAAAAAAATAATTGAAAGTAAAAGCTATATTAGAAGGCTGACTGCCACCAGTATTGTTTTCTATCCGATAAATATGGCAAAGTAAAGAAACTTTAATTAAAATATACATAATTATCATACACACACCATGCATTGTCGCTACATTATCTACAGATTGTTCGCCATCTGCTAAATGAAGCGCTTCTATTATAGAGAGAAAAATTGTGCACATTCGAGAACTGCGCTTACAGTCTGGAGAATATTTTATGAAAAAGAATGAATCCGTGAAGAAATTCATCCTGTATTAATGTGGTCCGCAACCCACGGCTCCCCGGCTAGGTGTAGGCTTAGAGCTCCCAGCAGGCACAATGAATAGAATAACGTCACCTACCAAAACTACTAATACATAGACACCAATAGATCATATAAAATGCTATATCCAGCCATGTTACAGCTTGCATGGAAATTAATCTTTATCATTGCTTTTATTTATGATCCTTAACATACCCTCACAAAATGTTCTCCACAGCTGATACATAGAGGATGGAACAGGAAGCAGACAGCTCCGTTCTCAGTGTAGTGGCTGAATAGAATAACTGCAGCTAAGTTCCCATTCAAGTGAATGAGAGCAGATCTGCAGTACCAGGTCTGGCCACTACACAGAGAACGGAGCTGTTTACTTCCCGCTTAATTCTTTGCGCATCAGCTGCTGAAAACAGTCTATCAGTGGGGGTGCTGGATAGGTCAGTCTGGGAAAACCCTTTAAAAATTTTTGTCACAATAGCACTGCATTCTGCACTATCTACTCCAGTATGTGAGCGCCATCATTTTTTTCACTCTTTTTTCACTCTGACTGAGCAGAACAACAGAAATGAACATGGCAAATGTGAGGAGAGCTTTAGTCTTCTCCGATAAGCTAGATCAGGGGTAGGGAACCTTTGGCTCTCCAGCTGCTGTGAAACTACAACTCCCATCATGCTCCATTCACTTCCATGGGAGTTCCAAGAACAGCAGAGCAAGTATCCATGCTGGGAGTTGTAGTTTTGCAACAGCTGGAGAGCCGTACGTTCCCTATCCCTGAGCTAGATCATGGACAACTGCCCCATCCACGTATGATGGCCAATGACCACACGAATATGAAGGTGGCGTAGAAGCACAAACGTTACCTCCATAGATTGTAAGCTCTTGTGAGCAGGGCCTTCATTTCTTTTGAGTGAATTGACCATCTGACTGTCTGTACTTGAACCCTACATTTTGTAAAGTGCTGCGGAATATGTTGGCGCTATATAAATATATTATTATTATGCAAAATTAACGTTTTATTACAAAAGCGTTAACGATTTATGTACAAGGGAATGTTCGAAATCTGTCGCTTTAGTGGTCAAAATCTAAACTTATTACACACAAAATAAAAAAAAAAAAACCCACGAAAACCCCCAAACAGGTGTGCACTATTTTTGTCCATGAGCAATACCAGACACAGCCCATGGAGAACCTTACATAAATATTCCATAGAATATACCAATGCATATATTACATAGAAACATACAATGGCCACCAAAATATTTAGTACAGAAAGGATCCTAAAAGTCTAGACTCGCAGTGGAAAAACCACAGTTTGCAGACCAGCGGTCTAAACCAACAAAACATTAAAAAAGTCATTGTGACTATTGGTGACACCCCAGTACCATCCTCTGTCCTGTCACTAACCTTAATCTTACATTATGCAGCGCGTTACTGTTCAGTACCTCTGAAGGGTCCGCAAATCCATCCAATGTGAAAGGAATAAATGTAAAAAAAAAATAAAAAAAAAAAATAAAAAAATCCCAAGTTGAACAAGACGCCTGCTCCTCCAGAGACGCAATATAGACAAAAAAGAAACAATATTTCCAGCCAAGTCTGACTCTCTCTGCTGAATTTCACATCGTGCTGCTTCACCTCTTAAGTTTATGTGAAACTTCTTCCCTTCAGCAAGCCAAAGAGAAAGCGGCTTGGTGGGGAGGGAAAGAAACTTGGATATCTGGCATTTGTCATATTCAGGGAGCACGAGCTAATGCAGCAAGTGAAGCGGCCGCCGCACTGGTAATTACTATGAGGTCACACGTCAGGAAAATTCTACAATATCAGCTTAGACTTCTACGGATGTTTACAGGACGGAGTGTGACTTACAAGTGTTATTAATGCAGCCATGTCATTCACTTCATTATTAGTGCACGGCATGTTTCTAAGGGAATGCTCACAAAATATGTTATGTACCGAAATCCAAAAGGAACATCTCTAGAATCATATGGAAAGTTGTCCCTTAAAGCAGACCTTTCGCCACCTCCACCAAGCCCAACTCTATAGATGATCAAATAGGAACTGCTTCTCCAATTCCGGCACAGTTGGAATTTCTTCTATAGCCCCCACCGTTCCTGAGCAATTGATGCTTTCAGATTCAGCACCCAATATACTGAATAGGTTTCCTTCTGTCAAGTGGGTGGTCTAAGACAATCTACTCCCACTCAGGACCACCCACCTGACAATTAACAGAAATTATTCTTGGGTAGAGGTGCTGTAGGTGGTGAAAGGTCCACAGTGGATTTTGTATAACGGGTCCCACAGCAACAATTGCTGTGTTAACTTACTCTTAAAACTAAAAACCCCTTTAGGCCGAAGCCCCACGGGAAAAGCGCTGCGGGAAAAAACGTGGTGACAATGCATCTCTTTTCTTCCCGCAGTGGTTTAGACACAAAGTTTGCAGAGGTTTGCTTTGGGAACTTTCTGTTATAATTATACCTATGGGGAAACCGCCAGAGTTTCCATAGGTATAGACATGCTGCGATTTCCAAAAACGCACCTGTTTGGAAAATCTCAGCATGTCCGCACCACGGTTTTTACTGCAGAGTGGGCATGGGATTCACTAGAATCCCATCCACTTTGCCCTGACTGTAAAACGCAGTAATTTTTCCTGCGGTGTTTCCACTGAGCGTAGGTGTGAATCCAACCTTAGCCTAAGGCCCCACGTTGCAAAAACAGGTTTTTTTTAGTGCAGATTTTGCGGCATTTTTTTTTTTTTTAACTGTAGATTGTGAGCCCCATATTGAGATCACAATGTAGCGCTTTTTTTTTTCCTATCAGTATGTCTTTATAGGATGGGAGGAAATCCACGCAAACACGGGGAGAACATACAAACTCCTTGCAAATGTTGTTCCTGGGCGCCACATGCATATGAACACCATTGAATGTGGCTTATCTGTCTGTGAATCAGTGACATATACCACTACACAAGGGTCAGCCACAGATTTCTGCTGCGCATTCTGCTTTACATTCTTCCATAGGACTATTAACTGTAAGTAGTGTGAATACGCTCGAATGCCGTATATAGATATAATGCAGGCAATGAGAAGAAAACCACTACCTGAATTATTGCTATTTGGAAATGGAACATGATTCGATATCGTGAATAGCTAATACATTCATCTAAAATAAAGACATTAACGATTAATGGTCATCTCAGAAGACACACAAGGAATAAAAATGCAACAAATTCTAAACAAAACTAAGCATCCTATATTGTTACAAAGAAGTGTGAATGAGCCCTAAGAGTATTCTACATCTCCAGAATTTGAAGGGCCCAGATTCTATAATATTCATCCCTCAGAGCGACTTCCTACATCCGAGGCCCCTAGCCAGACTATTTTATTGAAGATGGCTGGTCCTGTGTCTCCCTCTACTGTTCACATCAAACTTCTCCAACTCACATTTCACAAGATCGCTATCTACAGAACTTTCTGGAGCTGGATAGAGAATGTATAGACCTGATACTGTATCACATAATGGAGTCAGCAGTTATTATAGGACTTTCTGGGGTGTTGGGAGTGTTTAGAGGTTTATTACAGTAAGACAAGTAGCCATAGAAGAGTCCTACTAGATGAACCAGGATGGGCCTGCCTTTGGTTAACTATTAGGGGTCATTTATCATTAGTGTGCTTTTTACTATGTCTTTATGGGGATAGTTGTGACTCGGGCACATAGCAGGTCATGGACATAGAGATGTGCCAAAAATCGCAGAAAACTAAACCCGGGAGAATCTGCATGAAAGTTCTAGCGACACATACTCTACATGTATGTGTGTGTGTGTGTGTGTGTGTGTGTATGTATATAAATATTTATACACACACACACACACACACACACACACACACACACACACACACACATTATTTATATTAGGTCTCCTGTTTGGTAGCTGGGGAGTACTTTGATCTCATACACCAGCTGCAAAGCTTCAAAGACATTTTGTGTTAAAGAAGTTATTCAAGGCTAGACTGACATATTGAATGGAAACAGCCATTACACAGTGTACAGAGCAGTATTTTGGTTCCGCACACCATGCAGTGTCCAGCAGCTGGTCAGTAGAGGTGCTGGGTGTCAGTTGCTCTGATATAGATGACCAATCTGAAGGACAACATATCAATATCTAGTGTTATGCAAGGTTCACACTAGCGTTCAGGTTTGGGTCCTTTGCATCCAAATGGGGACCCAAAAGGCGGAGACTTTGTCCACTTAAAAAGTGTTTAGGCATGGAAACCCGCGGACACCATAGACTCCTTGCAAGACTTTTCTCTTTGCCAATTTTAAACGGTTTCTGTCTTCTACGGAGACTCCAACACAGGTGTGAATCCAGCCTTAGAAAGCCCCTTTAATATCGCTGAGTTGTAGATCTATATATTGAGAATGGTCTAAAAAAATGCCGCATCTTTGGGTCAACGTAGGCCATCTAATTTGGTCTAAAATTTTTCAATCAGCATAGTTTAAAGGTGTCACAATGTGCCAAAATGGAGTCCGAAAACCCTGGGGGCCACACGTTGGCTCAGTGGTTAGCACTGCACCCTTGCAACGCTGGAGTCCTGGTGTTCAAATCCCGCCAAGGGCAAAAAAACATCTGCAAGGAGTTTGTATGTTCTACCCGTGTTTGCATGGATTTCCATCCCATATTCCAAAGACATACTGATTGGAAAAAATGTACATTGTGAGCTCTATGTGGGGCTCACAATCTACATAAAAAAAAAAAAAAAAAAAAAAAGGGAGTCTGAAAATCCTGTCCTAAAGTAAACCTACTGAAAAGTTGGTATAAGTGTGGATAAGACAGCCTTAAAATATTCCAGATGTATCCTCCAGCATCCACCACTGTGATAAATCTGGTGTATTAGACTGGTTACTGTGATAAATCTGGGCCAATATGTTCAAAACAACACACAATTTTTATTCTAAATTTTATATGTGCCAAGAGTGAAGTGGGGGAAAAAAAAAGTAAAAAGAAAAGAGAATTTTTGTGCATTAACCACTAGGTGTCTCTGGTGGTCCAAAATATTAGGCAGTATAAGCAGAAATAACACAAATGTTTGTTTAAGAGTATGACCACCTTGTATAAAATTTTAAGATGCCCTCAGTGGATGAAGCTAGTGGATGGATCTCCAGTAAATCAGGGGCACTGGGCTACTTTGGCTTGGGATCTACAGTTTGCAAACTTATAGTTTGGTGAGCTACCAAATAATCCATCTATATATAATAGTAAATTATATCACGCAGAGCCTAGACTCCATGTTACTGCCACTAATGGTCTGCACGCTGGACTGGCAAGAAATAGCATTGAGCAGCTTTGGTCCATAGAGGCCAGGTACTCGGCAAAAACAGGAGCCGGTCCAGAACACAGCAGAGCTGCAAAACTTTTTAATTATCCTGGTTTTGACTTACAAATCTTGATGCAAAATCCTGATCAAAATATACAAGTGTATTGGTGTAGGGTTTTTATTATTATTTTAGGATTTTTTTTTCCTTATTTATTTTCTTCACCTTATTTGGACTGTATCCTAAGGCCAAGTTCAGATCAGCTTTATTTCAGTCTGTTGTTCTGGTCCATCATAGGATCAGAACACTGGCCTGAAATACTAATCTAATGATTGATGCCGATGGAGCATGTTCTAGCTTTATCTGTCAACATTCACTGTAATGGAAAGAATATATATATTCTGCAGCACTGTATGAATTGTAGGGTTCAAGTACAGACAGAAAGAATGGAAAACTAGACAGAAGCTTCAGTCTCATGTTTTAAACAGAAGATAAAAAACCTTCCACCTTGTTTTTTTTACATTACAGTGAATGCCGAGGGAATGGGCTCCATCTGTATCGGTCATTACATGAGTTTTTCAGTCTGTATGACAGATCAGATTAAGCTGATGTGAACTTGGCCTAAGACTGTTACTTTATGTGGGATGCTTGGAGTAAAGGTTAAGGGAGACTGTCTTACGAAAATGAAGAGTACGCATATTGAGAATGAGAAACTCTAAAGGCCACGGCCACTTAATGCAAACATGAAGCTTATATATTAGATGGGGAAATTCAACATTGTATTCCCCTGAATGTCCACAATGCAAATAGCACCTAGAATGGTGGTGTGTGCTACAGCGTAGTATGCCTTCACATTGCAAAAGTTGAAAGATGCAGCTACAATTATTGATATGCTGCAGGTCAGTTTGTTCTACAGCTTGTAGTCTCATGTGGATAACATTTGTACAAATCTGATCCACCATGTTGTTACTGTAGATCACATCCAATCCCGATGTATCCCCTGCCAATGTCAAATCTCCAGGCTGGTAATATGAAATGGATGACAGAAAGGTGCTCGCACTTGCCCATTGCCAATATGCCCATTCACTTATATATTGTGGATTTTCTGTAGCAGATAAACATTATGTTAATGTAGCCACACTATGTTACAAATAGACTTAATGGGTCTTTTCCTAATACTGATGTGCAATAAGTTTAGAAATTCCGAATATTTACCTATTTATCTTGTACTGATCCCGAGTTACAGACGGTATTATAAACCAGGGTTACAGTCACAAAGCTGTGGGCTTCACAGCCGAGAACCTCCAGGAATTCTGCCTACGAAGAGCAAGTTCACATCTGCGTTCAGTATTCCACTTGGGGACCCCCCGATCAGAAACCTATACGCATTAAAAGTAGTTAGCTAAAAAAAAACTACAGACCCCATAGACTATAATGGGGTCCATGTGATTTCCGCACGACACATGTGGAGAGAAAAGTGCTACTTGCAGGACTTTTATCGTGCAGAGATTGAGCAGAAACCACACGGAACCTATTGTAGTCTATGGGGTCCGTGTGGTTTCTTTGGTAACCGCTTTTTAATGTGTACAGGTTTCCGTTCGGGGGTCTCCAAGCGGACTCCCTGAACGGAATACTGAATGCAGATGTGAACCGGGCCTAAGAACATCAGACATAGCTTTGTAAGGTGCCTATGTATTAAACTGGAAACCAATTGGTTACATGATAGTGTCCCAGTGGGCAACCAAAATCATGGTCATTGATCTTTTGCGGACTTCTTGAATGGAACACCGAACACAGATGTGAACCAGACCTTAAAGGGTTATTCCAGTTCCTTTTAGTTGATGATCTATCCCCAGGTGTCCGACCTTCAGAGCATAGGTGAACAATAAAAAGGTACTGGAATAAGCCCTTATGGCGGAAATACTGGAGGTCCTCAGCTCTAAAGCCCACAGAATTGTATATGCAGCTCTGGTTTATAATACAGGCTGTAACTCAGGATCAACACCAGATAAATAAAGTAGTAAATCTTAAGAATTTCTAAACTTATTAGAATTCAGTATTAGCAAAAGAAGATGTAAAAATTAATATATTTGTAGCATGCTATAAATGCATTAGAAATAATGTTTATTTGTTGAGGTGACTCACATTGGTGTCAGTCATAACGCCTCTAGTATTCCTAATGTATACAGAATCCAGTGTCCACCGGAACAGGGCGCACGCCGTGAATCTTCATTTCTCTACTCTGCAGTAAGGCTACACATGAATACCTCCTTGGAAATGTACAGTAGTCTATTCAAGAAAATGTTGTGTAGGCTGCATTACATGGAGGGATTTGTACAAAATAAACAAAAAAAATAAATAAAAAATCAACAGGGTTTTTCAAATGTGATTTCTGTTTGTAAGTCTACTAGATAAGTCTCCTAGTCTGAAAGCAAAATGACTTTGCTGCGGGCCAGGCGGCTTCTAGGTGACATGTAATAGAATTTTACACTTTAAAATGTACCTCCCATTAACCACTTATAGACCCTATTACAATATGCACCTCAGTGTGTACATTGCCATTTCTAATCTCAAATTAAAAAAAAATATAAATTAAAAAACTGGAGCGCTGTGTCATGATCAGTGGGACGCAACTAACTGCAGCACTTTACTTCCTCCCTGCTGATAGCGATGTAGCTAAAGTGATCTGAGTCTGCACAAAGAAGAAGCTAGAGAACAATGGTCTGTTACTACAGCAGTCAGACATGCAGTCCGCACTGTGCGAGAGTGATGGGAAAGGAGGACAGAGAAACATCTAGGGTATTGTGAGCGAAATGGGATTATCCAAACAGCAACTGGTAGCTTGATATCAGCTCCAAACACATATTATGTATATATATATATATGTGTGTGTGTATAATTATATATATATATATATATATATATATATATATATATATATATATATATATATATATATATAGTCAGGGTCTGGGGTTGCTAGTTGGGGTGGCATAGACACACAAGTCCAGTTTCTTTAGTCCAAAAACAAAGGTAGAGTTTATTTTCACTCAAAAAGGTAGTACAGCAACAAAAGGAAACAGTACAAAAATAAATACCTCCCCGGCTAGGCTTTAACTAAACATAGAATAGGTTACCTCACCTAGAATAACAGAAATCCGAAAGCCAGTAGAATCATTCAGGACACAGCTCCAAAAATATGACCTCTCTGTCAGCTCTCCAGCCAAACTCTGCCAAAGTCTTGCTGCTGGAGCAACTTCTTAAGCCTCCTTGACTAGGAGACTCTCTGCAGCTGAGTCGCTGCCAGAACATCCCCAAAGTGTGGACTGGAGGGGGGGTGGAATGACAGGTCCCACTACGAACCTACCTGCCATTCCTAAAACTCCGGCCCAATACTGAGCATTTACCAAAATGCTCAGCAGAAGAAAGTCGTCTGCTGAGATCAAACATTTCTGGAGTTTTCTCATCTCACCCACCTGAGTAGTCTGGGTGAGATGTACACCCCCTCCATTACCTGACCAGCCATCGGCTTACAATATATATATATATATATATATATATATATATATATATATATATATATACAGAGAGAGAGAGAGAGGGAGAGAGAAAAGATACTTTGTTTCACATGCTTTAAATCTAATATATTATGTGCCACGTTACAGATAACGAAGCGGATGTCAAGCCACCAGTTGCTGTTTGGATAACCCCATTTCACTCACAATACCCTAGATATTTCTCTGTCCTCCTTTCCCATCGCTCTCGCACAGTGCGGACTGCATGTCTGACTGCTGTAGTAACAGTCCATTGTTCTCTAGCTTCTTCTTTGTGCAGACTCAGATCATTTTAGCTATATCACTCTCAGCAGGGAGGAAGTAAAGTGCTGCAGTTAGTCGCCTCCCACTGATCATGACACAGCGCTCCATTTTTAAAAAATTTTTTTTACATTTTAGATTAGAGATGGCAATGTACACACTGAGGTGCATATTGTAATAGGGTTTATAAGTGGATAATGGGAGGTACATTTTAAAGTGTAAAATTCTATTACATGTCACCTAGAAGCTGCCGGGCCCGCAGCAAAGTCATTTTGCTTTCTGACTAGGAGACTTATCTAGTAGAGTTACAAAGTACATACAGAAATCACGATTGAAAAACCCCGTTGAAAAGCTTTTGGCTGTGAAAGGATTAAGGTCAGGTATAATCCTATTACAACTTTCATGGTAAATTATTCATGTTCTCCGCTGCTAATCAGACTGTGAATTGCTTAATACAAAAGGCATTTTAATAATTTAGTGTCACTAAACACAACCGCCATGTGAAGCTACCCGGGTGACACATTTTAGGGTTTCTGCTGTCATCTTTGCAACAACTATTAAAAAAAGAAAAGGAAGAAAATGACAAATTATATGGCGAAAGAACATAAGTGACAGCAATATGATTGAGGCCATAGGACTTATAACCGATATATACATAATAGCGAGGGTTGTGCGAAGAGAAGGTTATCTGTATAGAAAATGGGATGTGTATGGGCTAAGGAAGTGGTGTGAGTGTATACAGCGGAGTGACAATAAAATGACATATATAGAATAGAAAACTAATGATGACATTTACTGGCAATCATTTCCTCGAATTTCGCTAATATCTCTATCACCCCTAAAGCTACAGTATACAATTATGGATATTATAGAAATTAATGTAACTTTCAGTTGACATCTCACAGCATTATATAGCCATTGTAGAGCCAGTGATATGGCCGGATCCTCATGACTTTGTGGAAACCTTGAGATGTCGCTATATCATATTAAAGGGGAGGGGCTCCAATATTGATCCTTGCCGCAAACTCTCTTAACCACCATTGGCCTACATAGGAACATGGTTTCTGGTCCCCTGCACTGGAGTTTTTTGTCCTCTTCATATAGATTTTTTTTTTTTTTTTTTAGATGTAGATTGTGAGCCCCACATAGAGCTCACAATGAACATTTTTTCCCTATCAGTATGTCTTTTTGGAATATGGGATGGAAATCCATGCAAACACAGGGAGAACACACAAACTCCTTGCAAATGGTTTTTTGCCCTTGGTGGGATTTGAACACCAGGACTCCAGCGCTGCAAGGCTGTAGTGCTAACCACTGAGGTAACGTGTGGCCCCATATCTTCATATAGATTTTGGCAACTGACAGTATAATGTAATGGTAAAATATAACCATTACCTTCATCTTGACTTCATATATGACAATGTTAAGGCCTTACCTGTTTGTTCCCTGGGTACTCCAATGGTGATGATAAGGAAATGATGGGCTTTACAAGTCAATATTTTGAGATAATCTATAAACGTAAAGCTGGCAATATGCTTTAGATAAATACATTTCTTGGGCTGGCAAATACTTCTTCAGACTTGGTGGAACATGCATGTGTTGTAGAGAGGGAGAAGGGTACGCCAATGCTAGACCTCTCACCTTATGAAGAACAAAATGATCAGGCACATTGAAATTCAACAGTCTGATCCATTTAATACCCATTGAGTCCTTCTAAAACCAGAAAATAGCCAGTTGAAGATTGCCTATAACCTAGCAAATTGTACTGGTTCCACAGCTTGTGTACTTAGGTTATAATGTACCAACACTTGCAAAAAATAAAATAAAGACAATGTACCATAAGCATCATATCTTATTAGGCTACATTCATGCATAGCAGATCTGCTGCATGTGAACATATGCTTACAGATAAATCACTCATGAGCAGCAAACAGAGAACTGGGGAGCAAAGAACACACTCCTCTCTCTACAGTAGTCACAGATGCCTTGTATACAATCTTTATGGTTCTAAAACAATGAACACAGTACTAAAAAAGGAGAAGCCATGGTGTGACTCGATTCTTAAGGAAGGGGGAATAGTAACAGTACTTTAGGTAATGCAAAACATTTTACTCTTGGTTTTAACATTAGTAGTGTTGCTGTAAATCCAGCACTGGGGTGAGATAGAACACTCACTAGAAGCAGCTGCAGCTCCTCTGTAGGACTAGGCCTCTTTCTCTCACTTTCGGCAGCTTCTCCCTCCTCCTTATATTCCTCCTAGATAAATATAGACCACAGCTATAACCTCTTCAGAAAGCTGACAATCTGTCTCCATCTCTCCCTCTCGGAAGACAGATTTTAAGACAGTGAATTAAGAGTAAGTGATCAGTTCAGGAGGGAGAAAAGAAGTGGCTGATAAGTGGAGAAAGAGGCATTTTTTGTAATAAAATTTTCTTCCCTACACTTGTACTATTGACTGCAAATAATTAAGAGTAGAGACAACTTTTACTCTTCTAAAGAATATTTAGCGCAGCGTCCGCCAGGAATAAAATTAAACAATATGTAAATAGCTATATGAAATGATCTTACCTCACATGTGATCAGTCTCAGCACATAGCACAGCAGATGACTTCTTCTCGGTGAAGCTTGCCCAGATGTCAGCCGTCGCGCGGCTATCCAGCGGCTCTTAAGTTCATTCGTCCTTTCCGATTTTCTCTCAATAAGAAAGCAAGCTCTAGTCCCAATGTGACCAGACGGCAATGACTTCAGAATCGCGCTCGTCCCCGTATAAACAGACTTTTTCACCTCTTTATAATTTTTACAAAACCTCCTGATCAGCAGAGTCGAGCGATCTTTTCTACTTCTCGACAAATCATTATCTATTTCATCCATGAAGTTTTCACAGGTCTCTTGGGTCTGTAATAGATTTGAGGACATAACACAAGGTAAATCCTGTCCATGAGCGCCGTCACCGGGAAATAGTGGGGCTTTTTCTGAGCACAACCTTGATGGATTATTCACATGATGACCTTCTTCGCTACAGAACCTTACGCGTCCATTGTTACTGTCACAGCTTTCAGAATGGCCGTTTAAATGACGGGAGCCGGAGACAGAACTGCCGAAGCAATTTCTTTTCATTGTCTGTAAATGGCTGCCAAAAATACATTGGTTATTTGTGGAACATAAAGAGCTTTTCGGAGCGTTATAAGTTAGATGTAATGTAGGAATGCGGCTAACTGTATCGGTGCAGCCATCATTTACTATTAACTGACCCTCGGATGCCCTCCTGTCCACCAGGGATCTATCCACCTTAAAATTCACTTCTGTCAGCACCGCAGGAACTGGAGGCTCCGGACACGCGTTTTTACCTTTTAGAGGGTTGTACGACTTACAAAACTGATTGAAACCTAGGTTGGCTTTGCATGCCTTCTCGAAGACTTTACTGTTTATGCTGAAGCTGTCAACAGCATTCGATATGCAAGGTTTCCCTTGTAGATCTTCTCCGTCATTCACATTCTCTCGGGTTTCTTCTTTCCTGGCTACTAAAAATGACTTTGCCGAAGATTTCCTGACATGCTGTCCTTTTAACCTAGTTATGGATGCCGCAGTCTTCGCATTCTCTTGGTCTTGGACTGATCTGGATCTTTTTAGAACGCTACTATCCAAAGTATTCTTAGAATTTTCATCTCCAGTTGACGGCGAAGATATCACTTTTCTATCCACCGACTGTAAGACAGAAGCAGCCACATCCTCCGAGGTCATCTTGAGATAAAGGATTTCCTTTCTACAATACGATGTACTATACCTTATAACACGTTTGCATCGTCGAGATCTACGTATATTCGCAGCATGGAAAATATTTAGCCCTGTAGCAGATGTTCAATGTTTTTTTTTTTGTTTTTTTTTTATACCTCCCCAATTCTTGAATCCGATCCTGTATTGTCACCAGTCAGGCATTTGTAAGGTTAGTTTTATCCAGCTGTTTACTCCAGAGGAACAATAGTATGACTTAGCAGCATTTCTTTCTGATAACAGTTGAATGGTTTCCAGTTTCATTCCAGGAGACTTTAGTCGAGCAAAACGGTCCATAAAATATCATCTCTAAAAAACAAGAAGAGAAAAAAAACAAGAATAATAAGCAATGCTAATGTGTAATGAGAAACCTAAAACATCAAACTTTTTTTTTCTAGATCCCCCAATTTAACTCTCTCTTCAATAGGTGCTACTGAATTGTTTTAATTGGTGCAGTTGGAATTTTTTCCTCTAAGGCCCGGTTCACATCTCCATTCGAGGAGTCCGCTTAGGAACCCCCGAATGGAATACTGAACACTTTGACAAGCGGTAAGCAATGAAACCACACGGACCCCATAAACTATAATGGGGTCCGTGTGTTTTCCGTGCATGAGTCATGCAGAGAGGAAAGTAGTTCATGAAGTACAGTGCACAGAAAACACACGGACCCTATTATGGTCTATGGGCAGGGGTGAACCTGCCACTTTCGCCGCCCGAGGCGAACTACAGAAAGCGGCCCCCCTCCGCCCCGGAGGAGTGGGTGGAGCGGAGGGGGCGTGACGAAGTGAAGGGGGCGTGGCTTAGCGAGGCAGAGAGCAGGCACAGAGAGGACCTGCTCTCTGCCTGAGCGTGAGGGGAGGCTGCTGGAGCAGCGCTGCTCCAGTGGCCTCCTCAAACCACCGCTCGGTCCTAAGCCAGTCCAGGACAACTTGTCCTGGACTGGCTTAGGTAATCAAAAATGCCGCCCTCCCTGGGGTCGCTTCAGGTCGCCTCATGGGAGGTTCGGCGCTGTCTATGGGGTCCGTCTGCTTTCATAAGCTCACCACTTGTCAATGCATTCGGTATTCTGTTCGGGGTCCCCATGCGGACTCCCTGAACGGAATACTAAATGCAGATGTGAACCAGGCCTAACCCCCAATAGTTCCTGAGCAATCATTTTCAGCACTAAATATCCTAATTATACTGACTACTGGCAGGTGGGTGCCCCCTGTCTGACAGCTCTAGCTCAGGACCACCCATCTGACAGTAGTCTGTATAATTAGGATATTGCGTGCTGAAAATAATGATTATTTAGTAGTAGGACGAGTTAGAGAAAAAATTCCTATTGGGCTGGGTATGAAGAAGAAATGAGTTGGTGGAGGTGTTGAAAGGTCCCCCTTTTTAAAAAAGAAAAAAAAAAAAAACCAATCTTCAGTCTGGATTTAGGGGCCCAATAAATGGTCCTGGTAACTGTTTGACAGCCATTTCCATGGCACACCCATTGGCCTTTTAAGCCTAGAATGAAGTTCAATGAATATATTATCATTTCTTTTGACAATTTTCCCACAAAGCTACTGTATATATCCATCTATTCAACTCCGTTTCTTCTATATCATGCTGCAGGCAAATCAAACAGAAAATTCAATGTGACAGATTCCCTATAAGATGTTATTTGATATAAAAGCATGATGTGTAATCTTAATATAGGTGAAGAACCATAGAGGCAGACCGGGTCATTGCCACCACTAGGACAAGCTCATTGAAGAGGAATTTTTACGATTTCATCGACACAGCCCGTTTCTCGCATTCTGCCCAGAAAAGCAATTCGGTCAAATGCCTCGATCTAATGCAATGACCCATTAAAGATGTGTTATTAGGCTCCTTAAGCTCACACTAAGGTTTGCTACTGAGCTCTATCTTTATTGGATGTCTTCTAGTTTTTTTTGTTGTTTTTTTTTAATTGACATTTTGCAATATGAAAAAAAAACAAGGACAGAGTACAGGACAGGAGGAATACAGGCAGTTTACACGGCATAAAAGAGACAACAAAACCTTTGGCCATTATTAGGCAAAGCGGCCCATAACAAGTCCTATGTCCAAAATAGCAGTGATAGAACAAAAAAAGTGTAGCTGGTGAGTAAACAGGAGCTGGAGGAAAGGAAGGGGGAGAAGGGGACATGACCACAAGAACAAAATTTGGCTTCTCACTATTATATGATAAAATGTCGCAGGATGTCAAGCACAAGTAAAGGACCACATGGAGAAGGAGTCTTCTTATATTAGAGAGAGGTGTTTGGACCCCCCTGAGGCTCCAGAGCCCAGTAGGGATTGCTGCCTCTGCACCCCCTATATCTACACCTCTAACTTCTACCTCTTTGCCTCCTTGAATAAGTATTGCTCAACTGATACTGGCACAGTAATTTTTCTCTAGCCCACACCCATCCTGAGCAATAATTTCTGGTGGTTTCAGTACAATTGTGCCTTCTACTGTCAGGTGAGCGGTCCTTGTCTGTCTCCATTAGTCCAGGAGCTGAAAATGAAATAACAGTTTAGGAACAGAGGGGGCGAGAGAAAAATATTACAGCTGTGCAGGAACCAGTGGAGCATTGTCTATGGAAAGATCCAAAGAGTTGTAGTTGATGGAGATGGTGAAAGGTCCTTTTTAAAGGATTAACTCAACAACCCACAGGCATCAAAGGAAAGCCAGCTCAGGGGTCCCAAGATCTCAACACTTTTCTACACAAATGTATTACATCCTCCAGCAAAATTATAGAAATTAATAAAAATATGTCATATAAAGACTTAAAACGTATCGTCTCCCGTTGCGATCACCTCGATCAACTGACCACTCCGTGTTTGGCTTCTCCAAGTTGCAGCTAGATATAGAAGTTGCTGCATCAGCCAATTGAATGGTTGACCAAGGAATACACGGATCAGCGATGCTCTTGTTTAGAGAGTCTCCTCTTTGACTAATAGTGAGGGGTATTGATCACATCCATTACAATCTTGGCAGGAGGTGACTGTACACTGGTGGGAGGGTGGATGGACTCTAATCTGATCATTCTCAGCATTCACGTTCCAACAGCCCATGCTGTACAGATCTCTGGCTGCAATAGTATTGTATTTTGGCATGAGTTTTGAGCATCTCACACCTGGGCCTCACCATGTTCTCACTAGGAAGGTCTCTGTACAAAAAAAATTAAAAACCTTGTTGAGCCCTGACTTACATAAACGGATGCTGCGTGGTGAGGTCTGCCAAACACGAATTACAGAATTTTATGGACGACTCATCTGTCATTGCAAATCTGATGTCTTCCAGGCAGGAAATATTTGTTTCCTGTACATCCACTATTCACAACGGGTATTTTCTAAATTATCTTACTCCTGTAGTATTCCAATCACAAAACCATACAATCTCATTGGAAGTACGCAGAATTACAGTATAGCAAATACATAAGTGTCACGTGTGTTGTAACAGGACTGACACAGTGTGTAGCAGCTATAAGCATAAAAAATAGTCAGGGAGGGGCAATCTTCTATGCTTACACATACGCTTTATTATTCACATACACATACGCTTTATTATTCCAATAAAATATATCAAATGTGCCATAGTCTGGAGACTGAAGCTACAGAGAGCACATACATGAAAATATATGGGGAAGATCGGGCAGAGGGGAAAAGTGATTAAGAAGGTCAATAGGTAGAAGATCTATTTTTATTATTATTTAACCTATTAAAGCCCAAGACTGGGCATTGTGAAATTATAGACACTTCTCTCCTATCCATAGGATAGAGGATAAGTGTCAGAACACTGGAGGACCGACCGCTGTGCTGATGAGATCCAACCAGATCGATACAGCGCTGTCCACAGCTGGGATTCTGTTCCTTTTGGAATGGATATACTGGTTTGGCAATAATCCTGCATCATGTTATTAGGCTTATTGAAAAAGTCATGCATGATGTTTAGGGGGCTGTGCTAAGAGGCAGCGTACAGAGGCACTGTTTTTCTAATTAATCCTGGAAAACAGATTTGCATACTCCACTTATTCTACTAAAAAGTCTGTAGTGACGCAACAACTTCAATGACCAGACAGGACGGTTTTCTTTTTTTAACTTGCAAATGGACCCTAAATTTGTATATTAAAATGGGTTCCCTATTCTAATCTAGACATTGTGCATGTCTGGCTTTCCCTGCACTTCTTCTTCAGCTTCTCCTTCAGCAGCTTTGTCTCAGAGCAACAGTAGGGGAGGCCGAAGAGCGTGCCCTCCCCTCCCCCGACATAGATTAGTAAGTTAGTTTATCCAGTGCAGAGGATACACTGAGAAACTTTTTATAACTCCATATAACCCCTTTAAGACAAATATGAACATATTATAAGACTTTCTTATGGAGAGAGAACTTTCCATAAATGTAGGTGTCAGTCATTGGTAAATGCAAATAATTAATTTCTCAGTAGAATAAGCTCCAGGAGAAATTGTAATGAAACAGTGCAGTTGCGTCTTGCATAGTCACATTCGACTGGGAGGTAAAATCACAGGTTGCAATACCTAGCGTATAATGTTAGACATCAAATGTGCTCATTCTCTATGTAAGCATAACCCCCCCCCCGCCCAAAAAAACAATTAATATCCCATTAGCTCACAAAGCCGTACAAGAGAAATATGTTTCTTGTCAGTTCTCTCAAAAAAATCTGCATCAAAAATAAAGCATAAATAGTATGTTATCTTCTGGACCCCTGCCAAAAAAGTATTGGCAACATTCGGAATGACATAGGAGCCCTTCACCTATGATTAATATTGGTTATGTGCAGAACATTAGTCTAATTTTAAGGTCGTGATAAATGTACTGGAGGGATATACGGATAGTTTTCTATATTAGTGATTTTTTTTTCTGTATAATAAATTACTGCAAAGTCAAGGAGGGGTCTACAGATCCAATGATATAAAGTATTACTGTAGTCCCAGAAAATGGAAGAAATGTGATTTGTTCAACGGACATAAAAGGAAACTTTTTGGGTCAATAGTGCCCCAAGTCCACCGACTTACTAATCCGACAGTCCCCAAATATCAGGTAAGAAGGAAGAAAATTCTATGATAAAGTCTATAGGCTGGAAGAAATAGGAAACCAGGACTAGAATAGTGAGGACCTATCCTCAGGGTAAGTTAGCAATATCAGATTGATGGGGTCCAACACCAAAAACTCCTTTCCTAGACCTGTGATGTTGACTAGTCATATGGCCACAATCCTATTCTAAGGAATGAGCTGCAATACCAAGCGCGTCCACTATAAGATGTATGGCAATGTGCTTACTAAGTAATACGGAGTCCACACTGCTTGTCCAAATGCTGGAAACGCCTCAAACAGTTGATATTGGGGGTCCCTGGTGCAA
This sequence comes from Leptodactylus fuscus, assembly GCF_031893055.1. Classification (NCBI taxonomy): domain Eukaryota; kingdom Metazoa; phylum Chordata; class Amphibia; order Anura; family Leptodactylidae; genus Leptodactylus; species Leptodactylus fuscus. Next base: position 34,371,388 of record NC_134274.1, read on the forward strand.
AAACCCCATTGATCCATACCATAGCGCGGGAAAAGTCTGTTAGTAGTAGACACTGTGCATTTCAGTAGTCATCACTCTCTCAACATCTTCCATATGGAGATTCATCCACCAGACTGTGAATGCAATTCTTTGCTCCAGAGAAGTTTTAGGTTAGGTTCACACAGCGGAAAACAGAGAAACTTCTATTTCGTTTCAGCTGCGGAATTACAGAACATTGCGGCTGTCCACTACCGATTAGGCCCAGATGAATGAGCCTAAATGGGCGGGACTCCAAGGCAGCGGAATTCACGTCTAGATCAAGCAAGACGCTTATTTTTTCCATGTCCTCCTATGATCACTGAATCTCATTGAAAACCATTCAGGGCTGAATCTGCCATAGATTCAGGAGTGATCTCCATTCCCATTACCATGGCATATTCCTTCATATGAACAAACACGTAGGCTCCATGCACACAAACTGACCCATCATTGGGCTCATGTAGGGGACCTCCAGCATGGGGCAAAACAGGACAGGTCCTATTCTTGTTGATTTTGTAGACCAGGCTAGCTGCAGGAAATGAATAAGCCGATATCACGTACAATTTTCCCATTGACCTACTGCAGCGAACCTTTGTGTTCATTTAACCATATAATGCCTGGAGTCATGGTGTATGGTCTTAGGCTCCCATTTCATGAAGCTTCCAGTACACTATTCATGTGCTGATGTCACTTCCAGAGGCAGTTTGGGTAAGCAATTGATGCAAAGGAACATAGGAGATTAGACATCACACACTTCAATACTTGTCATCCCTACTTCTCCTTACTCCTAGGAGTTACTATATTATAAGACTAGCACTTACAGAAGAGGAATACAAACACTATGCTTAGGGTCACATCATTGGCAACTGGATCCAGCTGTATAGACATCCAATTGCATTATTTTCTAGAAATATACATTTTATTTACAACTGTATGGCAAAAATATGGTATGAACCCAGGTATGTATGTAGCTGACCCGAGATGAACCGACAAACCAAGGATATGGTCTGAAAAAGTATAGAGGAAAGAGTTAAAAGTGTTAAAACATGTGCTTGTGCGATGTGGTGGTCAGTCTGATGTAAGCAGCGCACGCACACACACAAAAACAACCAACACTTTATCTTAACTCTCCCAACATCACAAAAAATGTAACACAATAAATGACCAAAATAATCTACATCAGCATTTGGGCTGACTCGACGAATGTACATGACTAGCTTAGAGCAAAGAATTACCATTCAAATGTGAATGAAAACACAAAAAACAGCTAGCATGTTAATCTTACAACACAAAAAGATAGAAAAAAATGCGCTGTGTGAGTTCCTGGTCCTCCATCTGTTACACCAAAGTGAATGCAAAAGCCCTCAATCAGCCCTAGACACGAGGCTTTGTGAAGAGCGATGCATCCAGTGACTCACGGCTGAATCAATCGCTGCTCAATTCAGACCTGTCTACGTGAAAATGCAGAATATTAAATGGAAGAACTTGAAAGGGAAAGGAACCACAAAGGGCTAAAAATGTAAGTCTCTGAAAAGTGTAATAATATACTAAATAATCGGCACATAATCCTTACAATTTAGTGTCAATTCCACAGTATACAAGACACATAACCAGATAAAATATCTCAAATATAACATGCAATTTACAAAGAATATTCACAGTAAGAGCTGCAGGATCCCCCCGCAATAGCAGCTTACGTATAACAGTATGGATAACGGATATCTTATATTAGCAGAACTATTACGCCATTATATAAAAGATGCAAACATCAGGCAGCTGTAACAAATCCAGACCCAGACACTGAACATCCTGCAAAAGGAAAGAGGAAAGGATTTCTCTGACCACCGCGCCGAGTGCCAAAATCAACACGAAGATGAAGACAGGATCGGCCTCATGCTCTAGTAAGATCATTCAGGCGGCGATTTCCTTTCTGGACTAGAACACGTTCATTTCCATCACTAACAAAATGACTAAATCATCACAACAAGTTTTATGATACTACTATCTGCCACCCTTGCAGCTGGACATCGTATCCGAGCCCTGATCAAAATATTGAACTCCTGCTAAATTCCAGGGCTCTACAAAACGGCGCCAATGTGGTGAATGCTACACAGTGGGCCAATACTAAGGAATATCCCGATACATGAAATCAGTAAGTCTTCATATATTTTATGTGAAACCTCTTTAACATGCTGGCTATTGTGAGAAGACCCACCATGCAAAAATTAGCCACAGAAATCTTAATTCCGCTGCAGAAATTGCACCATGTGAACGCACCCGAAGAATATAAGAGCAGCCACAAAAACAACAAGAACCACCCACCTTATAAACAGCAGCAGCAAAATAAAAGGAAGAATCAAAATATATAATTAAATATTTTATTACTTTTTATTCCTCTTCAGAGAGTTCCAGAGTGTAACGTAACGCTCCTAGGACTCAGGGCAAACCTGTAACAGGGCCCCTATCTACCTAGAATAGTGGTTTATTTTATGTGGAAGAAAGACCTTTGGGGCCCCCCCAGGGTCTAGGGCCTAGTAGTAACTGCTAACACTGCACTCCCTATGTGGTGCTATTTCATGGCGCTATACAAGTAAGCAACATAAATAAAATAAAAAATAATGATGTGACTTTTTATGGAATCCTTAAGCAGTTTTCTCCTCTCCAGGCTCTCGAATTCTCAGTTTTCCCTGAGCTAGTGAATGAAGACTGCCTGCTATGAAATCTCCCACAGACAGCACAAGAAGAATCTGTTCCTCAAGCAAATCTCTTTCTCAGGAGCTGCAGCACCATGTAAGACATTACAGCGAGATGTTGAGAACAGTACCAATGACTAAGTCACTCCTTAAGGATAGACCACCTATTAGGTGTGTGGAGACTTATACAACCATAGTCGCTCCACTGTAAGGGATCATGGGAGGAATATGCAAATCTGTCTCCCAAGATGTAAATAGGGAGACAGTGCCTTTGTTATGCTGCCCTCTATAGGAAGCACCCTGAACATCATGAAAGTCGGGCATGATGTTCAGGGTGCTTCCTATAGAGGGCAGCATAACAGAGGCACTGTCTCCCTATTTACATCTTGGGAGACAGATTTGCATATTCCTCCCATAAGTCACTTACAGCAATATATTTAACATACCATTAGCCATATCAGCCTCTTTCTACATGTATCCTGATTCTTACCTTCTCTCTCTCACCTCCCTCCTTCCCCTCATCACTATAAAGAGTTCTCCAACAAGTATAACCTGATACTTCAGTGGGCTGACAGTCTGTCTTTGGAGACCAAGATGGATTCAGCAGAGATTTCAAATTAAATATCAGTTTAGGTGTGAGAGAGGAGGAAGAGAAGAGCCTGATAAATGGAAAAAGCAGAATTGTACTTTATAAGTAACTTTGTACAATGTATTATCAATCGCTTGTATTGATTTAACCAAAGTTTGTTGAAAAGTTAGTGGCCATTTATCTACAGAGGACATTGGCTATTCTAACGCACTTGTTTCCATACAGAACTTCAAGGCTGTCATTATAGAGTCTGTAAGATGGAAAGTCTGGCCTCAAACTAAAGACAGTACCTTGTAGGTCGGCCGCTACACTTTCCAAAGATGCATTTTTATTATTCTGCATTCCAGCTCCATCTTCATGTAAGTTAGTGGTTTACTTTTATGCAAATTAGTGGCGTTTCTTCTCCTGGCAGAAGAAGAAATTCATGAATATGCAAGATAAGAAAGGCATCTTTGGAAAGCGTTGGAGCAACCATACAAGATATTGCCATTAGCTTGACACCGATTTTCCGCACCCTGATAAATATGGTAAAGTGAATCACCATTTCCCAGCAAATACTGTAAATGACTAAGTATTCTTGTCGTAAAACATGTTCCTCCGCACAACATGTAGTTTTTTTAACATGGAGCGCCGAGAGATTTTGCAACAATGTAAGACATTAGCAGAAAGCCTCCTCCACCTGGAAGACATATGGTAAGACATTAAAGCAGAAAATCACATTAAGTGTAGTGAAAGAGATTGTAATAGATCTTACTTTAGAAAATAATGAGAAAAAGTGTTGCTTTATTTGCTGGTACTAGTGACTTATGTCAAGTTTGTTGAAAAGTTAGAGACTAGGGTTGAGCGATCGTGTTCGGAAAAAATCGGATTCCGATCGGCGATCGAGAAAATTTCACGATCGCAATCGGAATTCCGAACACAATCTTTTTAGGTGGGATCGAGATCGGTAGTATTTCCCACAATGCCTTCACACTGAGTATATAGCGTATACTCAGTGTGAAGGTTCCGCTGCGGTTCCATAGGAATGAATGGAAGCAGCCAGCACACAGCCTTAACCCTCTGCGCGCCGGCTGCCTCCATTCATTCTAATGGGAGACTAAAGTAGCATCTCTAGTAGCTACTTACCTCCAGAGATGGCTGCTCCGGTGTTCTTCGCCTCACTGCCGCTCCAGCTGCAGTCTTCTTCGCCTCGCTGCCCCCTCCCTGCCAGGTTAGGAGAGTGTGGGAGGGTTAGGAGAGGAGATGTGACGTCTCCCCTCCCAGTACCTGCCCACACTCTCCTAACTTGGCAGGGAGGGGGCAGCGAGGCGAAGAAGACTGCAGCTGGAGCGGCAGCGAGGCGAAGAACAGCGGAGCAGCCATCTCTGGGGGTAAGTGGACACCAGGGGGGACTAAGTAGCCAGAGGATTTAAAAAAAGTCCTCTGGCTACTTTAGTGATTCACTACACAACGTGGATTCTAACAATTCTTAGATTCCATGCTGTATCGTGAATAGGATTGCTTTTAAAATCCGATCTCCGATTAATAAAAAAATCCCATTGACTTGCATTGGGATCGGAATTGGGATCGAGATCGGGTTCGAATGAAAAATGATGAGTCAGGATCGGCTCAACCTTATTAGAGACTCTTTAAAGGAAAATAATCACCATACTTGCACCAAAGATTGCCATGTACATGAAGGATCTCTACTCATTACTAGAGGACTGAGGCTAAAACACAGATTCTGCAGCACTACAAGTCCATAGGAAATGATGGTCTAGGAGCAGATCTATAGGATAGCAAAGAATCTGGTGTATGTCTATAGGACAGGAACGTTATCGTTGCAACACTCCTGTTAATGATGAAATAATATATTTCTGAAATTTTGTACATGAGATATTCTATCTGCAATTACTAATGAAGAGACAAGTAAGGAGTTCTCTGGCCTTTCATAAGATTGCTAGAACTCAAAATTTATTGCAAGGAGGTTTTTTTTTTATTAAATACATATTAGCTGATGTAGCATTTACTTCTCAAGAAGGAGGGAAAGGTACGTCAGGGAATAGAGTCTGTAACTAATGAAGTCTACAAGGTTCTGAAGAAGAACTTATAAGTTATCCTGACTGGCATGGTGCCATCCCTTGAGCTTTAAGAAGGGGTTGTGTAGCTCCTATGATTAACAGGGCACCCCAAAATGGGTCATCCCCAGTGCTCTGCCAAAACTGTCATCTACAGTGCTCCTCCAAAGCAGTGCCATCCAGAGTGTCGTCCATGACAGTGTCATTTGGTCCTCTACATAATGGTGCCATCCAGAGTACCCCACATAGGAGGTCCCTTACAGCGCGCCTCCAAGCCAGTGTCCATCAGAGTAGAAATGACGCCTTTCAGTTCTCGCTTGGTGTATTTGAATGGCAGCCATGTAATGCCACATCTTCACTGCAGTGGATGATCCATGAGAAATGTCTTGACATAGGAGAAATACCTTGACATGGTTTTCCTGGGGAAAACAGGATTAATATCTCAACCGCCCACGTCAGCCCATGTCAACACTATGTGCAAATAAAGTGATTCTTAGCAAATTGGTACAGAAACTGCATGGCCACTAACAACAACTGGTTTGTCAATGTGCCAAATGGAGACCACTAAATGGGCAAAGCTGTTCTAGATAATAAACATAGACAACATGAGAAGATCCAAGCCCTCCAACAATTAATAGCTCAAGAGAGGTCCATTAAGTCATTTATCTGCTTTAGTACTATTCTAGATTTCTGTTTCTGATATCCAGACACAAGATATCAGTGATTGAACGAGGACCTGTCACCACCTCCAATATTCTGCTTCCACCCCACTATTTTCGAGCAATCGGCACAGTTAGCTTCAGCACTCAATATTCAGTTCTAGACTCACAGATGGGAAGTCCTGGGATGGAGGAGACAAGTTCCTTCAACTTGACTGTACAGAATCTAATTAGCATATTAGATGCAGAAACTAAGAACCTCAATTGTTCAGAAATGACGGGGACTAGATGAAAAATGACAACTGCATTGGAATCTGTGGATGCAAAGAGCTGGAGTTGGTGGAGGAGGTGAAAGGTCCTTCTTAATGGCCCTTTCCTTGGAATAAGTTTTCATATTTTTACTAAGGTCTATCTGATGTTCTCCCTGCTGATTTCCATCATAAACTATCTGCAAATGTACCTAGAAGAATTGATGGGATTTCGATTTCTCTTTTGCTCATTCACGTCATTTTGTTAATGGATAAACTATTATCACTTCTATATCTGAAAACATTCCTACTTTGCAGCATTTTTCTTACTCTTGCCGAAAACTTTTGCACAGTATTATATGTCACATCACACATATAGACATAAGATACATATAATACAAATTACATCTAACTGCTACTATACAAGAACCCCTCGCCCTTCAGACACCCCAATTCTTTGTCCTCCTCTGTACAGTTCAGTCTCAGGTTTGCTAAGTGCGGTGAAGTTTCTGGCACCTCCTCCCTCCTTCCCTCCTCTCGGTGCCAGCTCCGTTAGGTACTGTAGGAAACTTCCCCCCCTACACACAGCAGCTGCACAGACACATTAACTTACAGGGATCATGTCCCCTGCTGAACGCTCCACACAACCCTCCTACCTTTCAGCTCTGGGTGATGTGTCTGACTGAGGGGCCAACACTTGGCGCTGTTCTCCCCCTCACCTCCCCCATCTACAGTCTCAGAGACGCCCTTATATTACTCACTGACTGTAATAAGAAGCTGCGCTCATCAGCAGACTACCGTACGGTGTATTACAGCACTAATACACCGCTACCCCTCACCCTAAAGTTACATGTTCCATATGGTGTATTACAGCACTAATACACCGCTACCCCTCACCCTAAAGTTACATGTTCCATAGAAGCCCATCCCTATTAACACACGCTTGTAGAAATCATCATGTGGATACATATCTCAGCTTTACAACCTCCTTTAGATACTAGGAATATATAAAGTATTGGCCCAAGAGAAAACAGGTTGGTGTTGTGGTCACATTAGCAAGTATAAGAGGAACCGGGAACATCTCCTGTTTATTTGTACTGAGATTCTTCCAGAATTGCAAAGAAACGATCTTCAGCATCTTGTAGATGGAAAATATACTGAAGACCATTTCTGTATAATCCAGGCTGCCTTCAGTAAAGATCTATTCTAACTGCTGAATTGGTTTTATTCCTAAACTTACATTGTAATATATTTGTAGTTTGGGCCAAAAACATCTGTTTAGATTTAAGAATCACATAGAAGACTTGGATATATCATAAAGGCAGACTAAGATCTCAAGGATAAGGTATCTGAACCCCCATCACTGCACCGTGTTAGGCCTGGTTCACATCTGCGTTCGGTATACCATTTGGGAAGTCCACTTGGGGAGCCCCCAAACGGAATACTGAACACATTAAAAAGCGGTGAGCAATGAAACCACACAAACCCCATAGTCTATAACGGGGTCCGTGTGTTTTCTGCACAGTCTTCGCACGAATCATACAGAGAGAAAAGTGCTGCTTAAAATACTTCTCTCTCCGCACGATTCATGCAAACACTGCGCGGAAAACACACGGACCCCATTATAGTCTATGGGGTTTAGGTGGTTTCATTGCTCACCGCTACTTAATGCGTTTGGTATTCCGTTCTGGGGTCCCCTTGCGGACTCCCCGAACAGAATACCAAACACAGATGTGAACCTTAGAACCTCAGACATGGCTTTGTAAGGTGTCTGTATATTAAATTGGAAACCAATTGGTTACATGATAGTGCCCCAGTGGGCAACCAAAATCATGGCCATTGATCTATTGCAGATTTATACATATGGGGAAGAGTATATGTATAGCTTTAGGTGATGTGTATCACACAGTATCTCAACTGGTTACATGTTGCTAGGAAATTACAGTTTATGTGATTTTCCAGGTTTGGATTATTAATACTGCGGTGTTAGCGGCCCAGGTCTTAGAAGACAGAAATAACCTCTGTTTTTGTAATAGGCGTTTATATGAATAAAACTATTTGTACAATCCCCAATTGCAATAATATTGTGCATAGAAAACAAAAATACAAAGATTCGGACTTCTTATACAGTATAACTATATTTTACAGTCTATGTCTGGGAAGTGAGGAGACCAATTGCTGGTAATTTTGGAGAGCGTTGTTGTCCCATTCTTTTCTAATGAAGGTTTCTAGCCACTGAATAGTCCTGGATCTTCTTTACACGATTTTTTGTTTCATAATACGCCAAATGTTTTCTATTGGTGAAAGGTCTGGACTGCAGGCGGCTAGTTTCTTCTTCAGTGGAGCCATGCTGTTGTGATGGATGCGGTATGTGGTTTAGCATTGTCTTGCTGAAATATGCAAGGCCTTTCCTGAAAGAGACATTGTCTGGATCGGAACATATGTTGTTCTAAAACCTCTACATACTGCTCAGTTTTGCATTTCAAGATGTGTAAGCTGCCCATGCCATAGGCACTAATGCAAGCCCATAACACAAGAGATGCAAGCTTGTGAATTGTGTGCCGATAACAAGCTGGATTGTTCCTCTTCTCGATCCTGCAGGACATAACATTTGTGACTGCCATAAAGAATCTCAAATTTTATTTGAATCTCAAAGATTTGAGCACACAGAGCAGTTTTACAGTTTGCCTCAGTGCGTTTTAAGTGAGCATCACCCTGAGAAAACTGTGGATTTTGTTCATGAATGGCTTCTTCTTTGTATGACACAGCTTTAACTTGCATTTGTGGATTACACAGTGAATAGACAGTGATTCCTGGAAGTATTCCTGAGCTCATGTGGTGCTATCTTAGGGCCAAAACCACAAGCAACCAATGTTGACCACCAGCCTTGTGCACATGGGTTTCTCCATTCTCAGAAACTTTTGATGACTTTATGGAATGTAGATGGTGAGAATTTTTTTTCCCCAATTTTTCTGCAAATTTTAGACAGACACAGTTTTTCGCAGATTGGTGAATCTCTGACATGCTCTTTTTATACACAATCATGGGACTAAGGCTGGATTCACACAACCGAGTTTTACTCGTTAGCCAGATTTCACGACTTGAACGTCATGCTGAGAGCCGGTCTCCTAGCATGATAGTTATCCATCATGCTAAGAGTCCCTGCCTCCCAGCAACATACTGTCTGGTACAGATTACAGTTTGGGACAGTATATCACTGGAAGGCAGGGACTCCTAGAATCCTATTATTATAAAGGTGAAAGTTTGTGAATTTGGATGTTTGTGGGTTTGGATGTTTGGATGTTTGTTCTTCAATCACAACCAAACGGCTGAATGGATTTTGGGAAATTTCACACACACACACATATTTCCCAGGAAAAGGTAATAGGCTACTTTAAATGTGGGTCACTCACCCCAAATCGCCACCGTGACCCTCCAAAGAATCCTCCGGCATGGCTGCAGCAGCTGGCATTCCACCAGTGCTGGTCTGTGCACGCACCTCCTATTGCTGCATGGCAGAGCTGCGGCACCATAGGTTGGGGGCTGAAGGTGGGCATGCCGATTCAGCAGGGACACAGTGAGGAAGCTGGCAGCTATTCCAGGCCACCTATACAGCTCGTGGACGGCTAAGGAGGAGTGCAGCGGGTACAGGGGGTCGGTGTCCCCAGGGATCAACCACATTCCCCAGCTTCATGTCCCCCCTCCCCTACATCGGCCCCAGTGTAGTTGGACTCACCTTGCCATGCTCACCCGCCGCTGTCTCCGCTCGCTCACTGCACATAGGTGTCGGGCAGCTGGCTGCGTATGGCAGGTAGACTGCAATACGGGCGTCGGTATTCTGCAATGCACTGTATAATACCGGCGCCTCTATTGCAGTTTACCTGCCTAGGCTGCAATACAAGCGCACGACTGACAGGCTAGGGAGGCAGCACAAGGCTCCGGCTGTCATAATAACCTGACGCCGGCCCTCGCTATCCCTCATCTATGTCACAAGCAGCCAGCCGCCCGACAACTATATGCAGTGAGCGAGCGGAGAGCGCGGCGGGCGAGCGTGGCAAGGTGAGTCCAACTACACTGGGGCCGATGTAGGGGGGGGGGACATGAAGCTGGGAGCAGAGATGGGGGGATAAGAAACTGGGGGCAGAGATGGGAGGGACAAGAAACTGGGGGCAGATGAAGGGGGGATATGAAACTGGGGCAGATGAAGGGGGGATATGAAACTGGGGCAGATGAAGGGGGGATATGAAACTGGGGCAGATGAAGGGGGAATATGAAAGGACAACAAATATAAGCGGTTCAGCGCCACCGCCAACCTGCAGACGAAGTCGCGGGTAACTGCTAGTAGGTCATAAGTATCAAAAATCTTCATGTTCTGTACAACCCCTTTAGAGAATACAACTTGATCAGCCTACTGACAATGAAGCCCAAGAATAAGCAGCTGGATCATTGGAATACATCAATACATGCACATAAAATACAGGTGCCCTGCACAGAATAACTCACAAGGTAACACCAAATAGTCATCTGAAAAATCAGCAGTATATAGTACAACTATGAGAAAACAGCTCCAAGATAGCAAACTACAAACTATATACAGTATGTACTAAAACCGTGACATAACAGCTCATAGCTCAAACATACAGATATAAAAATGCTTATTGTGGCTGCTTAAATGCAATGTGCCACCTTACTTTTTTAAATTTAAGAATTTTTGATATTTGAAAAGATTTGGCCACAAAACCAAATTTGCAAATTATATAGTTTTGGTTTTCTTTGCAGCAGTCACTTCTATTACAATAGAAGATAAAACCTCTGTAGAGAACACCACTAAACCCTTGCAAAAGATGATACATAGCTTGTCTACCCCTGTCCCTGCTGAGAGCATATCTAGAAAACTCCCTTAGTCAGCATCAACCTATGGCCACCAATGGCCAAATATGAAGCTCTGGCAGCCCCCATAATCATGTACAAAAAATTAAAAAAAAACAAGATATATTTTTCACTATTTGGTTTTAATAAGCTAAAAAGTAATTGGCAACATATTCCCTTTAAACCCACTACAATAGTCAATACGCAGTGTCAATAATTACCTTCTGGAAGAAATAGAGAACACATCAAGATGTTATACCAGATAAGACTAATAATAGCCATAGCAAACCTAGCAGAGATATCAAATTAAAGTCTTTAATTAATTAGTCCATAAAATAATATTCAGAGGATAGGCCACATGTACAGGAGATCAGTGGCGCCATTATAAGTATAATCATTTTAGTGTATATATTTTACATTTGCAAGTTTCCCTACTAGGATAGTAATGCATTTGGCCATAGTCTTCTGAGGAATTGTGTGCATGTACATTAACTCCTATATGGGGGGGGGGGGGGGGGTCAGAGTTTATGTCCCACTTCCATGGTTTTGATATACCCCAGTAGGAAATACTAGCACTGTCAATAGTTTAACCAGCCCAGGCTAGGTTAGGTTTACACCTGTGCCCGGTCTCTGAATCCATCCCCAAATCTGCTTTAAAAACACGGAGAGAAAAGTCCTGCAACCACAGAATCCCTGCAGACCCCATTATAGTCTATGGGGTCAACGGGTTATCGTACTTGGCACAAATCTTGCGGAGAGAAAAGTAGTGTTTGAACTACTTCTCTCCGAATGGCTTGTGCACACACCGCGCGGAAAACACACAGACCCCATTATAGTTTGGTGTTCCGTTCAGGGGGTCCCCAAGCGGTCCCCCCTAATGGAATACTGAACGCAGATGTGAGCCGGGCCTAATGCTACTCTTGCCACTTTGGCTTTGTGGTAAGAAAGAGGTCATGGCCTAAATGAAGATCCTTTTCACGCTGCATTTATGACTTGTGGCTTTTTTTTCTTTTTTTTTTTAAAGAGGTGCTAAAAAGGCACAAATGCACCACAGGCAGCGTAAGAGTGAACCTAGCCTAAGGCTACACATTTCTCAAAAGCTGTGTTTGGGCATATTCAAACAGAGTAAAGTGGCGCTGATTCTGCCATGATAACTCACGACAAAATCAGCACTGATAAAGACTCCCATTGACTTCAATGAGTTCCATTTAACGCACGGAGCACATTGAAATCTATGGCTTAAAAAGCTTCCCATTGATTTCAATGTGTTCCACGAGGTAAATGGAACCCATTGAAATCAAACAGTCTTTTTTATCAGTGCTGATTCTGCCGTGAATTATCGTGGCTGAATACGCGCCACTTTACTCCTTTTGAATGCCCCCTATTGTTGCAGATGTTGCTGTATTTTTATTAATTTATTTTTTTTAAAGCCAAAGTCAGATTTAGCAGAAGTATGAGAGGAAGATGTGCATCATATATACTGCCCATTCCTTGTTTTGGCTTAATAAAGTACTGCAAAATCTGCTTGTAAAGAAAAAAAAACAAAAAAAAAAAAACCCATGCACATCTTTTCTGTACTGTGCAGCCTCAGCCTTAGGCCGGGGCCCTACGGGACGTTAACGCTGAGATTTGCCCGCTGCGGAAATGCTTAGTGAAAAATCGCGGCATTTTACAGTGCAAGCAAGGGGGATGGGATTCATGTGAATCCCATGCCCACTTTGCAGAAAAAAAACGCAGTGTGGACACGTTGCGGCTTTGCAAATCGCAGTATGTCAATTATATCTACGTTAATCTAATGTTAAGAGAAAGTCCGCAGAGGAAAACTCTGAACTTTCTGTTAAAAGCGCTGCGGAAAGAACTGCAATGCGATCACATAGCGGTTCTTCCCGCAGCGCTTTATCACTGCGTTTACAGCCAGTGGGGCCTTAGCCTTAAGGGGTATTCTGGTTTTTGCAACTAAATACCGTATTTTTCGGACTATAAGACGCACTTTTTTTCCCCAAAATTTTGGGGGAAAATAAGGGTGCGTCTTATAGTCTGAAGGTGGCGCCTGGCACCCGCTGTAATAGAGAGGCGGAAGCCGGCAAGTGATAGACGCCATTACAGGTGCCGGGGCCTGAGACATCGCTGCCCTGTCCTGCATGAAGCCAGCAGCGGGAGGAGTGATGCTGCTATTCCGCTCCTCCGTCCCCCCGCCGCTGGCTTCATGCTGGGCAGGGCAGCGATGTCTCAGGCCCCGGCGTCTATCCCTCCCCGGCATCCGCCTCTCTAGTACAGCGGATGCCGGGTCAGTATCCGTGGCCCCTTCTCCCCCGGGGCCGGTCCCCACCGGCCCCGTACCTGTGAGGTTGCAGGCCGGCTCCTGCGCGGCGATATCGCAGGAGCCGACCTGTTCGGGTGACAGCCGGGAACTGTCACTGCTATATTAGTATTGCGGCTGGTCTCTATGACCAGCCGTAATACTAATAGACAGAATGTCCCATAGACGGCAATACAGTTGTATTGCCGTCTATGGGACTTGCGATCAAGTGACCGCAGGTTCAAGCCCCCGGGGGGGGAATAAAATAGTAAAAAAAAAAAAAATAAAAGTTCTAAATCACCTCCTGTTTTTTTTCAATACAAGGTGATCAAAGCAATAGATATCCCCCAAAATGGTATAACTAAAAAGTACAGCTGGCCCCGCAAAAAAAACGCCCTATACATCCCCGTACAGCTGCAGGGTCACCTGTCAATGTGGCCTTGCAGCTGTTGCAAAACTACAACTCCCATATATTAAATATTTTACCAGTTTTTGCTTCAAAATTTTTTTTCCCTATTTTCCTCCTCTAAAACCTAGGTGCGTCTTATAGTCCGAAAAATACGGTAAATGTTTTCTTGGTGTCTGCAAATAGGGAACTACAATAGAACATTCCGTCTATAGGTCTATAGTGCACAGGCGGTCCTCACATGTAAAACATTCCCACCATTCTCTCACCGCTCCATATGAATTCTGCCCAATAGGTCTGAGTAGCTTTATGTTCTGTGTATCCCATCTCAGCTGTAGCAGGAAAAATCCGGCAATATTTCTTGATTTACCGCATAATCCAGCTCTCAGGATCCATGTTCAGACACAGACTTTCCTCACCATTAACACTGGTTGTTTGCTGGGTGCAGATCTCTTAAGTGCGATCACCTGTGTTCTCAGCTGCAGCTCTGTATTACACTGTGCAGATAGGAATCACAGGGAAAACTGACACTCCGGCCATATTTACTAATAGACAGGCCATCCGATAATGCACCAGATTTATCCCCCAGCGGCTGACAATGGATAATAAATATTATGTATTTTTATACTTCCTATTAATTTGCTTACTTTGAGCCAGAATTTTATGCCACTAATACGTCACAATTTAGGAGCCCAGCACATGTCTAGAATGTGAGAGAGAAAATGAGCTCAAGCTAGATGTATCAAAATGCACCAGATTTACCCCATAATGACTATAGTAATTCACACAATCAGTATTTGCATCAGTATTTGTAAAAAAAAAAATGGCACGAGTGCATGCGCAGTAGCATGCTACTACTACTACTGCACATGCACCCGTGCCATTTTTTTTATCAATTATCGATGGCAGTTTTCGAGCGCCGGAGGAAGATGAGACCCGAGGACACCGCTGGAAGAGGAGGCGTGACTGAAGATGACGTCGGACCCTGAATGCCGGCCCACCGTGCACGATAGATAAGATTAACATATTCTTTTTTAGGGTTTTATTTTAAAACGGTGGGGGGGGGGGGGGAGTTTAATATAACTTTAGCAGTGCCTGAATAGCCTTTTTAAAGGCTATTCATGCATATGTGGGGCTCTATCAGCATAACTTTGCTGATAGTGCCCCTTTAAAGGGGTGGTTCTGTAAGTGACACTGATCCCCTATCCATAGGCTACAGCCCCGTAGGAGTGAATGGAGTTCCCGACCAAACTAATACACTTGAGGCTTTTTAACCCATTGATTTCAATGTGTTCCGTGCAGAAAACGGAATCAATGGGTCTTTTTAGCCGTGCTGATTCTGCCACCAGTTATGGCAGAATCAGCGCCACTTTACTCCGTGTGAATGCCCCCTTAACGTCATGTTTTGATTGAAAAATACAACTGCAACCATGTGAACTTAGCCTAAAAATGTGCCATTACAGTTTATTAGTTCACCTTCAGTATATTGTATTCTTTCCTTCACACTAAAGAAAAAAATCTCAGCCTTTTTTTATTTTTTTCATCTTATTTTACTACTCCTGCCACCAGGCGATTCTTCATCATATTTGCTCTCATATTTACCATTTTTTGGTGCCACAGGGAGAGACTCTATAATAGCACATCGCTTTTCAAAAAGTACCAATGTTTGCTCCAGTTATGTCTTACTTTACTCCCATCTCTAAAAAAAAGTCAGTGATCAAAAGGCAGGTCCATCATAACATGTTCCAGGTTTTGTCTTTTATATATATATTTCTTAGTAATATTTTGTGATTGTTTTTCTACTTGGACTACCCTTTTCACTTTTTCCATTGGGTAACTTCTTTCTGTTGGATGAAATACATACGTTTCCTCCTTACCCTTATGAACTTTTTTTTTTTTTTTTTTTAATGTTTCCATTCCAAAACTGACAGCTCTTAATATCACAGTCTGTCTTGGTACATATAGCAGGGTTCAATCTTTTCGAAAAGTGTGACATCCAAAACTTTAATTTCATGCAGCTCAATCTACCTTGTGAATCTTACATTGCTGGTATGCAAAAAAAAAATACAAATAAATAAAAAGTCCTCCAATTTATTTCAACTGTCCTTCCAGTTTATTTTTGCTTTTTTAATTCCTCTACTTAGCCTATAGGGAAAGCGCTTGCGATTCGCCAAGTAAAATTGAGATGCTCTGTTTTCCAAAAACACACGCTTTATTTCTAACCATGTCTATTCTGCAGCTTTTATTCTTGTAATGTGTGGATGAGATTAAAGGGGTTGGCCACTTTCAGACCAATATTGAGACAAATGTTATTGTTTTGTACAATAAAAAGTTGTACAATTTTCCAATATACTTTCTGTATCAATTCCTCCCGGTTTTCTAGATCTCTGCATTATTCATTCTGTTACCTCTAGTGGATGAAAGTCTGACCATGGTCATGTGATATACAGTCCATGGTCATGTGATATACAGTCCATGGTCATGTGATATACAGTCCATGGTCATGTGATGAGCACACAGGCGCACAGCACAGTAATCAGACAGCCTGGTTAGGAGCAGCACCTGTGTCCTCATCACATGACCATGGACTGTAAATCACATGACCATGGTCAAAGTTTTATCCTCTAGAAGTAACAGAATGAATGACAGCAAGCCGAAATCTAGAAAACTGTGAGGAATTGATACAGAAAGTATATTGGAAAATTGTATATCTTTTCATTGTACAAACAATAACATTTATCTATTAATATTGGTCTGAAGGTGGACAAGTCTGGCTATGACTAAGGGGTAAAGCGTACCCGGAAACGCGTCAGCCAGACCTTGAAAATGGGATTTTAAAACACTTTTGTGTCTTCACTGTCACGTTGTCTTGTATGTATTGTATTTACCCATTTTTCACATGGAAAATTAAAAGTAAAATTTTAAGAAAAAGGACATCTCAGGAGTGCGGACTGAAATATATTTTGTATCATACGTGTTGTTGATTGCCCCAGGAGTCCTGGATTTTCTAGCCGTGCACCCTGAAGATTGGACCATCAAATGGAGATCTGGTGAGCCACTACTTTATTTTTATTGTTGATTCTCTGAAGGTGGACAACCCCTTTAAATTAAATCTCTTCACTTTGCTGCTACTTTAAGACTAAACCCCACGTAGCGGGCTGGTGCAAAAAAACGCATCACAGAAAGTATGCAGAGATTTCCTTTATAGCTATGGGTAAATTAACAGCGTTTCCGCAGGTATAATTGACATGCTGCGATTTCCAAAACAACAACAGGTTTGGAAATGGCAACATTTCTGCTGCGAGTATTTTTCTGCAGTGTGTGGATGGGTTCATTAGAATCCTATTCACCTTGCAGGAACTGTTAAACGATGGTGTTTATTCACATGGAGCCCAGTCTAAAATGCTGAATTTTTTCCCAACTACCTTTCCACAGCAGCAAAAAAATGCATTTTCCACAGTTTGCAAGCCGACGGATACCAGGCGCAGATGTGAACCCAACTTAAAGCAATGCATTGCTTTTTTTCCACCTCCAAATCTATGCAGATTCTTCCATGTGAACTTATCCTAAGGCCAAAAGCTACATTGTGAAACGGAGCAAAAAAACCCCCCAAAAACACAACAACACCCCACACAGCGGAAATGCATCACTTTTCATTATATTTTTGTACCTATACGGAAGACGCCAGCGTTTGAAGTTTGTTAGATTGCTGAAGAGAAACCAAAAACCTTGTATGATCCTGGCATGTCAAAGAGGTGAATAGGACCAGACAATGATTAACTATCATATTATGGACATCAGAGATCCCATATAGGAGAAGTCAACAGATGGCAATAAGTTATACTGGTTATCTCACTCTGTTATTTTAGAGCCTGTGCCAAAGAATTCAGGAAGGGTAGGGTGTGACTTCCATGCCACATAGCGAGGTCTAGAAGAGATACACCTGCATGTTACACTATCATTGCTAAAAATGGCTTGGAGACAAGTAACCCTTGGTTCACGTCTGCGTTCGGTAATCTGTTCAGGGGAGTCCGCTTGGGGACTCCCCGAACGGACTACCGAACGCATTGGCAATTGGTGTGCAGTGAAAGCACACGGATCCCATAGACTATAATGGGGTCCGTGTTCTTGCCACGGGCTGCCCGCATGAGTCATGTGGACAGGAAAGTAGATCACAAGGTACTTTCCTGTCCGCATGTTCCCTGCGGAGATCTCGCGGCAAACACACGGACCCCATTATAGTCTATGGGGTCCATGTGCTTTCACTGCACACCGATTGCCAATGCGTTCGGTAGTCCGTTCGGGGAGTCCCCAAGCGGACTCCCCTGAACAGATTACCGACACAGATGTGAACGAGGCCTTAGAGAAAGCCATTAGGTGTCTTGATGGTTACACACATTACTGACACTATATAGAAGTCAGGGCTTTGTTCATAACACACTGGGGACTTGCATCTATAAACTTTTCTTTACAGACTTATATGTCAAACACCTGATGTAACATTGCTTTATCTGTTATATTATTCAGCATATAAGAAAAATAACCAGAAAACAACTAGAAGATGCTTTGGTTCTTTTTACGATAGAATGCAATGGGCAGACATAGTCAAAGAGATCCCCAAAAATCATATATACGGCATGTATTACAAAAGCTTAAATTAGATAAACAATAGACCTAAAAAGACATGAATCCCTATTCTGCAGTATATGTATACCCAATTGAGTGAGCCAAGCATGATGTGAACAAAGTCTTAAAAATCATACAGGATATAAATGTATAGAATATATGCATCTTGTATAATGGGACATAAGTGTAGTGATCATACTGCACACAATACCATAAAGAACTGCAGATGTCCCAGGGCTTCAGGAGTGGTCGGCTTCACTCGTGGATTTTGTCATTGTGTATATTGTGAGAAGGTGACAGGAGTCACAGTATATCTCCCCCATATTCCTGACATATGTGTGGTCCAGGGAGGATCTTGAATAAGCTACAGCCCAGGTGTGGGTCATAGGCTCAATACTGGGCCATAAAAGGCTGCACCGCAGGGCAGATCCCGGGAGGAGAGGAAGTGGCTGGGTCTGTCCTGACACGGAGAGCCTTGTGTGATGGTATAGTGTTGTTTTGGTTGATTCATGTGGCTGATAGGAAGCCACATGAACAGTTAGTATTTTCCGTTTAGTTAGTGCTCGGACGAGCAGGTTTTGTTTTTCCTTTTTGCCTGAAGACTGTATTTCATTTTGCTAATCCTCTGCCTGACAAAGATTTATTTATTTTGCTGTTTTTTAAAATAAACTGGGTTTTGCTGCAAGATTTGTGTCCCTGTCTCTGACTGGTTGTGTCCACACCACTGCTCTTACCGAGCTACTTTCCCCACATTATATATCTCCTTTCTCATTTCTTTTCTTTGTTGTCTTTTAGCACAACATTGGCTCCAGGAGGAGAAAAAAGAAGAATGATTCAACAAGAAACATAAAGAAAGGAGAATGTTCTCACAGAGGAATGCTGGCGGTGCTAGGTGAAGAAGACCTCACAGATAAAGGGAAGGATCTTCCACTAGAGAGTTGGAAGAAATTGCCTAAGCAGGTTGAACTAATAAATCTCCCAGAAACTAGGGATATGGGGAGTATTCTAAGCTGTGCAAGACAGACGTGGCAGATGTCAGATATATTAAAAATCAAACAAACAGAATATATGTAAGAAAGACACAAAGCTAGTGTGGGTCAACGTAGTATCCATATAGCAGATGGCAGCGCAAAAGTAGAGAAGGAAGGAAATGGGTGTGTGTGTGTGGGGGGATTCAAGGTGGCATCTCAGACCATTGGGATGACCCCAGTAGAAAACAAAAGAAGGCTGCTGGTCCTCTTACCATGGATAAATGTATCCTCCATAGTGTCCTTGCACAAGGAATTTATGCCAAAATAATATTGGCCATGGGTGTCATTTGTAATTAAACTTGTGAAAAGAAAAACTTAATAGCCATCAGTCACTGCCATAGTAGAAAATCCAGTCTTGAAGGTTGCCCACAAAAGTAAGTTTTTAATTCATGGTTATACTGCGTTCTACACTAAACATGATTTATATTATGTCACTAAGCTGGCTCGTGGAGATTTGCTCAATTACGTAATGGAGAACCAGCTCAACGTGCGAACCATACAATTTATAGCAGCAGAAATCATTTGTGGCTTGCAATTCCTACACAGAAATGGAATTGTGCACTGGGACCTACAACTGGATAATGTTCTGCTAACTGGAGGCGGCCATATGAAACATAGCTGATTTTGGTCTCTCTTCACTTTGGCTATAAGATCTTCAATGCCATAAAATACCGCAATACACTTGGCTACAAAGCTGGCAAACTGATAAATAGACATTTCTATAATACAGGTATAGACTGGCACATCTTCAGTGTGATGTTATAAGGTGATGTTCAGGTCCCATCCCAGGAGATACCACCAAAGAAATGAGAATTATTATGTAACATGAACCATCATATGGAAACATTACTGACTACGCAGTTACTACAGCAGATATTCTATCAAGACTTCTCATCAAAGTCCAGTCTGTTCGGCTAGGCATCAATGGTAACATTGGCTGCTCCGGTGCCCTCCTTCTTTTTGCCTCGCTGCCCCGCCTCCCAGGTTAGTGTTTAAAGCGCTAGGTAGGCGGGGCTTGTGGCTTAGAGTGTGGGCGGGTACAGGGCGGGGAGATGTGACGTCTCCCCTCCCAGTACCCGCCCACACTCTCCTAACCCGCCCACACTCTCCTAACCTGGCAGGGAGGGGGCAGCGAAGGAAGAAAAGCTGCATGGAGCAGCAGTGAGGCGAAGAATGAAGGCACGGGGCACAGGACCAGCCATCTCTGCAGGTAAGTGGACACCAGGGGGGTAGGATTGCCTTTAAAATTAATTAATAAAAAAATCCCATTGACTTGCATTGGGATCGAGATCGGGTTCGAATGAAAAATGATCGGAAATCGGATTTTAAAATCGATCCTGAAAAGTCAATATCGGCTCAACCCTAGTCATGTTACAAGGCCTGTTACAGGGTCAGTCGTTGACTTAAGTCTCATGCACATGACCATGTGCATTGTCAGTGTGGTAGCCGTATTTTTGATTCATTTCTATATCCCCATGGTGTAGCTCGTGTATTTTCACACTTTCTTCCTCCTTCCTACTGGCTCCAAAAGGAGAAACAATGCATCCTATATCAAACGGCCTCTCACTTTCACAGAAAGTACACTGAGTTTTCCTCTGCGGACTTTCTGCTTCCATCATACCTATAGGGAAGCAACTGGTGTTTCCGTAGGTATAATTCACATGCTGCAATTGGGAATAGTAGGGGCTAAAAAAACTGCAGTAAACAAATTAGTGGATTGGATATATATATATATATATATATATATATATATATATATATATATATATATATATATATCTAGCCTAGAACTCTTACACCATATGTGCATTTCAATGCTCTAGTGATCTAACACATTTTAACCTTAAACCAGTAACATTTTATCTTTCTCTGCATTCCCACGTTCATAACTTTTTCCATTTTATTTCACTGTAGCTTTACGAGACCTTGTATTTTTTTACAGTTTGTATTATTTTTTTGATTTTGAGAGGCGAGATGATCAGAAAGCGTCATTTCTGGCATCAGAAGTTTAAGGTTTTATTTTAAGGGCTGTTATGGATGTGATAATTTTGTGTTTTTTATTTGTTATTTTATTAACAAGGGGATAAAATCTATTTTTACATTTTTCAGCAAAACGATTGGTGAGTTAAATGGGGTTGGGGGGAAATATCATTAACAAAAGTGCCCTGGGGTTATTTGAAGTGACAGGGACAGGACGATAATAACATTTTCTGTTCTCCCTGGACTATAAGGTCCAGACGTGGACAAAATTGTTGGTACCCCTTGTTTAATGAAAGAAAACCCACAATGGTCACAGGAATAACTTAAATCTGACAAAGTGGACTTTGTTAAACGTCATGTTGACAAGCCACAAAGCTTCTGGGAGAATGTCCTATGGACAGATGAGACAAAAATCGAACTGTTTAGCAAGGCACATCAGCTCTATGTTCACAGATGGAAAAATGAAGCATATCTTGAAAAGAACACTCTCCCTACTGTGAAACATGGAGGAGGCTTTGCTACAGTATGTTCTAGGGCTGCTTTGCTGCATCTGTCACAGGGTGTCTTGAATCTGTGCAGGGTACAATGAAATCTCAAGACTATCAAGTGATTCTAAAGAGAAATGTGCTGCTCAGTGTCAGAAAGCTTGGTCTCAGTTGCAGGTCATGGGTTTTGCAACAGGATATTCACCCAAAAAACACATGTAAAAATACCCAAGAATGGCCAAGAGGAAAACGTTGGACTATTTGAAGTGGGCTTCTGTAAGCCTTGACCTAAATCCTATTGAACGTCTTTGGAAGGAGCTGAAACATGCCGTCTGGAAAAGGTACCCTTCAAACCGAGACAACTGGAGAGGTTTACTCATGAGGAGTGGGCCAAAATATCTGCTGAGAGGTGCAGAAGTCTCATTGACAGTTACAGGAATCGTGTGATTGCAGCGATTGTCTCAAAAGGTTGTGCAACAAAATATTAAGGGAACTATCATTTCTGTCCAGGCTATGTCATGAGTTTTATTTTTATAAAAATTCTGTTCAAGCGAAAAATAATGTCTGACATTCATTTGTTCATTTTCATAGAATTTCTATTTATTTATTTATTTATTTATTACTTTTGTCAGATTCAGGTTATTTCTGTGACCATTGTGGGTTTTTCTTTCATTAAAGGAGAGGTACCAACAATTTTGTCCACGACTGTATGTGTGCTCTCCTGCACACCAGTTGAAGTGAAGCTGCAAGTATATTCACCTCCACTTTAATCAGCGAGATCTTGAAATCTATGTGGGCTACAAAGAAAGTGACAGTGTCCCTGAATGTGTCCTACTCTGGGTAAACTGTAATGCACTTTACTCAAACACTGATCACGGCTCATCTAGAACTTGGGAAGGGGGGGGGGCGAATGTAGACTCAAACATCATCAACTGAAAAGACTCCTTATCTACCAATCTGAAGAATGTATCTTCACATCTCCCTAATGTCTGTATTCTTGTATGTGAAAATCATCAGCTTCTTCAATGGAGAGATGAAGAAAACAGATCAGACAGCTGCAATACTGCTCAGCATCCATAGTAGTCAATTGAGAGCTCCTAATACTCTGTACATTTCATCATAGCTTTAGTGGCTGGATGATTGGATACTAGAGACATTGATATATTCAGCATGTGCCAAATAACGTCCATTCTGTGCTGATCTGATCATAGACTATTTGAAGCTAGTCCTACATTGCCAACGTGTGACCATTGACATTCCTGCTAGAGGCAAGTGAGGTGGAACATGATCAAGAAGAGTACACAGCACTAATCCTCCCGTGCACACCTACCAATGTCTAATCTGCTCCCTGCTTGTAGTACATGAGGATATATGGACTGCGTCCAGAATAAGTAACCTCACATCTTCTGGGATGTCCCACTAACTACATGCTCTTTGGTGTCTTGTGATAAATAGGTGACACTCTGTAGTGTTTGATGTAATCATGTGCACACTTGGCTTACCCCAATAGTGTGTATTAACTGTCACTTTGCCTTATGCCTTGTTGGATATACATTGTCTGGAGGATTGTCTAACCCAATGGACTTTCCCTTATTATGGACAGACTGATAAAGGATTTTGCTATATAAGTAGAGTACAACAAATTATGTTTTTCTGTAACTTTAGTTGAGAGCTTTGTGGGACACACTAGGTTTTATTATTGAATACTGTACATCTGTTCACTATTATAAAGTTTTAATCTGTTGGATTCGTTTGGGAGATGAGTAGGAGAGCTTTGATAATAATAATAATAATAATAATAATAATATTGTATATATGTTTATTTACTCATCTCGCTGCATTTAATGATTTCTTATGAAATAAGACATTCCCTGATCTCTATTGAAATTGCTGTTTGAGAAATTCCCCTATATGCCCTAATGTCTACTGTCAGTAAGTGAGCAGCTACCTAAAATCCAATACTGCTGCAGCTCAGCACCCAGATTACAAACCCAAAAATTAGCTACCAGGTAAACTAAGGAATAACCAATAGGGCTACAAACAAGTCAAGGTCGAAACAGTAAAGTGCAAAATTACCAAAATGTAACCAGAGGTGCTTCCGCGTTCAAGCCATAGTCAAATCCAGGTGGCCAAATCAGTAAAAGAGGGACAATTCAGGAGAGCAAACCAAATGTCAGTAACCTGGAGATCAGCACTGCCAGGAAAGGGTACGGGGAGTATACAGGTGAAGTCCAGCTGCCAAAACAATCTTACCCTTGGTTCACATCTGCGTTCGGTAGTCCGTTCCGGAAGTCCGCATGGGGGAATGGACTACCGAACGCATTAGCAAGCAGTGTGCAGTGAAAGCATATGAATCCCATAGACTATAATAGGGTCCGTGTGCATGCCGCGAGATCTCTGCATGAGTCATTCGGACAGGAAAGTAGATTGTGAACTACTTTCCTGTCCACATGTTCTGTGCGGAGATCTCACGGCAAACACATGGACCCCATTATAGTCTAGGGGTCTGTGTGCTTTCACTGGCACACCGCATGCCAGTGTTTTTGGTATTCCATTCAGGGGGGTCCCTACGCGGATTACCAATGCAGATGTGAATGAGGGGTTAGACAAATATCTAGTACTAAAGCCAAGATGTAATACCCTGCCTCAGACCAGGATTGGATGGTGAGGCAACACTGACTGGGCCTGCATCTTAAAGATCTGACAGGCTGAGAAGACCCAGCCAAAATATTACAGGTGAGCATGGTAACTTTAAAGCGATAGCTACAAAATGAAGAAACAGGAATACAAACAGTGAAATTCCTAACATGATCAGGCTCTAATGCAGCTCATATAGTGTAGATAGTTTTTGGCAAAATAGCTATACCTCCCTAGGCGCCCACACAGAAAGTAAGTCAGTAAAGAAAGTAAGAAGTTATACAGATAAGACCATACAAAGGAAGTAAAGCGAAGAAACAGCAGAAGATAAGTAACAGGGTGACAGCAAGTAAGCAGAATGACAGCAATAATAGTGCCAGGGTCTGCTGGATAGTGACCCATGTACAGACAGCACATTAGATAAAAAGTGAATGTTTACTATACACAATACGGATACAAGAATAATTATCATTATAATATACTGTGAATTATCTGTACTCACAAAAGCAAGAGAAAAAGTGACTCAAACAAACAGCAACGTGAAATATCAAATGTGACAACCATGTGCAAAAAGCTTTAAATAAGAATAACCCAAGAAATGATAAGTAGAGAGGGGGAGGGGGTACAATGACCCGGCAGCTGGGAAAAGAAAGACTCCTATGAATATGGATACCTCCAAATGTAGCTTTGTCATGGCAGAATAGTCAAAAATCACAATGGATGCCACATGGCAACACTTCTCTTCGCACATTTCTCTTCGTCTATGCTTGGGGATAGAACCATTGCTGCGTAATGTGATCACAATATATAAAATATCTGATTTACTGACAATAAATAACTTGTTCAACAGATAGAAATATTATAAATAGAGATGAGCGAACACTAAAATGTTCGAGGTTCGAAATTCGATTCGAACAGCCGCTCAATGTTCGTGTGTTCGAACGGGTTTCGAACCCCATTATAGTCTATGGGGAACAGATACTCGTTAAGGGGGAAACCCAAATCCGTGTCTGGAGGGTCACCAAGTCCACTATGACACCCCAGGAAATGATGCCAACACCTCTGGAATGACACTGGGACAGCAGGGGAAGCATGTCTGGGGGCATCTAACACACCAAAGACCCTCTATTACCCCAACATCACAGCCTAACAACTACACACTTTACACACTCAATACCACCTCTCTGACAGTAGGAAAACACCTTGAAACATGTGTATTTGGCACTTGCAGTGAGGAGAGCTTGTCACCAGCAGTGAATTTGGCCCTTGTAGTAAGTTGAGGTTGGCACCAACATTTGTTTTGAAAATCAGGGTGGATTGAGCCTCTAACCAGCAGAGTTTGGGCAAATTCATGGTGGAGGGAGCCTCTAAAAACCCCAGTTTGGACCAATTCATGGTGGAGGGAGCCTCTAACCAGCCCAGTTTGGGCAAATTCATGGTGGAGGGAGCCTCTAAAAAACCCAGTTTGGACCAATTCATGGTGGAGGGAGCCTCTAACCAGCCCACTTTGGGCAAATTCATGGTGGAGGGAGCCTCTAACCAGCCCAGTTTGGACCAATTAATGGTGGAGGGAGCCTCTAACCAGCCCAGTTTGGACCAATTAATGGTGGAGGGAGCCTCTAACCACCCCAGTTTGGACCAATTCATGGTGGAGGGAGCCTCTAAACAGCCCAGTTTGGGCAAATTCATGGTGGAGGGAGCCTCTAAAAAACCCAGTTTGGACCAATTCATGGTGGAGGGAGCCTCTAACCAGCCCAGTTTGGACCAATTAATGGTGGAGGGAGCCTCTAAACAGCCAAGTTTGGACCAATTCATGGTGGAGGGAGCCTCTAAAAACCCCAGTTTGGACCAATTCATGGTGGAGGGAGCCTCTAACCAGCCCAGTTTGGGCAAATTCATGGTGGAGGGAGCCTCTAAACAGCCCAGTTTGGGCAAATTCATGGTGGAGGGAGCCTCTAACCAGCCCAGTTTGGACCAATTAATGGTGGAGGGAGCCTCTAACCAGCCCAGTTTGGACCAATTAATGGTGGAGGGAGCCTCTAACCACCCCAGTTTGGACCAATTCATGGTGGAGGGAGCCTCTAACCAGCCCAGTTTGGACCAATTCATGGTGGAGGGAGCCTCTAAAAAACCCAGTTTGGACCAATTCATGGTGGAGGGAGCCTCTAAACAGCCCAGTTTGGGGAAATTCATGGTGGAGGGAGCCTCTAAAAACCCCAGTTTGGACCAATTCATGGTGGAGGGAGCCTCTAACCAGCCCAGTTTGGGCAAATTCATGGTGGAGGGAGCCTCTAAAAAACCCAGTTTGGACCAATTCATGGTGGAGGGAGCCTCTAACCAGCCCAGTTTGGGCAAATTCATGGTGGAGGGAGCCTCTAACCAGCCCAGTTTGGGCAAATTCATGGTGGAGGGAGCCTCTAACCAGCCCAGTTTGGACCAATTAATGGTGGAGGGAGCCTCTAACCAGCCCAGTTTGGACCAATTAATGGTGGAGGGAGCCTCTAACCACCCCAGTTTGGACCAATTCATGGTGGAGGGAGCCTCTAACCAGCCCAGTTTGGGCAAATTCATGGTGGAGGGAGCCTCTAAAAAACCCAGTTTGGACCAATTCATGGTGGAGGGAGCCTCTAACCAGCCCAGTTTGGACCAATTAATGGTGGAGGGAGCCTCTAAACAGCCAAGTTTGGACCAATTCATGGTGGAGGGAGCCTCTAAAAACCCCAGTTTGGACCAATTCATGGTGGAGGGAGCCTCTAACCAGCCCAGTTTGGGCAAATTCATGGTGGAGGGAGCCTCTAAACAGCCCAGTTTGGGCAAATTCATGGTGGAGGGAGCCTCTAACCAGCCCAGTTTGGACCAATTAATGGTGGAGGGAGCCTCTAACCAGCCCAGTTTGGACCAATTAATGGTGGAGGGAGCCTCTAACTAGCCCAGTTTGGACCAATTAATGGTGGAGGGAGCCTCTAACCACCCCAGTTTGGACCAATTCATGGTGGAGGGAGCCTCTAACCAGCCCAGTTTGGACCAATTCATGGTGGAGGGAGCCTCTAAAAAACCCAGTTTGGACCAATTCATGGTGGAGGGAGCCTCTAAACAGCCCAGTTTGGGCAAATTCATGGTGGAGGGAGCCTCTAAAAAACCCAGTTTGGACCAATTCATGGTGGAGGGAGCCTCTAACCAGCCCAGTTTGGACCAATTAATGGTGGAGGGAGCCTCTAAACAGCCAAGTTTGGACCAATTCATGGTGGAGGGAGCCTCTAAAAACCCCAGTTTGGACCAATTCATGGTGGAGGGAGCCTCTAACCAGCCCAGTTTGGACCAATTAATGGTGGAGGGAGCCTCTAACCAGCCCAGTTTGGACCAATTAATGGTGGAGGGAGCCTCTAACCACCCCAGTTTGGACCAATTCATGGTGGAGGGAGCCTCTAAACAGCCCAGTTTGGGCAAATTCATGGTGGAGGGAGCCTCTAAAAAACCCAGTTTGGACCAATTCATGGTGGAGGGAGCCTCTAACCAGCCCAGTTTGGACCAATTAATGGTGGAGGGAGCCTCTAAACAGCCAAGTTTGGACCAATTCATGGTGGAGGGAGCCTCTAAAAACCCCAGTTTGGACCAATTCATGGTGGAGGGAGCCTCTAACCAGCCCAGTTTGGACCAATTAATGGTGGAGGGAGCCTCTAACCAGCCCAGTTTGGACCAATTAATGGTGGAGGGAGCCTCTAACCACCCCAGTTTGGACCAATTCATGGTGGAGGGAGCCTCTAAACAGCCCAGTTTGGGCAAATTCATGGTGGATGGAGCCTCTAAAAAACCCAGTTTGGACCAATTCATGGTGGAGGGAGCCTCTAACCAGCCCAGTTTGGACCAATTAATGGTGGAGGGAGCCTCTAAACAGCCAAGTTTGGACCAATTCATGGTGGAGGGAGCCTCTAAAAACCCCAGTTTGGACCAATTCATGGTGGAGGGAGCCTCTAACCAGCCCAGTTTGGGCAAATTCATGGTGGAGGGAGCCTCTAAACAGCCCAGTTTGGGCAAATTCATGGTGGAGGGAGCCTCTAAACAGCCCAGTTTGGACCAATTAATGGTGGAGGGAGCCTCTAACCAGCCCAGTTTGGACCAATTCATGGTGGAGGGAGCCTCTAACCAGCCCAGTTTGGACCAATTAATGGTGGAGGGAGCCTCTAACCACCCCAGTTTGGACCAATTCATGGTGGAGGGAGCCTCTAACCAGCCCAGTTTGGACCAATTCATGGTGGAGGGAGCCTCTAAAAAACCCAGTTTGGACCAATTCATGGTGGAGGGAGCCTCTAACCACCCCAGTTTGGACCAATTCATGGTGGAGGGAGCCTCTAAACAGCCAAGTTTGGACCAATTCATGGTGAAGGGAGCCTCTAAAAACCCGTTTGGACCAATTCATGGTGGAGGGAGCCTCTAACCAGCCCAGTTTGGGCAAATTCATGGTGGAGGGAGCCTCTAAACAGCCAAGTTTGGGCAAATTCATGGTGGAGGGAGCCTCTAACCAGCCCAGTTTGGACCAATTAATGGTGGAGGGAGCCTCTAACCAGCCCAGTTTGGACCAATTCATGGTGGAGGGAGCCTCTAACCACCCCAGTTTGGACCAATTCATGGTGGAGGGAGCCTCTAACCAGCCCAGTTTGGACCAATTAATGGTGGAGGGAGCCTCTAAACAGCCAAGTTTTGGGAAATTCATGGTGGAGGGAGCCTCTAACCAGCCCAGTTTGGACCAATTCATGGTGGAGGGAGCCTCTAAACAGCCCAGTTTGGGCAAATTCATGGTGGAGGGAGCCTCTAAAAAACCCAGTTTGGACCAATTCATGGTGGAGGGAGCCTCTAACCAGCCCAGTTTGGACCAATTAATGGTGGAGGGAGCCTCTAACCAGCCCAGTTTGGACCAATTAATGGTGGAGGGAGCCTCTAACCACCCCAGTTTGGACCAATTCATGGTGGAGGGAGCCTCTAAACAGCCAAGTTTGGACCAATTCATGGTGGAGGGAGCCTCTAAAAACCCCAGTTTGGACCAATTCATGTTGGAGGGAGCCTAGTATTAGCAGAATTGTGCAACGCTTATGGTGGATGAGTATGAGGATGCGGAGGAATTGGAGAGGTTGAGTACAGACATGGAGTTTCATGTTGGGGTGCTTTACACAGGTGGGCACAAAAATGAAGGCTCTATCCAGTGGTGGTTCATTTTTATCAAAGTGAGCCGGTCGGCACTCTCAGCTGACAGACGGGTGCGCTTGTCAGTGATGATGCCACCGGCTGCACTGAACACCCTCTCAGATAGGACGCTGGCGGCAGGACAGGACAGCACCTCCAAGGCATATAGGGCAAGTTCAAGCCACAGGTCCAACTTCGACACCCAATACGTGTAGGGCACAGAGGGGTCGGAGAGGACAGGGCTGTGGTCGGAAAGGTATTCCCGCAACATGCGCCTATACTTCTCACGCCTGGTGACACTAGGACCCTCCGTGGCGGCACTTTGGCGAGGGGGTGCCATCAAGGTGTCCCAGACCTTAGACAGTGTGCCCCTCGTTTGTGTGGACCGGTGAGAACTTGGTTGCCTACTGGAGGAACTGCCCTCCCTGCCGCCAACGTCACATGCTGGAAACATCTCCATCATATTCTGCACCAATTGCCTGTGGCAAGCATTGATGCGATTGGCCCTCCCCTCTACCGGAATAAAAGACGAGATGTTGTTTTTATACCGGGGGTCAAGGATAGCAAAGATCCAGTACTGGTTGTCCTCCATGATTTTGACAATACGCTTGTCGGTTGTAAAGCACCCCAACATGAACTCAGCCATGTCTGCCACAGTGTTAGTTGGCATGACTCCTCTGGCCCCACCGGAAAGTTCAATCTCCATTTCCTCCTCATCCTCCATGTCTACCCATCCGCGCTGCAACAATGGGACGATTCGAAGTTGCCCGGAAGCCTCCTGTATCACCATCACATCATCGGACAACTCTTCTTCCTCCTCCTCCTCCTCCTCCTCCATTAAACGCAGTGAAGCGGACAGATGTGTGGACCTACTCTCCAGCTGTGACGGATCGGATGCTATCCCTAACTCCTCTGTGTGATCTGAGTTATCCCTGATGTCAATCAGGGATTCTCTCAGAACACACAAGAGCGGGATTGTAAGGCTCACCATCGCATCCTCAGAGCTCACCCTCCTTGTGGACTCCTCAAAGACCCGTAGGATGTCACAAAGGTCTCTCATCCATGGCCACTCATGGATGTGAAACTGAGGCAGCTGACTTTGTGGCACCCTAGGGTTTTGTAGCTGGTATTCCATCAAAGGTCTCTGCTGCTCAACCACTCTATTCAACATCTGAAACGTTGAGTTCCAGCGTGTGGGGACGTCGCACAAAAGCCGGTGTTGTGGCACATGCAGGCGTTGCTGGAGAGATTTTAAGCTAGCAGCGGCTACTGTCGACTTGCGAAAGTGGGCGCACATGCGCCGCACTTTCACCAGTAGCTCTGGAACATTGGGGTAGCTCTTTAGGAAACGTTGCACCACTAGGTTGAAGACGTGGGCCAGGCATGGAACATGTTGGAGTCCGGCAAGCTCCA
This sequence comes from Leptodactylus fuscus, assembly GCF_031893055.1. Lineage (NCBI taxonomy): Eukaryota > Metazoa > Chordata > Amphibia > Anura > Leptodactylidae > Leptodactylus > Leptodactylus fuscus. Next base: position 34,402,576 of record NC_134274.1, read on the forward strand.
GAGCTGCTACCAGGTTCCGGCCGTTATCACAAACGACCATGCCTGGGCCCAGGTGCAGCGGCTCAAACCATATTGCCGTCTCATCGAGGAGGGCATCCCTCACCTCGGAGGCAGTGTGCTGTCTGTCCCCCAAGCTGATCAGCTTCAGCACAGCCTGCTGACGTCTACCAACGCCAGTGCTGCAACGTTTCCAACTCGTAGCTGGGGTCAATCTAACAGCGGAGGAGGAGGCGGTGGCGGAGGAGGAGGCGGTGGCGGAGGAGGAGGCGGTAGAGGAGGAGGAGGAGGGGGGTGTTCTTCTCGTGTCCCTGCCAGGAATGTTAGGCGGGGAGACGAGGTACACCGGGCCAGTTTGGGAAGCAGTCCCAGCCTCAACTACATTCACCCAGTGTGCCGTCAGTGAAATGTAGCGTCCCTGTCCGCATGCACTTGTCCACGCGTCGGTGGTCAAGTGGACCTTTGTGCAAAGCGCGGAACTAAGGGCCCGCCTGATGTTGAGTGACACGTGCTGGTGCAAGGCGGGGACGGCACACCGGGAGAAGTAGTGACGGCTAGGGACGGCATAGCGAGGTGCCGCAGTTGCCATCAGGTCCAGGAAGGCGGGAGTTTCAACAAGTCGGAACGCCAACATCTCCTGGGCCAGCAGTTTAGCGATGTTGGCGTTCAAGGCTTGCGCGTGTGGGTGGTTAGCAGTGTATTTCTGCCGCCGCTCCAATGTCTGAGAGATGGTGGGTTGTTGTAAAGAAACGCCTGATGGTGCCTTTGATGGTGCAGGAGAAGGAGATAAGACAGGACCAGGGGAGGATGAGGTAGAAGTCAACAAAGTGGCGGAGGCAGATGAAGTGGTGTCCTGGCTCGTCCTCTGGAGTGCATCGCCAGCACAGTCAGCAGTGGCAGTGGCAGAGGCAGTGGCAGAGGCAGTGGCAGTGGCGTGAACGGCAGGCGGCCTTTGTCCTGCCGTTGCTGCCTGCCACTGATTCCAGTGCTTGGATTCCAAATGACGGCGCATTGAAGTGGTGGACAGGTTGCTCTTCTCAGAGCCCCTAATCAATTTCGAGAGGCAAATTGTGCAGACAACACTATATCTGTCCTCGGCGCATTCCTTGAAAAAACTCCACACCTTCGAGAAACGTGCCCTCGAGGTGGGAGTTTTTCGGGGCTGGGTACGAACTGGAACATCTTGGGAGATTCCGGGTGTGGCCTGGCTTCGCCTAAGCTGCTGACCTCTGCCTCTGCCTCTAGCTACCCTTTTTGGTGCTGCACCTGCCTCAACATCCTCACTACTTTCCCCGCTTGACATCCCCCCTGTCCAGGTCGGGTCAGTGTCCTCATCATCCACCACTTCCTCTTCCAACTCCTGTCTCATCTCCTCCTCCCGCACAATGCGCCGGTCAACTGGATGCCCTGACGGCAACTGCGTCACATCATCGTCGATGAGGGTGGGTTGCTGGTCATCCACCACCAAATCGAACGGAGATGGAGGAGACTCTAGTGTTTGAGCATCTGGACACAGATGCTCCTCTGTTAGGTTCGTGGAATCGTGACGTGGAGAGGCAGGTTGAGGGACAATGAAAGGAGCGGAGAACAGCTCTGGGGAGCAGGGACAGTTTGGGTTATTGTTCTGTAAAGCTTCGGAATTTTGGGAGGAAGGAAGACAAGACTGTTGGGTAATAGGAGGAGAGGAGGCAGAGTCTGACTGGCTGCTGGACAATGTGCTGTAAGCGTTCTCTGACAGCCATTGCAAGACCTGTTCCTGGTTCTCGGGCCTACTAAGGTTTGTACCCTGCAGTTTAGTTAATGTGGCAAGCAACCCTGGCACTGTGGAGTGGCGCAATGCTTGCTGCCCCACAGGAGTAGGCACGGGACGCCCTGTGGCTTCACTGCTACCTTGCTCCCCAGAACCATTCCCCCGACCTCGCCCACGGCCTCGTCCACGTCCCTTTCCGGGAGCCTTGCGCATTTTGAATTCCTAGTTAGAAATTGGCACTGTATACCAGTAGTAAAAATTGTGGGTGCACGTAACCCCAATATATTCTTTGAATTCCCAGTCAGACACTGGCACTATATGGCAGTAGCAAGAAATGAGGGTATTTATAACCCCAATATACTCTTTGAATTCCCAGTCAGACAATGGCACTGTATACCAGTAGTAAAAATTGTGGGTGCACGTAACCCCAATATATTCTTTGAATTCCCAGTCAGACACTGGCACTATATGGCAGTAGCAAGAAATGAGGGTATTTGTATTCCCAATATACTCTTTAAATTCCCAGTCAGACAATGGCACTGTATACCAGTAGTAAAAATTGTGGGTGCACGTAACCCCAATATATTCTTTGAATTCCCAGTCAGAAACTGGCACTATATGGCAGTAGCAAGAAATGAGGGTATTTATAACCCCAATATATTCTTTGAATTCCCAGTCAGACAATGGCACTGTATACCAGTAGTAAAAATTGTGGGTGCACGTAACCCCAATATATTCTTTGAATTCCCAGTCAGAAACTGGCACTATATGGCAGTAGCAAGAAATGAGGGTATTTGTATTCCCAATATACTCTTTGAATTCCCAGTCAGACAATGGCACTGTATACCAGTAGTAAAAATTGTGGGTGCACGTAACCCCAATATATTCTTTGAATTACCAGTCAGAAACTGGCACTATATGGCAGTAGCAAGAAATGAGGGTATTTATAACCCCAATATATTCTTTGAATTCCCAGTCAGACAATGGCACTGTATACCAGTAGTAAAAATTGTGGGTGCACGTAACCCCAATATATTCTTTGAATTCCCAGTCAGAAACTGGCACTATATGGCAGTAGCAAGAAATGAGGGTATTTGTATTCCCAATATACTCTTTGAATTCCCAGTCAGACAATGGCACTGTATACCAGTAGTAAAAATTGTGGGTGCACGTAACCCCAATATATTCTTTGAATTACCAGTCAGAAACTGGCACTATATGGCAGTAGCAAGAAATGAGGGTATTTATAACCCCAATATATTCTTTGAATTCCCAGTCAGACAATGGCACTGTATACCAGTAGTAAAAATTGTGGGTGCACGTAACCCCAATATATTCTTTGAATTCCCAGTCAGAAACTGGCACTATATGGCAGTAGCAAGAAATGAGGGTATTTGTATTCCCAATATACTCTTTGAATTCCCAGTCAGACAATGGCACTGTATACCAGTAGTAAAAATTGTGGGTGCACGTAACCCCAATATATTCTTTGAATTACCAGTCAGAAACTGGCACTATATGGCAGTAGCAAGAAATGAGGGTATTTATAACCCCAATATATTCTTTGAATTCCCAGTCAGACAATGGCACTGTATACCAGTAGTAAAAATTGTGGGTGCACGTAACCCCAATATATTCTTTGAATTACCAGTCAGAAACTGGCACTATATGGCAGTAGCAAGAAATGAGGGTATTTGTATTCCCAATATACTCTTTGAATTCCCAGTCAGACAATGGCACTGTATACCAGTAGTAAAAATTGTGGGTGCACGTAACCCCAATATATTCTTTGAATTACCAGTCAGAAACTGGCACTATATGGCAGTAGCAAGAAATGAGGGTATTTATAACCCCAATATATTCTTTGAATTCCCAGTCAGACAATGGCACTGTATACCAGTAGTAAAAATTGTGGGTGCACGTAACCCCAATATATTCTTTGAATTACCAGTCAGAAACTGGCACTATATGGCAGTAGCAAGAAATGAGGGTATTTGTATTCCCAATATACTCTTTGAATTCCCAGTCAGACAATGGCACTGTATACCAGTAGTAAAAATTGTGGGTGCACGTAACCCCAATATATTCTTTGAATTACCAGTCAGAAACTGGCACTATATGGCAGTAGCAAGAAATGAGGGTATTTATAACCCCAATATATTCTTTGAATTCCCAGTCAGACAATGGCACTGTATACCAGTAGTAAAAATTGTGGGTGCACGTAACCCCAATATATTCTTTGAATTACCAGTCAGAAACTGGCACTATATGGCAGTAGCAAGAAATGAGGGTATTTGTATTCCCAATATACTCTTTGAATTCCCAGTCAGACAATGGCACTGTATACCAGTAGTAAAAATTGTGGGTGCACGTAACCCCAATATATTCTTTGAATTACCAGTCAGAAACTGGCACTATATGGCAGTAGCAAGAAATGAGGGTATTTATAACCCCAATATATTCTTTGAATTCCCAGTCAGACAATGGCACTGTATACCAGTAGTAAAAATTGTGGGTGCACGTAACCCCAATATATTCTTTGAATTCCCAGTCAGACACTGGCACTATATGGCAGTAGCAAGAAATGAGGGTATTTGTATTCCCAATATATTCTTTGAATTCCCAGTCAGACAATGGCACTGTATACCAGTAGTAAAAATTGTGGGTGCACGTAACCCCAATATATTCTTTGAATTACCAGTCAGAAACTGGCACTATATGGCAGTAGCAAGAAATGAGGGTATTTGTATTCCCAATATATTCTTTGAATTCCCAGTCAGACAATGGCACTGTATACCAGTAGTAAAAATTGTGGGTGCACGTAACCCCAATATATTCTTTGAATTCCCAGTCAGACACTGGCACTATATGGCAGTAGCAAGAAATGAGGGTATTTGTATTCCCAATATATTCTTTGAATTCCCAGTCAGACAATGGCACTGTATACCAGTAGTAAAAATTGTGGGTGTATATAGCCCCAATTCTATTGCTAGGGGACTTGCAGGGTATTTCTGGGGTGAAGGTGGGGGGGCACACCGTTGGAACGGGTATCGGGGTATATATCGGGTATACGGGAATACACTGACAGTGTATTCCATTCAGGATCCTGGGAAAGCTGGGTTGCGGCGATTGAGCCCGTCAGTGCCACGTTACACTGACAAGCTTCTCCCTGGAATTTAGCTCTTACAAGAGCTGTTGGTTGTCTTCTCCTTCCTATCCTAGCCTGTCCCTGCCTACCCAGAATCTAAGCCCTAGCTAGCTGGACGGAAACCTCCGTCCTCGGTGAATTGCAAGCTCAGAATGACGCGAACCTGGGCGGCGCTGTTCTTTTAAATTAGAGGTCACATGTATTCGGCAGCCAATGGGTTTTGCCTACTTTTTTCAACGTCACCGGTGTCGTAGTTCCTGTCCCACCTACCCTGCGCTGTTATTGGAGCAAAAAAGGCGCCAGGGAAGGTGGGAGGGGAATCGAGTAATGGCGCACTTTACCACGCGGTGTTCGATTCGATTCGAACATGCCGAACAGCCTAATATCCGATCGAACATGAGTTCGATAGAACACTGTTCGCTCATCTCTAATTATAAAGATAAATGCTGAAGTTTTTTTCAGGACTAGGAAGAACCTGAATCTTCAGACCGTCATCATCACTATGTAGAATATTATTTATGAAAAATGGACTGAAAACTAGACCGCCTTCAGTAAAGAATATCCACAGTTATGCTAGATTAGTTATATTAGTTATCTTTCAATATATTTAGAGATATTAGATTAAAATAATGGGTTTTGCCAGGCTCAGACTGGCACATGGGTGAACAGTTGAATTCCTAGGTGGACCCCCAGCTAACATGGAAGAGTATACTCATTGTGCCCAAAATTAAATCAGTTTCCAACAATCTGACCACGCCAATATAAAATTTACAGTCATCTTATTTTTAAAATGGGGAGAACCCCTTTAAATCCAGTGACTACATTTACTATTGCAACTGCATCTGATTTCTGGTGTAACAAAATCTGATGGATTTTTGACACAAAATGTTGCATCTCATTTTAGACATTTATTACATTAAAGGGACTCTATCATTCAGAAAATGTTTTTTTTTAGCTAAACATATGCCTAAATAGCCTTTAAAATAGGCTATTAAAATCTTGGGCATGTGCAGTACCTCTCTGTTCTAAGCGGTTCTGCGCATATCCAAGCGCCATTTGGTGTAGTTCGCTATAGAACTGAGCATACTGAGCAGTATATAGCGAACTACACCAAAATGGCGGAGCAGTACTGCACAAGCCTGAGATTTCAGCAGTGGAGTGACAATGGAGAAGACATAGGCGGTACAGGATGTCTGGAAGAGGAGGGCATACAGAGCACAAGCAATCAGTGCCGCACCTCCCATGAGGCGACCGCTTCAGGCGGCGCTATGCCAGGGCCTCGGGAGGGCGGCATTTTTGCTGACCTAAGCCAGTCCAGCTGTCCTGGACTGGCTTAGCGTCACCGTGTCTGGAGCCCGACACGGGAAGCGAGCAGTGTATTTGGGCAGCGCTTCTCCAGCGGCCGCCCCTCACACTCAGGCAGAGGGCAGGTCCCTGCCTGCTCTCTGCCTGCAAACGCCGCTCGCTCCGCTTGGTCACGCCCCTCCCGCTCGGCCCCGCCCCTTTCTTGCGACCCCACCCCCTCAGCTCCACCCCTCCTCCGGGGGGGGGGGGAGCTTTCTGACACCGCTTCAGGCGGCAGAAAGCCCAGGCTCACCCCTGCAAGCAATGGTGGGGTTTTTTCAGAGGTATGATGCGGGGGGTGCTCGGAGCCCTGGAGAACGCCCAGGGTGCTCCATGAGCCTCATTTACATATACAATTCCTTCGTTTTTAACAATAAACCATGGGGTCATTTGCAGTTACTAGAGCACCAGAATAGTCTTTTTTGAAGGCTATTCAGGCATATGTTTAGCTAACAAAGCGTTTTCTGTAAGATAGAATCCCTTTAATGCAGTGAAAAACAATAGATATTCCTGACACACGTGACATGTTTCAGAAGTGTCAACACAATTGGACATGGTTTAGTGGGAAAGAGGTCGTGGCTTGGATTGCCACTGTTTATACTACATTGTGCCAAAATTTTTGGTGTCAAAATGAATCATACACTAAGCCAAGTCAGACAAAATTTTCTAAAGATTAGAGTTATCGTACACCATGAGACACTGTGATAAGTCATGTCTACGCACTCTAAAACTAGGACAGAATTACGATCTGCCCTAATATCTATATAACATGGCCATCCACACAGTGTACAGATAGACCCTACGAGCTCCAAGGTGATCTGTAGGTTTGTGTCTGGAGTACTGGCACTAGAGTGCACGGCATCACTGACAGCTGGAGAATATGGCACCTCACAGATTTGCTGGCATACAGATGGCCAACTCCTTGTCTTCAAACGTTATATGATGAAGTGCTCAAAGTACTTGTAGCCCAGCAGGGTCAATAAACTCCCAGCATATGGGATGTGCTTCTGGTTGTTTGCATAACCCTGACCTTCTGCTGAGTAATTGAATGTTTGTCGTCTTTATCGCCTATTATGAAACTAACAAAACTAGTCTATGCTGCACTTTCCCTTAGTGGACTGTACACGGCGGACAATAGGCAGATATACATGTTCTACCGCAAAGACGTCAGTATCCACAGTGCTCAACAACACTTGTTACAATGGGCTGTATTCTGTAGGTGCCACAGAACAGGGATAGTTATACCGAAGTATTTGTTATGGCATAACAGCAACTGGAGCCCAGTACTTAAGCCCAGGGCTCCACGTTCCGAAAACACTGCATTTTGGCCGTGTTGGAAATACTGCAGCAAAAAAAAACCAAACAAAAAAAAAAAAACGTTGCATTTTACATTACCTGCAAAATGGATGGGATCCTGGCTAATCCCATCCACACAATGCAAAAAAAAATTCATGACGAGTTTCCACCACTTTTTTTCTACAGCATTTTTTTCGCTATGTCAGGAATTTGTCGTATGAGGTTTTCTGGTACTTATATATTGATGAGATAACATATTGATGACTTATCCTAAGGATATCAATGACAGATTTCTGGTGAAAGCTGAGGCATCTATTGAATACCAAGCACAGTACTGTACATATTATAGGGGCTGTACTTGGTATTCACTTGAGTGTGGCTGAGCTATAGTTGTAAAGTGTGAGAAAAGAGTCATGAGTGCTACTGCCACTTCAGAAATCTGATCAGCAAGGGTCCCAGGGTGTTAGACCCCATTGATAACATATCATAAGGATACCTTATCAATATAGTCCTGGAAACCCACTTGATGCTGAGGCCACATGTTGATGAAAAACTTCTTTTGTTGCAGATTCTCTGTTTTTTTTTTTTCAGCCAAAGGATGTAGCAGAAGGAAGACGCATGTGTGTTGTCTTAATATGTCTCATTCCTGAAACCAATCTTCATATCACAGTTCAGCCCTATTCACTTAAGTGGGACTGAGCTTCAAACAGACTGTGTGGCTGATGAATGTGGCTTAAGTAGTGTCTCACTCACTTTGCAGGTACTGTATAACGCAACTTTTTTTTTGCTGCATTTCTTTGTATGCAAACTGACAATAGATCATCTTCAAATGCACCAGATGTGTCTCAGTGGCTGACGCATCTTAAGATTGTCTAGTATAAGTTTACACCATCAGTATAGGTCATGTCCTATTTCGGCCATTAACCCAGACCCCTCCATACACAGCATGTAACCTCTGCGGACTTTATGTGAAAAGCACTGCGCATACGTTACCGACGTGCTTTTTCCCATGTTGCTTATTTTGCTGTGACCTGCTACATGGGGCTTTAGCCTTAAACTGCACCTGATTCCTAAAGTGTCTGATGCGGTTTAATAAATCTGATGCAAATTATTAGACTGTCTGGTCCAACTTTTCACCTCCTGATAGTTGACTTAGTTCACACCAGACAAATGCACCAAAATTTTGGAGCACAATTTTGCAACTTAGGGTTGGTTCACACTAACGCTTGTATTCCGTCCAGAAGGGGTCCGCATGGAGATCCCCAGACGGAATACAATCACAATTGCAAGTGATGTGCTGGCAAAGCACATGGACCCCATAGACTATAATGGGCATGATTCATACCTGAAAAGTGCATGGGATTCTAGCTAATCCCATCCACACATTGCAAAAAAAAAAAAAAGTGATCGCCTGTAGAATAAAGAAAGTGCATCAAAATTTTTTATTTGCAGTCTTGACCATGTGCATCTGTTTGTACATTTACATTTTGCAGATTTTCCTATTTCCATTATTTTTGGATTTTTAAATTTATTATTTTTGTTTCTTTATTTTCATTATCTTTGAAGATTCTTGTACTTGTAAATCTTCATTATTTTTGGATTTCGTTTTGCACATTTTATTACGCCGATAGATTTCTGTATTTTTATTTAAAAATTTTCATTATTTTTGGATTTGGTTTTGTAGATTTTGATTATTTTTCTAGATTTTTTGGTTTTGCATTTTTTTCTCTACATCAATTTTCATAATTGCATCAAAACAGCATCAATTCTAAGTGCGACAAAAAAAACATTTCCCATAAAAATACATAAATATCAAAACCCCCCATGACATTGCTTTATAAATACCCCCGGCTCAGATTTAATATGCGTTTCAAGACACCTGTTTTGCATTAAAAATATCATAAGCTTCCTTCTAATTTTGGCAGAGGATCTTGACAGAGAAAGAGCAAGGAAGAGAAAGCTTTTGATATCCAGCGAGCTTGCACATTATCAGAGTCTCACAAAGTCTTTTGCACAAGTTGCTGAAAACGACCATCACGACCTATAAATTCAGATTAATATAGAAGCGTGAAGATAAATTTACGTTGTATATGACGCACTAATACATGGTATATAACCTGAAAGTTACAATGTAGTCTGCAGATTTGTAAGGTTACATGGTCAGTGCTACTACAGATAAGGCAGTGTTCTTACCCGGGAGCTGCACAGAGTGCATGGTTTGCAGGCATGTGTGATCTTGGGGTGAAGGCGGCCTCACATTTCTGCTCTGCTGGCTGCTGGTCACAAGCCATAGTATCCCTGGTGTTGTGAATGAGAGCTGAGCGTTGGTGTGTTGCTGCCTCAGTAATTGCTGGGCTGGGTGACCAACCCTCACACTGCTGCCTCACAGCATTGGAATGTCTGAGCTAACACTGCAGCTACCAGTAGTGAGCGGCCCGCCAAGCCATGTGGACACTGGGCCTGATAATTACATCTTATGGGACCTGGAGAGATGAGGAGGGAGGGGGATGTCATTATGCGTGCGCCCCTCCATAGGCCATCTGTATGGAGGGGACTGTGCACCATAAACCTTTAACCCTAAGTCACACAAGACTAGCAACTTCTATCCCTATCAGAAGAAAACTTACATATATCGTGTCGGATTTTGTGCAATAGTCACACTTTGTATCATTTCTTTCACGAGTCATTATTTTACTGGATGTCACAAATATATGAATCGCAGTAATAACTTTTTATTTTTTAGCTTTATATATATATTTTTTTACATTTCTTTCACATAGTCTTTAAAAACCTTACAAAATTTATGTATTTTTTTTGTTTTTTTTGTAAGCACCTGTAATGTCTGTTTTTTCATCACACGTCTTTTGAATATTCAGATTTGCAAACACAATTTAGGGCCAAAAGAAAAACAGTGCAAACCTGGAACATCAGGGCAAAATAAAGTTATGGGTTTTTTGTTTGCTTTTTTAATTTTTTTTCAAAATAAAAAAACAAGCCAGAGGCCGAGGCCCCACAGGTCGGAAACGCTGCGATTTTCCTGCAGCGGAAACGCCATGGGAAAAATCCTGGTGTTTTACAGTAATTGCAGAGTGGATGGGATTCATGCAAATCCTATACCCATTTTGCAGTAAAAACCGCAGCGCGGACACGCTGCGAGTTCCAAAACCGATGCGGGTTTGGAAATTGCAGCATGTCAATTATATCTACGGAAACGCCGGTGGCTTCCCCGTAGATATTGGGGTAACAGAAAGTCTGTGGAGCAAAACTCCGCAAACTTTCTGTTCAAAGTGCTGTGGGAAGAACTGTAATAGATCATGAACTACTTTTCTGTCCACAAGTTCCGTGCGGAGACCGTGCGGAAAGCACATGGACCCCATTATAGTCTATGGGGTCTGTGTGTTTTCACTGCACACTGCTTGCCAATGCGTTTGGTAGTCCGAAACTAACTAATATTAATGGATATGAAATTGTATATAGAGGTTGTGCTGGAGGCTAAGCTGAAAAATATAAAACCATATAGAATTGTAATTTTGTATATTATTTTCTTTTCCGGTATGTGTGATTAAAGTCTGTCTGTCAGCCTACCTACCTACTCAAGGTTTCAGACTGATCACAATGGAGGAGAGTAGTTTGTGAAGTGAGGCTCAGTCTGTAATATTTGCTCCTCTTTCACAATTTGCTTGCTTCAGCATCCACTCAATATTGTACTTACTATAGGTGGCCCCATCACAAAGCCTGTATCACTTGCTGACGGGATTCATCATCAGCATTCTGCTGTAAGCCCTGGATCAAGAGGATGAAAAGAGACTGACTGCAGTGTAAAAGAAAAAACAAAACAAAAAACAATCTGTATATTATACTGTATATGCCTTTTATTTTTCAGACCTGGAAGAGACTTAAAGCTGAAGCCCCACTTTGCGGAAACGCAGCTTTTTTTGTTGCAGATTTTGTTGCCTTTTTTGAGCCAAAGACAGGAGTGGATTAAATAGAATGGAGAAGTATAAGAACTTCCTATATATTTCCCATTCCTTTTGTAGACATTCCGGGCTTTGGCTTAAAAAAACCAGCAAATTCTGCAACAAAAAAAAGCTGCGTTTCCACAACGTGGGGCCCCAGCCTAAGGGCCGTTCACATGGAGTAAACGCGTGTGTATTTTGGCAAAATACACGTGTAAAAATAAGACTCCCATTGACTTCAATGACATTTTACACGTGTATTTTGACATGGTTTTTTTAACACGTGTAAAAAAAATGTCATTGAAGTCAATGGGAGTCTTATTTTTACACGTGTATTTTGCCAAAATACACGTGCGTTTACTCCGTGTGAACGGGCCCTAAAGGTGTTTTACTACTACTATCTAAATTATAGGATGGAAATGTGTTTGCTGGGGATCCTATAAAAGCGAATAGATCTGTGGTCTCATGAGTTCCACTGCTTATTTTACGCAGGGTACCCCTGTTCTCATGATCGGTAAATGTCCATTCACATAGAGGAAAATGGTGGGAATTGGGTGTGGAATTTCAGTGCTGAAAAAAAAGCCTCCCACTGCCTTCAATGGGTTCCATTTTCTGCAAGAAACCGTTGAAGTCAATGGGAGGCTTTTTTTCTGCACTGAAGTTCCACACCCAATTCCTCACCATTTTCCTCCATGTGAATGGACCCTAAAGGTTCCAGAGATCAGGTGCTTATCTATATTCTATGGTTAAGGGTTAAGGGTTATTAGTGGGAAGACACTTGTAGACTGGGAACAACCAGGACAAACTCGTAGTGGGTTAGCCATGGCAGAGTTGTCAATGGTTAACCCATTTCCATGTAAAGTAGCAAATGGAATTTAAACAAACTTCAAAAAACCTGCAGCATGTCAATTTTGGCTGCAGGTTTGGCAGGTTTGGTATACACAGCGATCGAAAAGGCAGGGAAGGGAATAAACCTTCCCTGCCATCTCTCTGGGAGCTCCGTCTGAAGTTACAGCCAGCTCCCAGCTTCAGCAGCTGCTCGAGCTCCATGCAGCTGCTGTGTTCTGTTTGGATGTACCGGTACGTCCTGTTAGAACTAGGCAACCACTTCCCGGGCGTTTATAGTCTATGGGTGGTCCGGAAGTGGTTAAAAAGGTTTTCTGGGCAAAAAAAATATATTTTTCAAAAAAGGTTTGTTAGTGCTATTAATAGGTTATACTGGAGTGAAATATCATGTATGGACATTCACATTTTAATAACCTTGCATTGTGTGGGTAGAAGGCACAAAATTTTCCTTCTTACATGACTAAGACAAAACAGTCCAGTAGAGGAGAAAGACAGTCATGTCCTCCGCAGGCCAGTTTTTGGCTTTCTCATTCAATAGCTGATAGTGTTGTCTGTAACCAGGTAACCCTAATCCCTACATGACTAAAAGGCACTTGTCATATCATTAAGGGAATCCTTGCTGTTCTTTTCAGTGGACTTGCTCATTCACAAATTCCAGATTAATAAAATATTCCATCTTTATATTAGTCTCCGATTATGATCCTTTGGTAGGAGTCCGTCCTCCCACCGTCATCTGGCTTTTATTACCAACAACTAGATTCATTGAAGCTGCAAGTAATGTATGCAATGTAGATTTCTACATTTTTTACATTTTATCATGGTAAGTGAACTGGTGTTATGCTATTTGTTAGCTAATAGAGATGAGTGAACAGTAAAATGTTCGATATTCATTTCAAGTAGCCCCTCAATATTCGACTACTTGAATTGAATATCGAACCCTATTATAGTCTATGGGGGGAAAATGCTCGTTTCAGGGGTAGGCAACGTTCGATCAAATTATACTTACCAAGTCCACGAGTGAGGGTCGGGCTGGATCCTCCGAGAAGTCTTCTCCGTGCAGCGTCCCTGCGGCATCTTCCGGCTCTGAATTCACTCTGCCAGGCATCGGGCCTGGGCAGAGCCGACTGCGCAAGTACACACTACAAGCGGACATGCACAGTTGGCTCTGCCCGATGTCTGGCAGAGTGAATTCAGAGCCGGAAGACGCCGCGGGGAAGCTGCACGGAGAAGACTTCTAAAGGTAGGAGAAGAACCAGCGTTGATTGGCCGACTGTATAGCATTCGGCCAATCAATGCTGGTTCTGCATCGAACTTTTCCATTCGAACAGCGAGTGGTACTCGATCGAGTAAGAGTATTTCGAATACCGTAGTATTCAATCGAATACCTACTTGAGTACTACTCGCTCATCTCTAATAGCTAACATTGGCTTTGTTTGTAGTCTGAAACCAGCTTTTTTATATACTAGTAGAATACCTGCGGCTTCGCTTGAGAAAAATATGTTAAGTTGTTAGTTATACTAGCTAAAATCATCTGTTTCTTTTCCAGCTGCGACTCACATTATTCACTTGTCTCAGCTCTTTGACACGATTTTGCGTTCTTAGCATTTGGATGAATTTACCCAATAGATGGTCATTTTTTGGGCGGCATTTTAAAAAACAGCCCTTAGTATTGTGACCCTTTAGTATTCACCTGACACTGATAAGAGATGTAATAGGATGAAGAGTAATACAGAGCTGCCCTCACAGTATTACTATGTCCTGACACTGATAAGAGATGTAATAGGATGAAGAGTAATACAGAGCAGCCATCACAGTATTACTATGTCCTGACACTGATAAGAGATGTAATAGGATGAAGAGTAATACAGAGCAGCCGTCACAGTATTACTATGTCCTGACACTGATAAGAGATGTAATAGGATGAATAGTAATACAGAGCGGCCATCACAGTATTACTATGTCCTGACACTGATAAGAGATGTAATAGGATGAAGAGTAATACAGAGCAGCCGTCACAGTATTACTATGTCCTGACACTGATAAGAGATGTAATAGGATGAAGAGTAATACAGAGCGGCCATCACAGTATTACTATGTCCTGACACTGATAAGAGATGTAATAGGATGAAGAGTAATACAGAGCAGCCATCACAGTATTACTATGTCCTGACACTGATAAGAGATGTAATAGGATGAAGAGTAATACAGAGCAGCCATCACAGTATTACTATGTCCTGACACTGATAAGAGATGTAATAGGATGAATAGTAATACAGAGCGGCCCTCACAATATTACTATGACCTGACACTGATAAGAGATGTAATAGGATGAAGAGTAATACAGAGCGGCCATCACAGTATTACTATGTCCTGACACTGATAAGAGATGTAATAGGATGAAGAGTAATACAGAGCAGCCATCACAGTATTACTATGTCCTGACACTGATAAGAGATGTAATAGGATGAATAGTAATACAGAGCGGCCCTCACAATATTACTATGACCTGACACTGATAAGAGATGTAATAGGATGAAGAGTAATACAGAGCGGCCATCACAGTATTACTATGTCCTGACACTGATAAGAGATGTAATAGGATGAAGAGTAATACAGAGCAGCCATCACAGTATTACTATGTCCTGACACTGATAAGAGATGTAATAGGATGAAGAGTAATACAGAGCAGCCATCACAGTATTACTATGTCCTGACACTGATAAGAGATGTAATAGGATGAATAGTAATACAGAGCGGCCCTCACAATATTACTATGACCTGACACTGATAAGAGATGTAATAGGATGAAGAGTAATACAGAGCGGCCATCACAGTATTACTATGTCCTGACACTGATAAGAGATGTAATAGGATGAAGAGTAATACAGAGCAGCCATCACAGTATTACTATGTCCTGACACTGATAAGAGATGTAATAGGATGAATAGTAATACAGAGCGGCCCTCACAATATTACTATGACCTGACACTGATAAGAGATGTAATAGGATGAAGAGTAATACAGAGCGGCCATCACAGTATTACTATGTCCTGACACTGATAAGAGATGTAATAGGATGAAGAGTAATACAGAGCAGCCATCACAGTATTACTATGTCCTGACACTGATAAGAGATGTAATAGGATGAATAGTAATACAGAGCGGCCATCACAGTATTACTATGACCTGACACTGATAAGAGATGTAATAGGATGAATAGTAATAGAGCAGCCCTCACAGTATTACTATGTCCTGACACTGATAACAGATGTAATAGGATGAATAGTAATACAGAGCGGCCCTCACAGTATTACTATGACCTGACACTGATAAGAGATGTAATAGGATGAAGAGTAATACAGAGCGGCCCTCACAGTATTACTATGTCCTGACACTGATAAGAGATGTAATAGGATGAAGAGTAATACAGAGCAGCCGTCACAGTATTACTATGTCCTGACACTGATAAGAGATGTAATAGGATGAAGAGTAATACAGAGCGGCCATCACAGTATTACTATGTCCTGACACTGATAAGAGATGTAATAGGATGAAGAGTAATACAGAGCGGCCATCACAGTATTACTATGTCCTGACACTGATAAGAGATGTAATAGGATGAAGAGTAATACAGAGCAGCCATCACAGTATTACTATGTCCTGACACTGATAAGAGATGTAATAGGATGAATAGTAATACAGAGCGGCCATCACAGTATTACTATGACCTGACACTGATAAGAGATGTAATAGGATGGATAGTAATACAGAGCGGCCCTCACAGTATTACTATGTCCTGACACTGATAAGAGATGTAATAGGATGAATAGTAATACAGAGCGGCCATCACAGTATTACTATGACCTGACACTGATAAGAGATGTAATAGGATGAATAGTAATACAGAGCGGCCCTCACAGTATTACTATGACCTGACACTGATAAGAGATGTAATAGGATGAATAGTAATACAGAGCAGCCATCACAGTATTACTATGACCTGACACTGATAAGAGATGTAATAGGATGAATAGTAATACAGAGCGGCCATCACAGTATTACTAAGACCTGAAGGAGCCGCCTCACAGGCAGACTTGTGGAGTTGCCCATAGCATCAATCAGAGCTCAGCTTTCACTTTACCTCAGCAGCTTCAGTGATGAAACCTCCTGTATAGTCAGCAATAATGACAATTAGCCCCTTCCCGACATGCGCCGTAATAGTACGGCGCATGTCGGGTCTGTAACTATGGCGACCGCCCGGGAGCCGGGCAGCCGCCATAGCCGCAGTAGACAACCGGCTCTAATGCCTCCGATCGGACCGATCGGAGGCATTAACCCCTCCGGCGCCATTTTCCCGGCAGCGCATGGGCGGCGCCATTTTGGCCGGGATCGCCGGCTCCTGGAGCATGCTCCAGGGCTGACGTCCCGTTGCCATGACAGCCGGGAGCCTTGTACAGGCTCCCAGGCTTGTCTGCAAATCCTCTCTTTTGCAGGCTGGTCTATGCAGCCTGCAAAAGAAAGGATGCTTTTTTGCAATGCATTGCAATGCATTAGCATTGTAATGCATTGCATTAGTGATCAGACCCCCTGGGGTTCAACACCCCTAGGGGGTCTAATAAATGCAAAAAAAAAAAAAAAAAAGTTAAAAAAAATATAAAAAAATATAAAAAGAATTAAAAGTTCAAATCACCCCCCTTTCCCTAGAACACATATAAAAGTAGTTAAAAACTGTGAAACATATACATGTTAGGTATCCCCGCGTCCGAAATCGCCCGCTCTACAAATCTATAAAAATATTTTTCCTGTTCGGTAAACTCCGTAGCGGGAAAAATAGTCGAAAGTGCCAAACCGCCATTTTTTCACTGTTTTGATTCTGATAAAAATTTGAATAAAAAGTGATCAAAGCAATAACATTTCCCGAAAATGGTAGAACTAAAAAGTACACCCGGCCCCGCAAAAAAAGACACCCTATACATCCCCGTACACTTACGTATAAAAAAGTTACGGCCGTCGGAATATGGCGACTTTTAGAAAAAAAATTTTTTAACACAGTTTTGGAATTTTTTTTAGGGGTCAAAATGTAAATAAAACCATATAAATTAGGTATCCATGGAACCGTACCGAAACACAGAATATAGGGGACATGTCATTTTGGCTGCACAGTGAACGCCGTAAAACCAAAGCCCGTAAGAAAGTCGCAGAAATGCATTTTTTCTTCAAATCCACCCCATTCTGAATTTTTTTCCTGCTTCCCAGTACATTATATAGAATAATTAATGGTAGCATCATGAAGAAAAATTTGTCCCGCAAAAATTAAGACCTCATATGGCTCTGGGAGCAGAGAAATACAAAAGTTATGGGGTTTAGAAGGAGGGGAGTCAAAAACGAAAAACGAAAATCAAAAAATGCCATTGGCGGGAAGGGGTTAGAGTTGAGCAAGTACTATTTGAAATGGCCGTTTCGAATAGCACGCACCCATAGGAATGAATGGACGCAGCTGGCACGCAAACTTTGCCGGTGGCCGGCCGCTTAACCACCTGCGTGCCAGCCACTTCCATTCATTCCTATGGGTGCATGCTATTCGAAACAGCCGTGTGTGTGTGGTCCTTGCGTGCATGTGTGTGTTTGCATGTGGTATTTATTGGGTGATACTGTAGTATTTTTGGGGTGGTGTTTGTGTTGTGTGTGTCTATATATATATATATATATATATATATATATATATATATATATATAGATTGCACTATGCACCAATAAAAAATGGCTGATGCAAAAGTGTACCTAGCACAAGATGTAGGGAAGTTAGCTGGTAGAAGCAGTGGTGCGGACACAAACGGTCAAGACAGGGACCCAAAATATGCAGCAAACTGGTTTATTGGATGTGATGTCACTGCCTAGTGAATTGGAGATCTTTCTGAAAGAACAGCCATGATTTCTGATCCTAGATGACCCACTTACACCTAGACTGTAAGTATACAAAACACACACAAAATAAATACTGTAGGTCCACCATCCTGCTCCCATAACCCAAAATTAGCACACCAAACTGTAATGATTTTTCTTTTTTTTTTTCTTTTTAGTAGTGGGGCTGGCTAAAATATTTATTTAAACTACAAGGGCAGATTTTAGGTTTAGTTCACACTACCATTATTCGATATCTTTTGCTGTCATCCATCATAGGAGGAGAGCGATGGATATTAAATGACTGATAGAGATGGGGACTCCTGTATCGGGTGTCCTTCTGCATTCACCCACATGTAAAAACATGCAGCACTTTTTCTTTCCTTACAAAAGTAAACAAACATGATGGAAGAACGTGTCCTTCATGTTGTTTACATTGGAGTTAATGCTACAATTACTCTGCTTCAATTAATGTCCGTTGCTGTCACCCTATGACAGATGACATCAACAGACATTGTTTATGGTAGTGTGAACATAGCGTAAAGGCACATCAGTTGTATAACCAGAAATGATCCTGATGGGCAAGTCTACCTTACATGCTCTGTCTTAGAATACCGGAACATATAAAGACGACCAGCTATGACTTTAATCAATGATAATGACACACCACAAATAGAAGGGAATAAAAAAAAAATAGCTTTGCAAAAAAAACAAAAACATAATAAAACCTCTTCATAAAGTACCCATAAAATCATATCAAAAAGGAGCAGAGGCAGTACAACTTATATCCAAGACCAGATAGGAATAGACTGAAAAGATACATCCACCAGCCACAACAGAGGGGGGTGGAGAATAGCCATTGGCTAAAACTTCCAAGGCAAACTAAAATACCCCATTTATGGAAAAGTATGCTTACTATACAGGGGTGAAGGGAGAACACGTGGGTTGAAACTGTATATGAATGCCCATATGAATATATTTTACCCAAAATTTTGTCCCCTCCTCTCAGTCTGAATCCTAGATGGTTGGGTGCACTTCAAAAACAAATGATAGAAATAACCAAGAAATCTAGATATTTTCACTATTTGTCAGTGTACAATATTTTCTGCATGATCAGAGGGGGTAAAACTTTCCAATGGGCAGGTTTTAAAGGGAACCTATCAGGCTACCACTGTATCCTACCACTGCCGATATCCCTCACAGTCAAAGCTGGAAGATGACAGTGTTTGTAGACATGAATCAGCTGAGGGGCACCTAAACATGCACAGTGAAGCCAAGATCAGTACACCTAACTTCACCACATGCACCAGGAGTACAGAGCATGCACAGTGAAATGCGATGTACTGATCTCAGGTTGCGTGTACTCAATGCACTTGCAACAGAGTCCTTCAGCTTTCCTTTAGTTGTCCCTAGTTTCATGTCCCTGTCCAGCTGCCCCCAATTTAATGTACCCCCTCCATCTGCCCCCCAGTTTAATGTCCCACTTCATCCACCCACCCAGTTTAATGTCTCCTTACATCTTCCCTCCATTTAATGTTCCCCTTCATCTACGCCCCAGTTTAATGTCTCCCTACATCTGCCCCACCAGATGTTAAGAATACCAGCGGTGAGTACCGGTAGCATACAGATATTTGGAACTCTAAACTTGAGTTAAGTGGTTCCAAAGTGTCTGACAGGTTCCCTTTTATAATCTTCTGTTCTACATCAGATAGGTCAGAGGTGGGGAGGCCCCTGCTCCAGACAGTTGTCGTGCAACTAGATGCAGGACTGCAGGACATGTTGAGCTCATGGAAAACTAAGAAAAAATTTTAACTGAAGGGATTTTAGATTGCAGTTTTATTTTTGGTGAATTTTCTGTGTTTAGCTTTCCATATATATATATAGCTCTGTACACATTTTATGATATAGTTGTTAATGCACAGAGAATATGAAATGAGGCTTCATTGCAGTTCGTACAATTGAAACACTTGTCTAATCAGGTTTTACTATAATAAAAAGCAAAGTTCTACCATAGCATTTAGTTAAAGACAAGAAGAATTTCTGCCATTCTGTATGTCGAGGGAATTGGGTAATTTTTTGCCTATTCATCCCCTTAATTACTGTCAGCCTGGCTTTATATTTCACGGAGCTGTATGGAATAGTAATAGGCTGAACACATTCGAGACGCCTTAAAATGTCAATAATATTCCTTTCTGACCCTAAATTTAACAGCATAAGCCATAGCCGCGCCAAGACATATTCATTTCACACTTTCATGACGTATCCGAGTGAATTAAAATAATAAAAACAATTTAAGAAATATTATTAAAGTGTAATTAGGATGAGGTAAGTCTATAAACTGCGTGCCGTCTCCCAGCGACTCCGCTGCCGGAGACTCTTACCGATGGCTCTTATTTTTATTAGAATGTTATTCTTTCCCTCTCACTTGAATCTGGAGAAGGAGAACATACAAGGTGCCTGTTTTACACCCTGATTCATGCTCTCCAGGAAAAATGCAAGCAATCCTGACAAACAATGACTCAATTCATAAGTACGGCACACAACCTCTCCTCTGTGTACTACTGCCAGCCATTATCTGCTGGAAGAAAGACTGCTCGCGACACAATCCCGGCAATGAAAGGCTGCACACTTTCCAGCTTTTCCATGGAAAATCCTCTACTGAAGTTTCAGTTCTGCAGCACTGCTTGCAAAAAGAAAAAAAAACGGGAAATGAGGAAACCAGACAAATAAAATACAATTTCCAGCACGATATATTAAAGCAAATATTTAGCAAATCTCTTAAGTATGAGAAATGACCTGACGCAGATGTCATCGCTTTAATATTCGAAAATCACACAGAATGTAGATGGTTTATTTATTTTCTAGATTTTATATGGACGGTGTAACTCTTTTATGACAAGGAAAAAGTAGCAAGATCCAGGGTGTGGGTGGTAATTTCAAACCTAAGCCTGTAGGCTTCCAAATATATCAGGCTCCTAAACACACTGACCCTATTATATGTACAAGTTTAAAAATGTATAACATGTATATACAATGCCCTATTGCCAATAGCTGCCTCTGGAGTAGATAGGCGTAGGGTATGTCGTACCTCCCAACTTTTAAAGGCTAGAAAGAGGGATAGAATATGTGGTGTTTGTAGTGCACCACAATAAATTTAATTCCACCCACTTCTACATAGACCTTGCCTATTCCCTTCAATATCTTTGTGCCCCCACATAGTATAATGCCCCTACATTCACCCTAATATTATATGTCCCCACATTATAATGTTCCCTTCCTGTTTCCCCAGTTTAATGTCCCCATACAGCTGGCCCCCAGTTTAATGTCCCCCTCCATCCGTCCCCCCCCCAGTTTAATGTCCCCCTCCATCTGTCCCCTCCAGTTTAATGTCCCTCTTCATCTCCCCCCCCCCCAGTTTAATGTCTCCCTCCATCTGCTATTCCCAGTTTAATGCTCCTCTTCATCTGCCCAGAGTTTAATGCCCCCCTCCATCTGCCCCTAAAATTTAACATGAAAGAAACACTGATACTCACCTCTCCTCATTCTCCTACTACTCTGTAGAAGTTTCTGTTCCCGGGGGCTTGCATGGAGCTGCAGGCACGATGTGAGTAATGTTATCACATCGCGCCTACAAGTCCCTGGGCTGGAGCACACAAGGGCTGAATGGTGAAGAAAGGAGCTCCTGCTTCACAACTGTATTCAACTCATTTGTGTCCTCTGGAACGTACCTCCCACCAACTGCGACAGCAGGACAGGACTCAGAATCTGGGATTGTCCTACTGAATCCAGGATGTTTAGGAGGTATGGGTATGTTCACATTTGCCAGACACATGCTGATTTTTTTGTCCAGGTTTACCAGTGAGAATTCTGACAGTGTATAAGAATTTATCAAATCTCATTTACATGCTACAAAAACATTCAGTGTGCAAAAATGACACGTGGGGCAGATGTTAACTCTGTAGCTTATGAACTTATGCAGCATAGTTTTGTAGTGTCCCAGTGCAAGCAATGGTAGAAGGGATACTTTACTGTTATAAAGTGGTCCTTCAGGTATGCAACTATAACTTTAAATGGTCACTAACTTTACAGATAACAGAGAATGTCGTTCTGGACTAAAACTAAAATACAATGCACTTTAGTTATAAAGATGTCTGTTTTGTGCCTGAAAAAACTTTATTAAAGATTTTGACACTAGGTGTCTCCTTTCTACCCAAGTTCCATCCATAGATAAATAAGCAAGAATCACAGAGAGTGAAAGGGGGAGGCTCTCTTCTGTCTTCACACAGTGAATGGAGAGGGGAGGGGTTGATTTTTCTCACAGCTTGGACACACGTCTGTAAACTATTGCTCTGTGCAAAGTACTGAACATTCTGCAAATCTCACAGCTTAAAATGTAAGAAAAATGTTCTATGTACTTGTATCTACTTTTGTTTGCTTGTGTAATTACAGATGTGTTATTATTCGAAACGTTAAAATGTATGGATAAGTCACTTCCCACTAAAGGGTATAATAAAATCTATTTAATCCAAAATTAAAGAGGACCTTTCACCATATCTGGGCACAGGCAGTGTTATATACTGCCAGAAAGCTGACAGTGCGCTGAATTCAGCGCACTGTCGGCTTTCCCGATCCGTGCCCGGTGTAAAGCGCTATCGGTCCCGGTACCGTAGCGCTTTACAGTCAGAAGGGCGTTTCTGACCATTAGCCAGAGACGTCCTTCTGCCTCGCGGCGCCAATCGCGCTGTGCTGTGGAGCGGGGAGGAACGCCCCCTCCCTCTCCTGATAATGCTCGTCTATGGACAAGCTGTGTGAGCAAAGGGAGGGGGCGTTCCTCCCGGCTCTCACAGCACAGCGCGATTGGCACCGCGAGGCAGAAGGACGTCTCTGGCTAATGGTCAGAAACGCCCTTCTGACCATAGAAGAGCTACGGTACCGGGCCGTAAGCTCTTCACACCGGGCACAGATCGGGAAAGCAGACAGTGCGCTGAATTCAGCGCACTGTCAGCTTTCTGGCAGTATATAGAACTGCCTGTGCCCGGATATGGTGAAAGGTCCTCTTTAATAAAGTACATCTTGATAATCTCCACATCATAAGAGTAACATAAATAATAGGATTTGAGCATCACACTAAAAAGAAGCAACAATTAAAGAGTATATTACTATTGGATTATTATTCATTGTCAGTAGGCAGCTTTCCTGACTGTGCTCATAGGGTGCATTCACACGGAGTAACGTGCCGCGTGACCTGGCACATATACACCGTGTGAGATTTTGAGCGCCGTATACGCTCCCATTGATTTCAATGGGAGCCTGGATCGTATACGCCGCATTATTTTGCGGCCGCAAAATCACGGCCGCAAAATAACGCGGTGTATACCAGACTAACTCCCATTGAAATCAATGGGAGCGTATACGGCACTCAAAATCTCACACGGCGTATAAATGCCAGGTCACGCGGCACGTTACTCCGTGTGAATGCACCCATAAATTGTTTTCCCCCTGTGTTTTAGTTGCTTACCTGCATGAATGTTCCCTGTGCTTACAGTCTAGTGTTCCTGGATCTCCTATACTATGGTCAAGTGGGATTTTCTCAGCTATTTGTTTGCTATCGTACAGTTTCTCCTTGCAGAATCACATATAAAGAAACTAGTAGCATTAGTAATGAATAGAAGCAAGGAGCAGACTCCTCCTTATTTTACATGCCCACAGCCTCAGAGACACCTGCAAAAGATATTTCACCCATAATGAGGATATTAGCATCAGAAAATCTGAGAGGACATCATGTATGAAGGCTCATGCAGTCATAAAGCAGACTGCAGAGCAAGACCTTGCAAATATAACAACTTTTAATAAAAACTAAGCTACCCTTTAAATATTTTGAAAAGTTATGTGTAATTTGCAACAGTAGCTTTAAGTGGAACCTACCACCTGTCTGGGCTCAGATGATTGTACATACCTTGACTAAGAACATATTAAAAAGGAGGAGGAACTTTTTCCTCCTCAGTTAAAAGGAGGAAGTAGTGAGGAATCATTTCTCAGTTAGGGGAAAGAGGCAAGTAATAGTGAGTCCCTGGTTAAACTATAGACCTTGCTAGCTATAGTCAATTCTAGTATTCTTCTGCACAGTCAGGAGATGGGAGGCATCCCTGCTCACAATGGAAGATCTGTGCACAAGAAGAGATTGTGAAGGTAATTGCTATATTAACCTCATAGGTAACCACCCTGCCCTCCTGCCTCTGGTCGGACAGGGCACCCTTTTTGGATCTGCACTCCACAGCCAGTTCATTCCAGATGTCTTGTGGGCCGAGAGAGATACTTAGAAGACATTAAGGCAGATATTAAGGCAATATTGCCCCTACATCTAACCTCAGCCAAAGTAGACATCCCTAAGCATTGTGCCTCCATTTTATGAATGTTTACCTCTTCTTCTGCAAGAAAAAAAACAAGAGTTTTCTATGTCGCCAACTTAATGATGATCTCACCATAAAATTCACTCCATCCACCATCGTACTCAAGAAGGTTCACTACTTGGATATGCGTCAGGGTATACTACAACACTATCATATACCCTACAGGATCACTACTTGGATATGTGTCAGGGTATACTACAACACTATCATATACCCTAAAGGATCACTACTTGGATATGAGTCAGGGTATACTACAACACTATCATATACCCTACAAGATCCTTCTGCACTGCATCAGCCTTGAGGAGCCCAGGAGGGTCTGGGAAAGATACTTGCCACCGTTACTACAGCTACAGCCAGTCTGCAACTGGTCTGCTACAGTTTCACTGCAGATTTTACATATCATCACATATGTGTCAAATCCACAACAACATTTACCACATATACCTATGAAGTGGTGTAGATTACTGCTATATATTACTCCAGTTTTGTTGTGAATTATGGTAAATATACCAGGTTACAAGAAGCCACGACCTCTCCTGCTCAGCCCACCACACCAATCTTTGAAAAATTGGCCAAAGAATGCACTTGTAGCAAATTCTGGCATCACTCAAATCATACCTTTAATACTGAACGCTGGCATAAAATGTATAATAAATTCCCCCCAGTATCTTTTCATTTCTGTTCTTCTCCCTGTACCTAATAAACACTTCTAGGAATCTTTAAGTAAAGAGGTTTCTGCAATTAACACATGCATTTGAAAGTCACACATGGCATAGGGTTTCTGTAGATTAGGTGGAACATCCTGCTGGTGTGAGATTTCTCACCTTTTTATGGCTTTCCTTTATGTGCTGGCTACTTGATTTCTGGACAGGTCCCCCCATTTTCCCAATCCTCAGCTTTCTTAAAAGATATATTTTATAGACCTACCACCCACTTTGTGTCTTTATGCTGACCTGTTATGGAAGAGCTATAAAAAGGTCATTGTAGAACAAGTTATTGTATTAATATATTGTGTATCATTTCATATAACACTTAAAGATAGTTTTGGTTCTCCCAAAATTCACACATATCACTTAGATTTTAGGAAAAGAAGACATAGACTGTACATTGTAATTTACAAAAATTAACATGAAGCTCTTAGTATACATTTTTATAAGGTATAATCCCACTAACCCCCTTATGGCGGCCTTTGTATAGTGGTTTCCTAATCTTCTACTGTATTGGGTGCGGCGCTGTATGGTGACCACAACCACCATCCACAAGGGTAGAAATCCAGAAGCCCAACAACATCTATAATGCCAAGCTCAGGGTTTTGGCCACACCCCCACAGGCACAGCATCATAGCAATGACAGCTAGTGCACCATGGGAACAGATCTCAAAAAGTTTCCTTTACCATGTGGTCTTAGTCAATGGACTGAGAGATTATAGGTAGATCCCTAAGGCTTGGGCTACATACAGTGGCAATTTTGGATGAGACTGCCGGCACTTGACCAAAGACCCTTGGGTCGCCTTACGACTCCTTCACTTGTTTTAGTGATTGGAGTTGTATTGCACCGCCATGAATGCTACGACCATGACTTCAAGGTGAACATCGCAATGTGATTCCATTCACTAACATGAGTGAAGGACTCGTAAGGGGGCATTCAGACGGAGTTTCCGTGCGCCGATTCTGACGCGGAATTCGTGCCAGCATCTGCACAGAAATAAAGCCTCCCATTCATTTCAATGGGTTCCATTTTCCAGGCGGAACCCATTGAAATCAATGGGAAAAAAAGCCTCCCATTGATTTCGTGCCAAAATACTACGTGTGAATGCCCCCTTAGGCGACCAGTCGATCTTTGGTTGTGTGACAACCCTAACCTTATGCAATCTCCAGCTAATTAAAAACACCTAGCCCAAATGAGAAGAGTACTAGTACCAAGGCAAAACAAAAAAACGAGAGGAGAATAATGTAAGCACACCAACATTTTAGAGAAAGATATACATGTAGATTGCATAGGGGCAGCAGGTTGGTTCAGTGGTTAGCACTACAGCGCTGGAGTCCTGGGTTCAAATCCTGCCAAGGACAACATTGGTAAGGAGTTTGTATGTTCTCCCTGTGTTTGCAAAGATTTCCTCCCATACACCAAAAACATACTGATAGAGAAAATCTAAATAAAAAAAAGATATAGACTGTATATCCCAGCAAAATTTCCAAAAATGAACATAAGCTTCAAAGTATACATTACAATGCAGTGCTGCATGAAGGCTACGGTTCCTGTGATGCTGTGTGGTGGTGGTACCTGACAAGCGGCAACCCACTATATGAAGGATGCCATGAACTATGTAGTGGATTTTTACACCCAAATGTATACTAAGAACCTCTTGTACATTTTTGTAGATTTTGCTGGAAAGCATAGATCAATGTGTAATACTGGGATTTGCGGGCCATGTCTTTTTTTTCTAAAATATTGGTGTACTTTTATCATCTGTCCACGGATATATCAGCTTTCTCCATCAGTCCCATAAACGTTGAATGGGGCTGAGCATGCATGTGGAACCATTGCTTTATTCTGCGGACACAGGACCCACGTTCTCATGATCACTGAGGGTATCTGTCCTGTAAATAGATGATACGTCTCAATCTTGGAAACCCCTTTAATAATATTTAATCAAAGTACATACATGAAGAGCTTGACTGCCTCCTATTTTACTTCATTTCCACTAATTTTCAGTATATTCGTTAATGAGAACACTATTGCTTTTATTCTGAGGCTGGGAAGCGGTATATGTGGATACAATTGTACCCAGTGTAGACGTTGCTCATTGAGTGAAATACATCGGCAGCAGCTGAACAAATCTCCTTGATAGTTTGTTACATTGAACCAGCCAGTTTTAGCAGGACAAATTGTACTTCATAATGGCATCATTTAATATTGTGTGAATTGTACTGGGAATCTGGAAAAAATTCAGAAAGTAGTGGAATTGAGAAAAGAAACACATTTGCCTGGAAGTTTTACAGCCTTTAAATTGTGAAAAAAGATTATACATAACAATATGGAATGAACAGCAGATATGGACCCGCTGTGCCACCTCATTGATTTAGGACACTTTCCAATGGAATTAACTAAGAAGCTTCCCTGTTCTTCCACCTTTAACCCCCATATGGAGATCTGGTCTTCACTGTGGAGGAGACTACCAGGTCATTACCTCTTGGCGTGGTCCTGGTGTAGGAGGAAGTTGACCAAAGGCCAAAGGGAAGCTAGAGGGACAAAAAAAAGTATCAAGAACGAGCTGAAGGTCTACGGCAAGATGAAGATGAAGGTTGTAAACTAGCCAAAGGGTCAGGACGGGCAGCTCAGATTCACAAGCTAAGTTTAGGTAGAGGTCATACATGGGTAGAAAACAACAGGATCAATCAGAGTCAGAGAACAGGCCAAGGTAATGAGAATCCAACAGTAACAAAGTGATATACACCCTTGTCGAAATCTAGAACACAAGATCCAATATTGTTCAAGAACTGTAGTGATGGCTGAGCAGATATAAGTAGGCCAGGGCATACTGGGATTGGCTATAAAGGGCCACAAGTATATACACTAGGTCTTCAAATTGCAGGGAAGAAGAGCCCTTCAGGCTGAACCAGGAGCAGCAGCAGGAAGAAAGAATAGGCATAGGCATGTACAGTCAGGAACCACTTAGTGTGAACTGGGGTAAGCTGGTGGCTGAGTATTCTGAAAGAGATGGTATA
Source organism: Leptodactylus fuscus (assembly GCF_031893055.1). Taxonomy (NCBI): domain Eukaryota; kingdom Metazoa; phylum Chordata; class Amphibia; order Anura; family Leptodactylidae; genus Leptodactylus; species Leptodactylus fuscus. The sequence continues at coordinate 34,430,955 of NC_134274.1, forward strand.
TCGGTGAATACAGAGTTACAGCATCACACTCTATATCAGAGAAAATGCTTATATCTCCACTTTGCTCACAGACTTTCTCCTGTTCCCTTCTCCTTCGTAAACTGACCTTCATTCTAAAATTTCTACTGAATCAGTCTTGTCCTCCCAAGATAAACTGCAGCTTACTGATGTGACATATTCCATCTCACAAGAGAAGTCTATGGATGGTGGGGGAGATCCTGAATGAAAGAGAAGGAGAATTACAGTCATTGACACAAACAACATGCTGGATATAATAGTAAGTTTCCTATCTCACTCCAAGTGCCTTATTTTCACAAGTATTAGTCAGTACTTTTCTATAAGAGCGTTCATGATATTTCTGAGTGTTATATATAGGAGACATTATGGTGGCTATTATGGTAGGGGGAAACCACTAAAAAAATTATAAAGGTCATATAATCGTCAAATAGTGTTACCCTTCATGTATATGTAGAATGTACATGTGCTATGTAGTCACGTCCCTGTACTCAACCAAATCTCAGAGGGGTGGAGAGCTTGACTACCAGATGACATCACGGTATGAATTATTTCTGTACTTTGAGATTAGTGTGTTCATTATCCTGGTACTGTGACATCACTGTGTGTTATCACAGTGTAAAATGTTCATGGCAGGGTGGAGCCTCAATACAAGTTTTGCTATAGGCACCCATGGATAATTGGTACACCCCTGCTGATGCCCCCTGAATACTGTCACCCTAGGCACTGGACCCCTACCTAGTGGTAAAAATGGCTCTGTGTGTGCCAACTGTGAGAAGGTGACAGGCAAAGTGCTGGAGTCCTGCTATATCATCCCCAGATTCCTGTCATATGTGTGGTCCAGGGCGGGTCTGGAATAAGTTTCAGCCCCAGGCGTGAGTCCTGGGCTCATTACTGGGCCATAAAAGGCTGCAGGGCCTGCACTTCAGGGCAGATCCTGGGAGTAGAGGAAGTGCCTGGGTCTGTCCTGACACTGAGAACCTTGTGATACAGTACGTTGTTTGTTTTTTGCTGATTCATGTGGCTTGTAGTAAGCTACATGTACAGTTAGAATTTTCTGTTTAGTTAGCGCTCAGACGAGCAGGACTTTGTTTGATGTTATTTTGCCTGAAGTTAAAGCTGTATTTTATTTTGCCAATTGTTGTGCCTTATGTAAAGGTTTATTTATTTTGCTGCTTTTCTTAAATAAACCACTTTGCTGCAAGATTTGGGTCCCTGTCTCTGACTGGTTGGGTCCGCACCACTGCTTCTACTGAGCTACCTTCCCCACACAACATACCATTGTATTCCTTCCAAGGCTCTTGAGTACAAGGAACATTCTCATGACAGACACCCTTTAGAAGAGTTGTTGTATCAGAGGCATATAGTTGTCATAAAGTAAAGTCCCTGCTAAGGAGTCAGGATGAAAAGACCTGTATCTGGCTTCTCTTTCTTTGGCATATTCACCCATGTATCCCATGAACAATATATTGCTATGCTTACTATGGTATCAGGTGTTGCAGCAGAAAAACCGTTATCATACGTCTTGCGCCTCCCGATGACGATTGCATTAACAAATCTTCATGTCTTTAGTGAAAATGTTTTGACCTTTTTGCTGGAGTTGCTACAAGCCACATACATTTCTTTGCTGTGAAGTCAGCTCAATCCAGATTATTGGAAATGTTGTTATTCGATTCAAGTCTTGTCTCCTCTGCGAAACGCATTATCTCCTTTACTGTACATAGTTTTGAAAGCCTCCCAGAAGCTACTGGGATAATACCTGCAGGCCGACTTCCAAGTCATATTGTTTTTACTGTGCCCTGAATAGCTGATTAGGTGCTATTGAGTATGGGAACGCGGCGTCGCCTCGCAGTTATATTCCGACTTTTCCACATTTCAAGCCAGTTAATTAAACGGCAAGTCATTTTTTTGTGCAAAATCTGCAGCGGAAATCAAAATCCATAACAGAATTCATTTTCGCTTGTGAAGCATCAATGTGACCGCTTTATATAGCGGAAATTTCACAATACTTGTATAATTCAGTTAAACAAATAGGTGTCCCCGAACAACAGGTGTCTGGAACAATACGCTCTGCTGCAGGAGGTTATATGTGAAGTATCTGCAATTTCCAGATCTGTCAAATAAAAGATGTCTTGAAATTACACAATAAAACAAATCCTGATACCTTTGTCACCGGTATTAAAGTAACTGATAAAAATACACACTTCTCAACATTGATATTGCTACACCAAGAAGGACAGGCTGTAAGGCTATGGAAATTGAGGAAGTAGCGGCTGCCATATTTTTAAGCATCTAGCTCCAGTCTGTAAATGTGAGAGGGGTGTAAAAGCCTGAAAGCAAAGTTTATTTAGCCACATGTAAACTCAAAAATTGGGTCAAGTGGTGTGGGATGATTGTGCGATGTCTCATGTTCATCGACGTGCCCGTTATCGCCATTTCTTGCAAACTGAGAAGGACAAAATCTTTGAATGGAGACCTTCTGGTTTATCACTCTGGTAGATCTTTAGGTGCCAAGATTGATATGCTAACACTGTTCAACATTGCACGTGCCGGTAGTAAGGAGAACAGCGATGAACTGAAAGGATAGCAAAAGGTGCACAGGCGCAAAACGCTACACATAGTGATTGTTTGATTATAAGAATGGCATCTATTCTATACTGCAAGCGAAATTGCATGTCATGTCCCAGGTTTAGGGTGGCAAATTGTGTCATCAGAAAGAAGTTGTACAACATTGGGCTACAAGCCAGATGTCCAGTTACAGGTATTCAACTGACCCCATGCCACTTGTCTTGAGGCTATCATGGTGCACTGTAAGAGGGCAGTGGAGGATGGTTTGGAGGTCTGTCCTCTTCAGTGATGAGTCTTCATTTTGTCTTGGATGTAGTGATAGCTAAAAACTGATCTGGAGATGATGTGGGCAATGCCATAAAGAGGCCTTTAGAAGAGAACATCATACCAGCCCTACTCCTGGGATTATGGTGTGGAGTGGCATAATGTATTGTAGCTGGACCCCTTTAGTCTTCATTATAACTACACTTACAGATTGGTAATACATTGATATAGTCGTGGTATCAGTGGTACGGCTATTTCTCCAAAGTTTCCCAGGAACCGTTTTCCAACAGGAGAACGCCAGTCCACATGATCCTCCTACTACTGCGAGCAATCTGCATGGCCTAAATTTGCTACCATGGCTTGTATCATCTCCGAACTTGTCTCCCATTGAGCACATTGGTTATTAGTCAACAGTTGCAAGGGGGGGGGGGGTGCCAGTAGCCAATCTTGACTTTTATGTCCCCAAGTACATTCGCCATGGCATAACATTCCTCACATTAGCATTAGTTTATAGCATGCCAAGTTGCATAAGTGGATGCATTTCTACGTGTCACGCTGGCGTTCTCCATATAAGTATAATAGGGGCAGAAAGTCCGTCTGAAAGTCTTTCTGTGAAAAATTGTTGTGGAAAAAAACTGCGATGCTTTGCCACGTTTTTTGGCTGCGGCTTGAAACCCTGCCTTAAACAGATTTAAAAATAAAACAAAATATTAAATAAAATATTTAAATTTAAAAAGAAAAAGTTACAATTAAAAATAAATAGTGTGTTATTTAACCCCATTAACTCCATGATTAAATCAAGTTATTTCGAAGCGTTTTAAAAGGCGTTTTTTCATCTTTTTTGCTAAGGTATTGCATATTGTATTGTACTTTATTCTGCACAGTGAATGGTGTAAGGACAAAACTCAACAATCACCCCAAAAAATAATAAAAGTTATAATGCACAAAAGTGTATCATTAGCAATACATTACATCTTCCCACAAAAAAAAAAAAAATTAAACCCTCATATGGATAAAAGAAAAATGAAAAAGTTGGGGCAACACGGTGGCTCAGTGGTCAGCATTGCAGCGCTGGAGTCCTGGGTTCAAATCCCACCAGGACCATCATCTGCAAGGAGTTTGTACAGTGGGGCAAAAAAGTATTTAGTCAGTCACCAATAGTGCAAGTTCCACCACTTAAAAAGATGAGAGGCGTCTGTAATTTACATCATAGGTAGACCTCAACTATGAGAGACAAAATGAGAAAACAAATCCAGAAAATCACATTGTCAGATTTTGTAAGAATTTATTTGCTAATTATGGTGGAAAATAAGTATTTGGTCAGTAACAAAATTTCTTCTCAATACTTTGTTATATATCCTTTGTTGGCAATGACAGAGGTCAAACGTTTTCTGTAAGTCTTCACAAGGTTGGCACATACTGTTGTTGGTATGTTGGCCCATTCCTCCATGCAGATCTCCTCTAGAGCAGTGATGTTTTGGGGCTGTCGCTTGGCAACACGGACTTTCAACTCCCTCCAAAGGTTTTCTATAGGGTTGAGATCTGGAGACTGGCTAGGCCACTGCAGGACCTTGAAATGCTTCTTACAAAGCCACTCCTTTGTTGCCCTGGCGGTGTGCTTTGGATCATTGTCATGTTGAAAGACCCAGCCACGTTTCATCTTCAATGCCCTTGCTGATGGAAGGAGGTTTGCACTCAAAATCTCACGATACATAGCTCCATTCATTCTTTCATGTACCCGGATCAGTCGTCCTGGCCCCTTTGCAGAGAAACAGCCCCAAAGCATGATGTTTCCACCCCCATGCTTTACAGTAGGTATGGTGTTTGATGGAAGCAACTCAGTATTCTTTTTCCTCCAAACACGAAAAGTTGTGTTTCTACCAAACAGTTCCAGTTTGGTTTCATCAGACCATAGGACATTCTCCCAATACTCTTCTGGATCATCCAAATGCTCTCTAGCAAACTTCAGACGGGCCCGGACATGTACTGGCTTAAGCAGTGGGACACGTCTGGCACTGCAGGATCTGAGTCCCTGGCGGCGTAGTGTGTTACTGATGGTAGGCTTTGTTACATTGGTCCCAGCTCTCTGCAGTTCATTCACTAGGTCCCCCCGCGTGGTTCTGGGATTTTTGCTCACCGTTCTTGTGATCATTTTGACCCCACAGGGTGAGAATTTGCGTGGAGCCCCAGATCAAGGGAGATTATCAGTGGTCTTGTATGTCTTCCATTTTCTAATTATTGCTCCCACAGTTGATTTCTTCAATCCAAGCTGGTTGCCTATTGCAGATTCAGTCTTCCCAGCCTGGTGCAGGGCTACAATTTTGTTTCTGGTGTCCTTTGACAGCTCTTTGGTCTTCACCATAGTGGAGTTTGGAGTCTGACTGTTTGAGGGTGTGCACAGGTGTCTTTTTATACTGATAACAAGTTTAAACAGTTGCCATTACTACAGGTAATGAGTGGAGGAAAGAGGAGACTCTTAAAGAAGAAGTTACAGGTCTGTGAGAGCCAGAAATCTTGATTGTTTGTAGGTGACCAAATACTTATTTTCCACCATAATTTGCAAATAAATTCTTACAAAATCAGACAATGTGATTTTCTGGATTTGTTTTCTCATTTTGTCTCTCATAGTTGAGGTCTACCCATGATGTAAATTACAGACGCCTCTCATCTTTTTAAGTGGTGGAACTTGCACTATTGGTGACTGACTAAATACTTCTTTGCCCCACTGTATGTTCTCCCCATGTTTGCATGGATTTCCTCCCATACAAATAAAAAGACATACTAATAGGGAAAAATGCATTGTGAGCCCCTATATGACCGAACAGGGACGTGTTTCAAGGCTGTATCAGAAGCAGGGAAGTGAACTGACCATGCGTCATGTTATACTATGCCCTGTACTAGCGGCCAAAAGAAGAACAAGAGCTCCAGTATTGATTTAAGGGGATAAAGTTTCTTTCTTGCTGTTCTTATAAACCATGCATGAGTGTGTCGCTGCCACATACATCCTCAGTCCCATCCAGAAGCCGATGCCACTGAAGATAGAAAGAACTATTTATTAAAAGCTTAGGCAAGCAAACTTTTGTTAGTTTATTTTGCTATTGTGCCATACAGTATATTGAAGAGCGTCAGTCTCTGGACTTTGAGCTGCTTAAACAAAAACAGCTGGGACATGCTTACATATGTAACTTTACACCGTAGGCTGATATAAGCCCCCAAGATGTCTCCCAAAATAAAAAAAAAAAAGGTAAAGAAATATGAGCAGATAACGTAAGTCCTTGGATATACAAACATTCTGAAAACTGGTGAGTCACTTTATATGCTGAAGACTAGCACTTCTTCAATGTCCTACAGTATATAATACACACTGTGTACAGTAATGGCACAGAGTAGCTAGTCTAGGTGTGACTAGAGTGCAGTATAGTACGTATACAAGTACTAGAGAGATGTGCATATAAATACATATACAATGTGTGTAGTGCAAGTAGAGAGCAGTATAGTATGGGTAGTACAGTTACATAGCAGCACAGTACATGGAGTACAGGTGGAGAGCAAAGTAGTACATGTACTACAGATAGAACACATTACAGTACATATAGTATAGATGGCAGAATAGTACATGTAATACAGGTAAAGAGCAATACAATGCATATATTACAGATTAGTAGGCAGTACAGGTAGAGAGCAGTAAACCACATATACTACACATAGAACACAGTACAGTACATATAGTATAGATGGCAGTACAGTACATGTAGTACAGGTAGAGAGCAGTATAGTACATATAATACAGGTAAAGAGCAATACAATGCATGCATTACAGATTAGTAGGCAGTACATGTAGCAGATAGAGAGGAATATAGTACTTGTAGTACATAAATAGCACTGCAGAATATGTAGTATAGGTACAGAGCAGTATAAGACACGCAGTACATGTACAGATCGTATAGTACATGTGGTATAGGTAGATACAGTATAGTATATTACAGGTAGAGTGCAGTACAGCACATACAGTACAGGCGGATATAAATACAGTACATGTAGCACACTACAGAACAGTATAGTACTTATAATATAGGTATATACCAGTACAGTACATGTAGTATACTAGAGTGCAGTATACCCACTCAATGTAACCCACTATTGTAAATTTTTCAGATCCATTGCTATACTCCATTTTTCCTTTTTCTGGTCTAGCGCCGGACATGAAGAATGGGTAGGACATCACAAATGTTAACGTAGAGTTAGAGAGGGGCTGCTAAATAGTCAACCAGCGCATATATAGCACTAATACACCGCCAGCTGTTTGGCTCTACTTATTCCCAATTGAAATGTCTGTTATGATTCTCTGAATTCCAACCAATTTTACTTTATGCATGAATTTTAGTATGTAACATAACTTGTATTAGAACACACACTGCCTTACAGGGTCCATGAACACAGCCATAAGGGATCTTATAACTTGTTATTAAAGGGGTCGTCCGATCTCAAAGATCCTATCAATACTGGTAGCTTATGTAAATTGAAGACTTTTCCTAAATATATTGCTTTAGAAATGCTGCTTTGTTTGCCTCCTATGTGAACTTATTGCTCCCATTGTTTACAAAGCGTTGCCATAACCACAGACCTGTGAGATAGGACAAGTGACATCACTCACTGCTCTTCCGGTAGGACAATCAACTCATCTATTTGTAGTTTTCTCGATAAAGCTGAGTCTGATATCTCTCTATGTAAACACATAGATAGCACTGAGTCCATTCTCTATAAGCATGTGCATATTATCTGATTCCTCGTAGTGTCGTTCAGCAAGCTGGGGGAGGGGGGGGGAGAACAGACTGCAGGCAAACTTCTGAAACAGTGCAATAGGAAAACCCCTTTAATGACTGACATTGGTTCATGCAAGGAAGCATTTCCGATTCTGAGAGGCTTAAGTTAACCGTGTCTTATGTTATTGGCCATTTCATTGAATACTCGCCATGTAATACTACACTAGTACCTGTCTACTTGTGGCATGTCATAGCAAAATCAGCTGTTTGCTATTTATTGAACTGATATGGAGTCCGACAGAAAAACCTCTGAACAAATAATAGCCAGAGATAATGGTTTCCTCTATTCTTCCATTTACCTTCTTCCTTGTAGTCTACGGAAACGGTACAACCACTTTAACATACATTTTATAAGAGTAACCCCAGGAAGTCGTCCTTAATATAAAGCCCATTCTCACAATATAGAATAACCATCTATGACATCCTAGCGATGACTATACTCCAAAGCTTTTTATACAATGCATTTTCTAATAAAGCTCAAAAAGTGCTCTAGGCAACTATGCGGAAAACAAAAGAGGCAGATAAATTACTTTTCTCTCTGATAATACAAGCTGGCCTCATTCAAGGTTAATATATGTATCATTTTGCTGAAATTTCGCAGTTTGTATCTAACTTTCCAAATCAAAACTGTTTACTGATGTCTTTTCTGGTACTTTTTGTTCTCTGTAGACTGATTCCATGTTCTCGGATTCTGTCTTTCATTGTGATATCCCTAAAGCTCCAAGGTTATTGCACTGTGAAATAACATTATGTATAACAACCGCTATCTGGAGGTTTCCACCCCTGAATTCTTATAATCAGATTTGCTTCTAGCTATATTATTTTGCAAAGTCATATAATGTTAGCAATACGTCTTATCCCATGTAAACTTTTCTACATTTGGCCATCCCCATGACAGAATGTTGTCAGGAAGATTTCCCCAGTGGGTAACATTATCTTGTTGGTAATGACACAATACACTTAGTGGAATACAATGGATCTCTAGGCTGATATGCTAATAAGAATTCAAGGGAAGAAAACAACTAATATTCCTATTAATCTTGGACACACTTTTTTCGTTACATGAGTCACCCAACAATAAGTTGATCAACGGGTGTCTCCAATAGTGGAGCTTTAGTATTTGGAGAAATTGGCGGTACGTTTTCAATTCTACTAAAGCACCACACAGTTACCAATAAAACCAATGGTTGTCCATGTCATGAAGAAGTCTCCCAGAGACTCTTGCTCCATATTTTTATGGCCATTTCTTATCTGTTTTCACAAATCTCTCATAGATTGGAGTCTTTTGAAGGATCAGTGAAATCGGCCAAAAATACGACGTTTTTTGATTTAATATGCTTAACCCTGGTAGAAATCTTTAAGCTATATTCACACAATGGTGAATAATGGCCATGTAATGGATGGATGCTTTAAATTCAATTCAAGTGAATGGGGACTATTTACATGTCCGTTATTTTGACAGTCCATTGTAATGGACCATCAAAATATAGGTCATGCCCAATTTTTGTCCGTTTTCATGGAATCTTCTTTATAGTCAAGAACATAAAGAAATTTCCCCACTGTGGGACTATTAAAGGATTATCTTATCTTATCTAATACAACTGGAACCTATAGTTCCTAAAAGCCCAGGCAATGTGCTCTCCTCACGACAACAGAATTGATCTGATGAAGGGGTGTGTCCTTCTGAATGTTCTAAATACCCTGAAATGCGTTATCATTTCAATAAAGCTTGGATTGTTCATATCTAGAGATGAGCGAACACTGTTCAGATCAGCCGATCTGAACAGCACGCACCCATTGAAATGAATGGAAGCACCTGTGACGCTGACTTTGCCGCCGGCCGGCATCACAGGTGTTTCCATTCATTTCTATGGGTGCGTGCTGTTTGGATCAGCTGATCCGAACAGTGTTCACTCATCTCTATTCATATTCCCTGATGTGTTGTATCACTTGGGCGTGAGGAGTTCACATTGCCTGGGCTTTTAGGAACTATAGGTTCCAGTTTTATATTTTCTAGTACAAACGGCCTTTTAGTCCAACGGCCAGTGATCCCAGATGGAAGCAACCCTTGCCTGAGGCTATTTGTGCCAGATATGCACATCTCACCCCTGACTGGGTTTGGTGAATTACCCCCTAGTTTGGAGGAAAACTAAGGGGTTTGTTTGTCTATTTACGATAACAAATAAGTGAGTAAAACAAGCGCACTCTTTCCTTGGATTTCTTTTCCTCATCAAGTCCTTCTTTTCACTCATATGTATGGGAGATCCATGAAAATGGGTGCAAAACAGCTGTAAAAAAATTATATTTTTCACAGCCATTTTGCATCTCGGTCGTGCGACTGTAGACTTAGGTTGGAATCACACATGCAGTTTTTGAAACTGACTTTGGAGCCAAAAGCAGGAGTGGATCTTAAAGAAATGGAAGAAGAACTTATGCTTCTTCTTCTTCTTGGAGGAATCATTTCTAGCTTTAGCTAAAAAATATTCCTTCAAAATTTGCACCACCCAAACGTGATGTGCGTGTTTAGCTAAGGCAGAGCCCACACATTGTGGAAAAACTGAATTTTTTGTTGTATTAATTTTTTGATCCAGCGCTAGGAGTAGATATAACAGAAGGGAAGTATACGTGCTGCATGTGTCTGATTTCATATATCAATATACTTTTTGTCTTTCGGATTTTATATAAACATGGTGGCATGTTTTATTCGCGACCAAGTGATTGTGCTAGCAGTGGTGCTTGGTGTCAGACCCCTGCCAGTTTAATTGATGATCTATACTTAGGATAGGTCATCAATTATTTAGCCTGGAAAACCCCTTGAAGGGAGCATGTATACAATGCAGCCATGGGGCCTCTGTGTGCCACATGAATTAGAACCACACAGAAAAAACACACACTATGTTTTACCATAAATCCCTGTGGTCCTGAAATTCAATTTCCCTCATGCAACTTGTACAAATAAAGCCCATATATCCAATGGTTCCCATTACTCATAGTATATAATAACTATAAAGTGCATATTGACTCTTATTCAAGCAAAAAAATAGTTAAACAAAATGTCATTAGATCATTGCCTGAGTTGTACATGAAATAACTAAACTATTTTATTATGAAGATGGGAATATTCCCCCGCAGCAAGATTCTGTCTGGTGGCCAAGAACATACATGGTTAACATGCTGCCATCTTGTGTCTGTCTGGGATAAAGCATTTATGAGTCTGCATTATAACATGATGTGGATATGAATATTACAGGTCATCTGTAGCTGGGTGGATTCATTCTTAATGATTTTTTAGATGAATATTCTATATTTTACACAATGCACAATATATTTAGGACTGGGGGTGGGGTTAATGGTCAGGTTAGAAGTTATTTACAACCATGTAATAGCGTCCGTATGAACAGTAATATTGGGGTGCTTACAACACAAATATAATAAAAAAGGAAATTTTCCCTATACTGATGCACTTTCAGATTACGTTGCCACATTGAACACCCTTCCCAAAAAATACTACCGGGAGATCAAGGATAGGCCAACACATAGAAAGCTCAGGTGGCTGGCTGCAGCAATCTCTTCACCTAGAAATCAATGACGTCTGATTAGGGTTGAGTGATCGGGATTGGGAAAGATCGGATCCCGATCGGCGAATGAGCACATTTCACGATTGGGATTGGCTGGAAAATGATCGAAAATCGGATTTTAAAAACGAACCTGAAATCTCAAGATCGGCTCAACCCTACATCTAATTTTAGTTTTCCCTTTGGACCATGGTACAGTATAGGTAGGCTTCAAACTTTTATATATGGCCAAGGCTACTTAGCTGGAGTTCTTTCTCCACTATACAATATGCAGGGTTATTTTTTACACATTGGAAGGCCAAGTGCAAAAGTTTCATAAGTGCCCCCCATCCAAATACAGTGCGGATGGATGGATTAATACCGACCCAATATTGATGGCCTACCAGAAAAGCCCAGGCTGAAAACACCATAAAATGTATACCTTATGGTATATGGACTGGATACAATTGCATGGAGCAGTGCAGTCTATACACCACTTCACTGCATGTAATAATGCAGACCTCTATGGATATCACACAAATGGGGGCTCTTTTGGTCTCCAGCAGGTGAATGGGAGCTTATGATCCATAATCTTTTGACCATGTTTCTGATAGTACAGACTGATCATTCACATAGTACTAGAATATTTTTTTCCCCAAAAGTCCAAGACTATCACAGGATATCGGGGAGTTCCATGCATGTAGCTAAACATTTGGTTAATCTTAAGTAAACATCCTTGCATTTTAAAAAATAAAATAAAAAACATTTCTGTCTTGTTCTGCAGATGTATTATATCCTAAGTATCTGACTTTGGATTGGGAGCATTGTGTCAGTGTCAGCACGTTCTTTATGTTCTATATAAGCATCTTTATCATTACATCTTATTTAAGCCTTAATGAACACGTTGTTAAGTCTTACAAGGATGAACATACTCTCTATTCACTTAAAGGGATCCTGTCACTTAGACATGATTTTTTTCTAAGTACCACGTCGGAATAGCCTTAAGAAAGGCTATTCGTCTCCTACCTTTCGTCGTCTTCTCCGCACCGCTGTTCACCTACAATCCCCGTTCTTTTCGGTATGCTAATGAGCTCTCTCGCAGCATTGGGGGCGGGCCCCAGTGCTCAGACAGCTTTAGGAGCGTCCTCAATGCTGCGAGAGAGCTTTCTCCAGCGCCGTCTCCTCTTCTTCAGCACCGTTATCTTCCTCCTATTCTTCCGGCGGTGGGTTGCACAGTATTGGCTGCTTGCACAGTATTGGAAGCAGCTATTTTCTCGTGGCCTGTGGGCATGCACAGACTGCTCTGTCCAAGGCCCGAGGCCTTAGAAGTTACACCCACCGCCGGAAGAATAGGAGAAAGATGATGCTGCTGAAGAAGAGGAGGCGGCGCTAGAGAGAGCTCTCTCGCAGCATTGGGGACGCTCCTAAAGCTGTCTGAGTGCTGGGGCCCGCCCTCAATGCTGCTAGAGAGCTCATTAGCATACCGACAAGAAATCTACAGCAAATCCAACCAGTGCTTAAAGGGGTTGTCCAGACTGTTTTATTATTGTGGCAGGAGGCCGGGGAAGGTGGATAAAATATACTCACCTGTCCCTGGTGCTCCAAAGTCCCAGACCCCTGTCCCTGCGGCACCCAGCGCTTGTCCAGGGGAAGTCCCCACTGTACATGAATGATGTCCCATGTTCTTCCCTTAGGCCCCGTGCGGTGGGATTTGCCAGAAAAGCCCCAAGGCGCCATGAGGACTGGACAACGGTCTGGGACAACAGAGCACAAAGGACAGGTGAGTATGTTTTTTTTCCCCCCGGCCTCCTACTGCAATACTATAATATCGTGGACAACCCCTTTAAGGATGCTAACATGGAAGTATCTTTTCAAGTAACATTCTGCATTTCCAGCAGTTTTCTCCTCTGCAGGATCTGCAATTTACAGTTCTCCCTGAGCTGATGGGTGCAGACTAGCTGGCATACACTACTCACTTAAAAAAGCCTCAGGGTCAGGCAGGACATAAAGCACTTGGGCTGTAATAGACATTTCTCATTTAGCTGCAGCATCAGTCTAAGGCTAAAGGCAAACATGTGCAGCAATGAGTCTGTGAGAAAACTGCAAAGACGGAACCTAGATGATCTACAATACGTGTGCCGCGGTGCCTCCATAGAACCATTGTTTTCCTTCAATGATCCTGGGTTGCAAAATTAATAGGAATAGCACTTGTCCTGCATTTTGACCCTGGGCTCACAGCCTCTTTACCAGTCCATTATAATACACAAGTGTCTGCCTTTCTTTTCTTCAGTGCTTGCGTATTCAGCAACCTCCATAGACTTCTATAAACAAGTGAAGTCTAATACATGTGACCTGCAAACAATATGGAGAAAGATATAGAAAAGATTTCAGAGTGAAAGTCAGTTCAGCAGAAAGGGTGAAGTATTTGTAAAGCCTTCTAAGAGAAGAAAGAAGCATTTTTCTCTGGTATGATATAAAGTTTCTCATCTTTGCCTATCCTATTGATTAATACAATGTTTGTTGAAGTAACAGCGACTACATGAATCACAGGAGGTCCGGCTATTCATAACTATTCATTTACATGGCAGAGAGAAGGGAAAATGAGGCATTACGCCGTATCCATTAAAGATCCATTAAAGATCATGCACTTAAGCAATTGACAAAAAAAAAAGATGTGAGATGACAGCTGCTTTTTTTCATGTCAGGTAAAAGAGCAGCTGTCACATGAAAGGCACTCATTTCATCCCAATCCCAAGGACTGGTTTTCTGTCTGCTGAAATGGAGCAAATAGGTAGCTGGGGTGGGAACATTAGGCCAGGGAGAACTAAAGCACTGAATATTTAGTACGAGGACACAAAGCCACTGGACACTGGATAGGGAAATGACCTTACAAACTGGACAGTCTCTTCGCCAGTTTTGCCTTGGACGCTAAAGGAGCTCGTACTGTCATTTGTCATTGTTCTGGCGATAAATTAAATGACCGAATGCTATTTTAACCCCATAATGATGCAGCCTATTTTCGCCTCTTGCATGAGATATACCTTTTGCTTTTTTCATTGACGTACCCATATAAAGGCTTGATTTTACTGAAAAAAGTTGTGGGTTTTTTTTTGTTTTTTTATGGAACCATTTTCCAGTACATATAATATATTTTAAAAAACTTATTTTTTTATTATTTAACTTTATTTTTAGTTTCCAACTTGACTCTTTTGAGGAGTATTCCAAATTTTTTTGATCACTTTTTATTCCATTTTTGAAAGATGAGATTAAAATCTCCATCTAATTTTTTCAGTTTTTTTAAATTTTTCTTACAGTGTTCACTGTGCGGGGTAAATGATGACACTGCCAGCGACCGTGCAGGTAAACTGCCCAATGCTCAATATTCATCGTAGAGAGGGAAGGGGTTAATGGTTCTTTTTATTTATATTCAGTTTATATTCAGTAACACTGTAAATACTTTACATTACAGTCCTATGAAAAAGTTTGGGCACCCCTATTAATCTTAATCATTTTTAGTTCTAAATATTTTGGTGTTTGCAACAGCCATTTCAGTTTGATATATCTAATAACTGATGGACACAGTAATATTTCAGGATTGAAATGAGGTTTATTGTACTAACAGAAAATGCGCAATATGCATTAAACCAAAATTTGACCGGTGCAAAAATATGGGCACCTCAACAGAAAAGTGACATTAATATTTAGTACATCCTCCTTTTGCAAAGATAACAGCCTCTAGTCGCTTCCTGTAGCTTTTAATCAGTTCCTGGATCCTGGATGAAGGTATTTTGGACCATTTCTTTCTACAAAACAATTCAAGTTCAGTTAAGTTTGATGGTCGCCGAACATGGACAGCCCGCTCTCAAATGATCTGAAAACAAAGATTGTTCAGCGGAAGGATACAAAACGTCTCAGAGATTTAACCTGTCAGTTTCCACTGTGAGGAACATAGTAAGGAAATGGAAGACCACAGGGACAGTTCTTGTTAAGCCCAGAAGTGGCAGGCCAAGAAAAATATCAGAAAGGCAGAGAAGAAGAATGGTGAGAACAGTCAAGGACAATCCACAGAGCACCTCCAAAGAGCTGCAGCATCATCTTGCTGCAGATGGTGTCACTGTGCATCGGTCAACTATACAGCGCACTTTGCACAAAGAGAAGCAGTATGGGAGAGTGATGATAAAGAAGCCGTTTCTGCAACCACGCCACAAACAGAGCCCCCTTAGGTATGTAAAAGCGCATTTGGACAAGCCCGTGGACTGATGAAACAAAGATTGAGTTGTTTGGTCATACAAAAAGGCATTATGCATGGCGTCCAAAAAAAACAGCATTCCAAGAAAAACACATGCTACCCACTGTAAAATTTGGTGGAGGTTCCATCATGCTTTGGGGCTGTGTGGCCAATGCCGGCATCGGGAATCTTGTTAAAGTTGAGAGTCGCATGGATTCCACTCAGTATCAGCAGATTCTTGAGAATAATGTTCAAGAATCAGTGACGAAGTTGAAGTTACGCCGGGGATAGATATTTCAGCAAGACAATGATCCAAAACACCGCTCCAAATCCTCAGGCATGCATACAGAGGAACAATTACAATGTTCTGGAATGGCCATCCCAGTCCCCAGACCTGAATATCATTGAACATCTGTGGGATGATCTGAAGCGGGCTGTCCATGCTCGGCGACCATCTAACTTAACTGAACTTGAATTGTTTGTCCAAAATACCTTTATCCAGGATCCAGGAACTGATTAAAAGCTACAGGAAGCGACTAGAGGCTGTTATCTTTGGAAAAGGAGGATCTACTAAATATTAATGTCACTTTTCTGTTGAGGTGCCCATACTTTTGCACCGGTCAAATTTTGGTTTAATGCATATTGCACATTTTCTGTTAGTACAATAAACCTCATTTCAATCCTGAAATATTACTGTGTCCATCAGTTATTAGATATATCAGACTGAAATGGCTGCTGCAAACACCAAAATATTTAGAACTAAAAATGATTAAGATTAATAGGGGTGCCCAAACTTTTTCATAGGACTGTATTTAGTATACAGAACTTAATATTATAGCCCAGAGCTGAATTCACAATTCTGCAAGTTGTTTTTGGAAGCAATAAAACTGTTAGACGTAAACATCAATTCTAAGAGTTCCAAATATGAGTTAACCCTTGGAAAAATATACAAAACAGGCAGTAAACCAGAAACATTGCAGGAGTAAAGAGACTTGCACTTACTTGCTAACCTGTATAAATGGTTACATAGTTACATAGTAGATGAGGTTGGATGAAGACATCAGTCCATGAAGTCAAACCTATAACCCTACAGTCCCTGCAATCCTCAACAGTATTGATCCAGGGGAAGGGGATCAACCAACCCACAACCATCCCACGCTTTCAAAAATCTGTCTCAACCTTTCTACTACTATGGACTGACTGGACCTAGTCTCAGGCAGTGCACAGCAAATTTTAGATGTAAGACTGCAATTTATTTAAGTAATTTGCAATTTTTGTAGTAATGACATCTACTAGCAAATGAGCACAAGTTGTCTGACATTTAGTGACCAGCTAAACTTTGAGTTATATACCCCACCTTGAGGCTTGAAATCAAGTTCTCTGTACTTAACCCATCTGTCTTTTCTTTGCGGTCAGTATTTTCTGCTCTTATACATTATTTTTGCATGGAGTTCTGTAGAAACAACTGATAAAGGCCACATATATATCCTGCAATGGATAGGTCTTCCTTTGAGAGCTGAGCTATACATACAATGAATGTAATGTACTGAATGTATAGATTTCTGTAAAAATGTTAGATGTGAATTATTTAAAACGCTCCTAAAATATATATATTTTCTATCCTATCAATAGTAATAGCAATAAGTGCAATAAACAAAGCCAGCCTGTAGGTGTCATCAGAGCATAATATGTGCTTGGTACTTTGATGTGACCCTTTCTTGCAACATTGAGGAAATACAAATCCAGATGTTTATTTATTTTTTAATGCAATTTATGAAATAGAAAATCTATATTATAGCCTTTAAGGTATTATTACAAATGGATTGTACGGATGTGTAAGTCATCGGTGAGCAGCTTCAGGAGACCTGCAGAGGTCACTGTCTGGGTGGCAGCTTGAGAAGAGAAGGTCAGGTACAGAAGGTGCAATGGCCAAGGAGGACTGCGGTGCTGGCCGCAGTGGAGCAACCATATTGCCGCAATCCAGGAGCTGGCAAGGAGGCTTATTTGGCATTGTGAGAGCAACATACAGTTGCCGCAGACATTTAGCCAATCTGCTGATTTCGCACAGTTTTTCCCAGACCCCTGTGGATCCTGGAATGTGACAATACGAGGGGCGGCAGCAGAAGACAGAAGGCAAGCTGTTGCTTCATCTATCCTGGTCATAAACAGTACCCTAACATGCATCTTGTATCCCTCCTTCTTTACAAAAATCAGTCAAAACAGGGGCAACATGGTGGCTCAGTGGCTAGCACTGGAGTCCTGGGTTCGAATCCCGCCAGGAACAATATCTGCAAGGAGTTTGTATGTTCTCCCCGTGTTTGTGTGGATTTCCTCGCATTCTACAAAGAAGTACTGATAGAGAAAAAATATACATTGTGTGCCCTATATGGGGCTCACAATCTACATAAAAAAAAAAATCGGTCGAGGAAGAGGAGGAGGCCAGCTGTAGAAATACTAATATGTAGGCAAATCATTCCTGTCATGCCTGGGCAGATTTATTAAGATTGACATATTATATACCAGTTTTAATAAAGACCTCAACTGACACAGTGAATGAGTGATTTATGAAGAAGGTTCAGCCGCTGGGACTCACGCGTTTCAGCACACAAATGGAAATGTATGCCACTTTAGATGTAGATTTCCAGAAAACTGGAGTGAGTTATATGTCCCCCCCAGCTCACTTTGCTCATACTGTATTTGGACACTGTGGTGAGCATGGCGTGGAACAGGGGTTTGTGGCGTATATTTGGTGCAAGAAAGGGGCTTATCCCTCTATGCCACTAATGTCATCAAAATTTGTTTGGAGAGAGTGAAAAATCTTCGCATCATGGACTATCTGTCTGTTTTGTTGATATCTTTCCCCATTGCAGATAGTAGTGGAAAAAAGAAGCAACATGACCATTCTTGCGACGGATTCTGCTGTTGAATCTGCCGCGGCGTCTGCAGCGCGACGCTCCCCTCCTGACTAGGCCCAATCATTTGGGCCTAATAGGGAGCAGAATGCCGCGACTGGATGCCGTGCATCCAGTCACGGCTAGCCATTTTTTGGACCACCGGATTCTGAGGTGGCCTCCGCATCAAAATCCAGTCCAAAAATCCCCGTGTGAACTTACCCTTCAATGGTCTGCTCAGATCAGTGAAAACAGACCTGTCTAAAAAACAGAACGGATTCACTGAGCAGGTAAAAAGTGATGTACATGAACCCATAGAAAAGCAATGATTGTAACAGGGGTGAACCTGCCCCTTTCGCCACCCGAGGCGAACGACAGAAAGCTGCCCCCCCCGGGAGGAGGGGGCTGAGCATAGGGGTGTGACGGAGCGTAGGAGCGGGGCTAAGCAGAGGGGCGGGGCGTAGCGGCGTTCGCAGGCAGAGAGCAAGCACGGAGAGGACCTGCTCTCTGCCTGAGCATGAGGGGAGGCTGCTGGAGCAGCACTGCTCCAGTGGCCTCCCCAAACCACCGCTCGGTGATAAGCCAGTCCAGGACAGCTTGGACTGGCTTAGGTAAGCAAAAATGCCGCCCTCCCTGGGGCCATGGCATAGCGCCGCCTGAAGCGGTCGCTTCAGGTCGCCTCATGGGAGGTGCGGCGCTGGATTGTAAGACTCTCCAAGTACCAACCAAAAAAACCCCCAAAGCATTCGCATGACAAAAATGTGTGCACAGACCCTAACTCAAACTGTCCCCTGCTCAGATTCCCACTGGTCTAGCTACAGCTGACATCCATGTCCAATGTGGAAGATAAACCAACATTACACGATGCCTGTTAATTTGACTCAGCGCCTTGTAATTTCCTTTGACCAGAGTCCGATTTCTCCTCTGTTTTTCCCAACACTTATTATTTCAAGTGTATTCCATAGAGCGTAAGGATGAAAGAGTCTTTCATCTATTCCAATGTCCTTTTTGTCCCTCGTGTAAGTCAATGCTCAGTTTTATTTTTAATTTCTATGTCGGTGACTGCTATTTTACAATAAATTTGATCTGAAAAGCAAAAGTTCACCGTTTTAATAACACCTCCGTCTGTATCCATGTGCCGCCTCAGAGCGAATGGTTAATTAAAAAAAGCACGGCAACTGCAAAAATTAAACGTCGCCCCCAAATAGAAATGTTATGTAGTTACCATGGAAACAAGCCCGGAGTGGCACGGAGGAAAAGGCTACATGTGCGCGTCAAAACTTTCGCAACAGATTAAAACCAATTGCCAGGCAGATTGACTTTAGTCTGGATTATAATGAGGAGCTCTGGAGGGAACCATAAACAAAGCAAAACAGATGATTATACAAGACGTATAGCAACTGTTAGCAAACATATGTTATCTCATGTGACGCAAAAGCAAGCAATGGAAATGAGGCAACACAATGGCTTATTTACCTCCAACTCATTACAAGTTTTATATTGGCCAAAATACTGGAGCAACTTTGTACTTGATCACGAATTAACACGATAATGGTAGTTGTTGGGCTGAAGGAACGCCAATTTTTTATTTGTATTTCTCCTCTCAGCATTTTGGAATTAATATTTTTTTTTTATTTGTGTATCCGATCAATACAAAGGGGTCAGAAAAAATTGTTCTATTTTCTACCGACCAATTCTGGGGTATGGACAAAAAAATAACGCACCCAGATAGAAACAGAGTGCTAAAAACTTGGCATACAGATAGGTTAAAGTGGACCTTTCATGTTCTCATCGATTACCGTATATACTCGAGTATAAGCCGAATTTTTAAGCACAGTTTTTGTGCTGAACCCCCCCCCCCCCCCCCGCTTATGCTCGAGTCAAGCAAAAAAAAAAAAAAAATTTCTTGGGGGGGGGGGGTGTCTATGACCGGCCGCAATGGTAATGTATAGAATCTCCCATACAATAGTGAAAGAAAAAAGAAGCTTTAAAAAATATAATAGAAAAATAAAATAAATGAGAGTTCTAAATCCCTCCTTTCCCTAGAATTCATATAAAAGTAGAAAATGACTGTGAAACACATACACATTAGGTATCCCTGTGTCTGACAGTGCCTGGTCTACTGAATATAGGATCTGCAGTGCTCCTGTTCCATCAGATACCCTATATTCAGCCAGGCTGAATTCCACATGGGGGAAAAAAACTCAGTCCTCAAGCTCAGAGAAGGGGCAGACAGACAACCAAAACACCCCTCCCCTTCCCCAGCACCCATCAACTACTGCACCCAAAAACCATTTTAATTTTTGAAATTTTCCAGTAGCTGCTGCATTTCCCCCCTCAGCTTATACTCGAGT
The DNA here is from genome assembly GCF_031893055.1 of Leptodactylus fuscus. Taxonomy (NCBI): domain Eukaryota; kingdom Metazoa; phylum Chordata; class Amphibia; order Anura; family Leptodactylidae; genus Leptodactylus; species Leptodactylus fuscus. The sequence goes on from NC_134274.1 coordinate 34,451,652, forward strand.
CAATAAGTTTTCCCAGTTTTTTGTGGTAAAATTAGGAGGGTCGGCTTATACTCGAGTATATACGGTATATACCACTAGAAAGCTGTCAGCATTCTGTTGACTTTCCCAGTATGAGCCCTGGTGCAGGAGATATGGGTGTTGTTAATTTCAGCACCAATTTCTCCCCACTGTCAGAAGGGCAGGCCTTACTGCTCAGTCTCCACGACAGTACTCTTTCATAGACTTGGACTACCGAGAAAGACAATAGGTCTTCTTTAATGATTAAAGGCATGGTCGGATTAGACAGTATATGTATTTTGTGCACGGTGTCCTCACGAATCATGCAGAGAGGAAAGTAGTTCAAGAACTACTTTTCTCTCCGCATGTTCCTTGCGGACACCACACAGAAAACACATGGACCCCATTATAGTCTATGGGGTCCATGTGCTTTAATTGCTCACCGCTTGTCAATGCATTCAGTATTCCGTTCAGGGGGTCCCCAAGCAGAATACCGAACGCAGATGTGAACCAGGCCTTAGTCTAGCTAAACGCTTTAGCTAAATATCAGGAAGTAACAAAATCTCAAACATGTCGCTTCTGTTCCCTGTTTGTGAATAGCTGGAGCGCCTGGGACCAAACTGCTGTCAGAAGAAGAGTTTTCTGCAATACCAAGAAGATTCCCTTTGTTGAATTTACTGTGCCCCGCAGATTGTAACAGGGCAGGTGTGAAATGATTTTAATACTGTAATGATTTCCTCAAATAAGAGGTCACTTAGTTTACCAGAGGATACTGGGGAGTGGATGTTATCAAAAGCTTTAGAACCTATGAGCGCACAGCACGCCTCTGAACAGTATAAGATACTTTATTAGCTTTCAAGAAAAACATGAGTCTTTCTGTATATGATTCCCAGGAGGATGGATTGGCAATATCAAACACCTCTATGTGCCTCAGATTAGCTATGTTGGAAAGTGTAGTGTGCAGAAATAAAAGATTTTTTTTCTAATTTCATTTACTGAGCCCAGTCCGACTGCAGTATGACAAATATCACAGTCCGCAGACGCTTATAAGAGAAGAAAACATTCATATGGAGGGAAATGAAACATGTTACTGTAAATATACCTTATACCAAAGACATACCGGTAGGGAATATAGATTGTCAGTGACTGACATTGTCTGTGGAATATGATGGCGCTATATAAGTAAATAAATCAATACATAATAATAAGTGCTACTGTCCTCTCCCTGCAACCCTTCATCAGTCGCTCACTACCAAGAGAAAATATGTGTAGGAAAATTGATATATTTATAAAAAGATAATAAGATCCATTCTGTGCCGCAGAGAAAGCCATGTGAAATAATGCTTTGCTGATAATTATAAAGTATAATTAGTAATGGTTTTCAAAGATCATTTCCACCCTCGAGTGGTATTCACATTACAAGGTCTGGATTTACTTTCTCGGTAGATAAAAATGGCTCATTCTATCCGGGTCCCAAGTGACGCACTTCTACACTAGTCTGGAAGTTTGCATTTAAACCTTTACCATACACCTACATGATCCCGGATTATAGCCTGAAATTTGGGATTCTCCATGTCCCTAATACGGTATTTCTACAGGAAGGCTTAGTGTATCCATGCATTAATACATTTCAGTCCACTCGCTGTTATCCATGTCTTAAGATAAAGGACTAGGAATTACATTATACCTTGTGAACATTGGAGGGACACTGGAAACAAGAATAAGAGAAATGTTAAGAGTATTAAATCTGCCGCCCAGAACCTTAAAGAGGACCTTTCACCATATCTGGGCACAGGCAGTGTTATATACTGCCAGAAAGCTGACAGTGCGCTGAATTCAGCGCACTGTCGGCTTTCCCGATCCGTGCCCGGTGTAAAGCGCTATCGGTCCCGGTACCGTAGCGCTTTACAGTCAGAAGGGCGTTTCTGACCATTAGCCAGAGACATCCTTCTGCCTCGCGGCGCCAATCGCGCTGTGCTGTGGAGCCGGGAGGAACGCCCCCTCCCGCTCCTGATAATACTCGTCTACGGACAAGCGCTGTGAGCAGAGGGAGGGGGCGTTCCTCCCCGCTCCACAGCACAGCGCGATTGGCGCCGTGAGGCAGAAGGACGTCTCTGGCTAATGGTCAGAAACGCCCTTCTGACCATAGAAGAGCTACGGTACCAGACCGTAAGCTCTTCACACCGGGCACAGATCGGGAAAGCCGACAGTGCGCTGAATTCAGCGCACTGTCAGCTTTCTGGCAGTATATAGAACTGCCTGTGCCCGGATATGGTGAAAGGTCCTCTTTAAGTTATTTCATAACAGCTGCTTGAAGTCTGATATCCAGAAACTTGCAATGTTCAACCTTTCCTTGTAAAATGATCTTAAACGTGGAAGTTTATGCACTTGGACAGCTCATGGGCAAGGAGAGGAACGGAATCGAAATCTTTAAAGAAGATTCAAGTGCTTTTTATAACCAGGTTATAACTTTCCATATAAAAGGTCTGCCTTCACTTATATCCTTTCTCTCTGCCCCACAATACAATTCAATTCTTTGTCTGTTTTCCGTATTAGGTTGCGTGGTTGATATTTTGCCTATCTATATTTCCAGATGGATTAATTGGGTTCTTCATTATTACAATGCAGATTTTATTAGGTTGCCTGTAAATACAGAATCATGCATATACATTAATAAATAAATACATACATGTATTAATATAACACATGTATATATATATATATATATATATATATATATATATATATACAGTCCTATGAAAAAGTTTGGGCACCCCTATTAATCTTAATCATTTTTAGTTCTAAATATTTTGGTGTTTGCAGCAGCCATTTCAGTTTGATATATCTAATAACTGATGGACACAGTAATATTTCAGGATTGAAATGAGGTTTATTGTACTAACAGAAAATGCGCAATATGCATTAAACCAAAATTTGACCGGTGCAAAAATATGGGCACCTCAACAGAAAAGTGACATTAATATTTAGTACATCCTCCTTTTGCAAAGATAACAGCCTCTAGTCGCTTCCTGTAGCTTTTAATCAGTTCCTGGATCCTGGATAAAGGTATTTTGGACCATTTCTTTCTACAAAACAATTCAAGTTCAGTTAAGTTTGATGGTCGCCGAACATGGACAGCCCGCTCTCAAATGATCTGAAAACAAAGATTGTTCAACATAGTTGTTCAGCGGAAGGATACAAAACGTTGTCTCAGAGATTTAACCTGTCAGTTTCCACTGTGAGGAACATAGTAAGGAAATGGAAGACCACAGGGACAGTTCTTGTTAAGCCCAGAAGTGGCAGGCCAAGAAAAATATCAGAAAGGCAGAGAAGAAGAATGGTGAGAACAGTCAAGGACAATCCACAGACCACCTCCAAAGAGCTGCAGCATCATCTTGCTGCAGATGGTGTCACTGTGCATCGGTCAACAATACAGCGCACTTTGCACAAGGAGAAGCTGTATGGGAGAGTGATGAGAAAGAAGCCGTTTCTGCACGTACGCCACAAATAGAGTTGCCTGAGGTATGAAAAAGCACATTTGGACAAGGCAGCTTCATTTTGGAAACAAAGATTGAGTTGTTTGGTTATAAAAAAAAGGCGTTATGCATGGCGTCCAAAAAGAAACAGCATTCCAAGAAAAACACTTGCTACCCACTGTAAAATTTGGTGGAGGTTCCATCATGCTTTGGGGCTGTGTGGCCAATGCAGGCACCGGGAATCTTGTTAAAGTTGAGGGTCGCATGGATTCCACTCAGTATCAGCTGATTCTTGAGAATAATGTTCAAGAATCAGTGACGAAGTTGAAGTTACGCCGGGGATGGATATTTCAGCAAGACAATGATCCAAAACACCGCTCCAAATCCTCAGGCATTCATGCACAGGAACAATTACAATGTTCTGGAATGGCCATCCCAGTCCCCAGACCTGAATATCATTGAACATCTGTGGGATGATTTGAAGCGGGCTGTCCATGCTCGGCGACCATCTAACTTAACTGAACTTGAATTGTTTGTCCAAAATACCTTTATCCAGGATCCAGGAACTGATTAAAAGCTACAGGAAGCGACTAGAGGCTGTTATCTTTGCAAAAGGAGGATCTACTAAATATTAATGTCACTTTTCTGTTGAGGTGCCCATACTTTTGCACCGGTCAAATTTTGGTTTAATGCATATTGCGCATTTTCTGTTAGTACAATAAACCTCATTTCAATCCTGAAATATTACTGTGTCCATCAGTTATTAGATATATCAAACTGAAATGGCTGCTGCAAACACCAAAATATTTAGAACTAAAAATGATTAAGATTAATAGGGGTGCCCAAACTTTTTCATAGGACTGTATATATATATACTAGCTTCTGCCCACAGTTTCATCTGCGTGTTGTTGGCATCAATGATCCGCCTGTTCCAGCGTTTTGGCAGCTCTCAAGCTAGCCTGCTGCTGAACTTGTTCTTCTCGCCATGCCTGTGATTGTTCCAGCATTTGAGCAGCTGGCTGGGACGCTATATAATGAGTGTGTTGTTGGCGTGGATGATCTGCCTGCTCCAGCGTTTCAGCTGCTCTAAGAGCCACAAATTAGATTTTCATTTTCCCAACATGTTTAAAATTGGGAAACTGCCAATTTGGATTAAAGGGGTTTTCCTATCTCAGTGTCTCAGCACACTGCTTGGAGTGTGCTTCTCACTTCCTGTAATTCTCTTACTTTTTTGACCCTCCAAACAGTATATGACCCTCTTTTTTCGAACCACCTTTTTATGCCCTTCAAAATATATGACTCCTTATTTTGGCCCCCCATACAGTATATGACTCCATTTTTAAAGCCTACACGCAGTGTATTACCCCCCCCCCCCCCTTTTTTTTTTTACACACACCCCCACCACTAAATTTAGGAGCCCCTTTTCCCCCCCAATAGCACAATAAGTCATTGCTGATTAAAAAAAAAATGCTGCCCCCAGCTTATTCCATAAGGTGCCATCTGAGGCCATTGCCTCAGGTTATCCTAAATAGAGCTATAGTGTCCATATACAAGTGCCAACAGTCTAATGCCTCCCCCCAATACAGAACAACTACTCATCTCGTTCTGATGCACACTTCTGTACGCGGAAAGTCTGTATACCTAGGAATGTCTTATTGATAGCACTAACAACGTTACCCCTATGGTCGCTTTCCCATCTGTCCAGTCAATCATTGTTTTTTTCTTCCAACATAGTAGTGAAATACTGGAGGGAAACTGCTGTCAGAGCTGATCCCATCATTTTTTATTGGTTTATATCTGGCATCAAGCTCATTGGTTTAGATGGTTGACGTTTCCCTGTGCCAGACAGAAAAATGTTGTATGCACATGGGTGGGAGACACCGGGGACAGGTGAGAATGTTTTTGTTTTTTTATTTTTTTCCCAGCCTCCTTGAGCAAAGCTGTATATCCTGGACAATTCCTTTAACATACTATACTAGATATATATGTAAACTTATACAATATGTCACTGATTCTTTTTTCCATGCTGATTTGACATCAAATATAAATTTGCCAATGAGAATGAAATCAGATCATATGTCATTGCAGATATCAACAGCTGGATCACTTGTTGGGAACACTGGTCTACATGGTTAGTTGGTGTTAGGAAAGCAGATGCAGTTCAGAGTCAAAGTAAGAACCAGTACTAGATACACTGATTAAAATGGTTAACATAGCGTAACATGTGTTCAACTTCCCCCGGGTCGCACCAACTCAAACCCCACAATGGTGTTCACCAGAGCCCTAGGTGGTGGGGATGGACTTGGCTGCACTGCTGGGCTGGGCCAAACACACAGTTCACCACAAATCACGGTAAACTGAGACTCTTATCAGCAAATATTTTGGTTTGGGTAGCAGTGATGGTCCAGGGATCCAGAAGGCTGTGACAGGTGGTCAGCAGGTGGAGGAAGAGAGTAAATCGTACTCATAAGGTCCCGGTTGTCAACAAGAGGGCAACACAGTACAGTGGGAAATCCAAGTGGAACATCAGGCAGGCCGAGTTAGTAACAGGAACAATAGCGGAGTACAAAGCAGAGTTCAGGCAGCAGAGATCTAGAGGCAAGCTGAGGTCATTAACAGAAACGGGAAGAGTATGGAATCAGGAGACAAAGGCAGGGTCAAAGGTCAAGGCAAAAGGGAGCACAGGTCATCACGTCAGGACGAACATTTACTGCCAGGATACGGAGATCAACTGAATAGCCAGCGGCGGTGCAGAGCCATAGCCCTCCTTAAATAGGGTCCAGCTCGCCGCTAGGCTGATACTGGAAGTCCCCCCGTCTGGCTCAGGAGGAGACCGGCAACCCCCAAACAATGCCGCGGAAGCGGGGACTTGGGAGTGCAGCAAGGAGAGTGCCCGCAGCCTCTAAACAGTGCTACAGAGGCTCCGGTCCTCCTTCTAACAGTTGCCTTCCACCTCCCCCCGCACTCCTGATTGATTTGCCGGTTGCACACAGCAGATATACTTTCCATTTACACATTCATGCAATTGTTTTTTTTGCATATACTGTATAATTCCATTACAAGTAAATATCCGCCATTATTAAGGTCCTGTCACGTTTCCATAACATTTTTCTCCAGAAATGACTGAAGTCCTTTGGTTATAATACTATATTGATTGTATCTCGAGCTAGTTTTCTATTAGGTTAAATTTCCTCCCTCTCTTTCTTATTATTTATATTTCTTTTCTTCCATTCCGGCCAGTTACTCATATTTATTCTTCGCTCTTATATTTCATGCCTGGATTCCCAGCACACCGGCTTCCAACACCAACCATATTTGCTGCAGTGATGACATTTACAGATTGAGTCCAGTTATTCCAGCCACATTACATTTGCTACATTAAGGCACTATTCCTTTGAGGTAGATCACGTTTAATATTGCCTCTTTAAACTAGTTTTAATAGGAACTATCATGTTGCTTTGCTAATCGATACTGATTTTCCACTCTTGGCACGTTTCAGCAGACATAAATCTCAGTCAGGCTTCTTAACTCTTCTTTGCTGCCGGGACAGGTATTCAGGATGACATGCACAGAATGCTTAGTCATCTGTAGTCCTGTGGGCCGTAAGACAGGATAGGCAATGGGCGAAAAAATATTCTATGCTTTATGATCAGCCATGGAAGTTTTTTTCTTAGAGATAAGAAATGTCATTTCTTCTTGTAGTTTTTGTGTCTTATGGTATTGGCTCGCATGGCTTGCTTGGGCTTGTAGTTTTACAACAGTCTTACAGATGTAGGTTTCCTATATCTTGAGAAGACTAATAGCTGTGAAATTACTCTGTGTTCACATTGGACTTTTAGTAGCTATGTAACGCATTTTTATTTGGTATCTAATTGGCAAATACAGTTAAGGGTATCATCACTCTGAGAATTCTAATACATGAAAAATAAAGCGATTTTGCACATAGTCATACAGTTACCATGTGGTGGCTGATGTGGGAGAAATTCATCCCCTGCCCGCTGCTTCAGTGAACAACTCATTGCCAACCTATACCCATTTAGAGGAGGGGTAGTCCAAATGAGACAACACCTATCAGCCAAGAAGGTGCTGGGTGACTAATACCCTTACTAATGTGGAAATTGTATTCACATGTAATATAATAACAGAGGATCCTCTGCTCCCTTGTGGACCTGAAATATGAAGAATATTGACCTCATCACAGCAAATCTTTCTCAAAGAGATTCTATTAGAGATGAGCGAACAGTAAAATGTTCGAGGTTCGATATTCGTTTCGAGTAGCCCCTCAATATTCGACTACTCAAATCGAATATCGAATCCTATTATAGTCTATGGGGGGAAAAATGCTTGTTTCAGGGGTAGGCAACGTTCAATCAAATTATACTTACCAAGTCCACGAGTGAGGGTCGGGCTGGATCCTCCGAGCAGTCTTCTCCGTGCAGCGTCACCGCAGCATCTTCCGGCTCTGAATTCACTCTGCAAGACATCGGGCCTGGGCAGAGTCGACTGCGCATGCCTGCACTACAAGAAAATGTAGTGCGGGCATGCGCAGTCGGCTCTGCCCAGGCCCAATGCCTGGCAGAGTGAATTCAGAGCCGGAAGACGCTGCGGAGAAGCTGCACGGAGAAGACTTCTAAAGGTAGGAGAAGAACCAGCGTTGAATGGCCAACTGTATAGCATTCGGCCAATCAATGCTGGTTCTGCATCGAACTTTTCCATTTGAATAGCGAGTGGTACTCGATCGAGTATGAGTATTTCGAATACCGTAATATTCGATCGAATATCTACTCGATCGAGTACCACTCGCTCATCTCTAGATTCTATTCCTTGCTAGGAAATAGAAGGAAGTGAGTCCCTATGACTTTTCTTTGAGGAAGTGTATGGTGAATATAGCAATGTTGTATGAGAAGATAATCTTCATACACAGGAAATGCCCAAGGAAATTCGGGAAGGTTTAGGGTCAATGGTGCCAGTGTCCAATAACAGTCTACCCATTGAGAGATCTCATTTCCACAATTTACAATCTTCTGACTCGAAGACACTGTTTCTGACCCTTACATTTTATACCCAGCATCCCCCAGACCTCCCTCCATTAGCTGATGTTTATTATGTGAGTAATATATCTTGATTTTCCTGATTTATGCCATTGATTGCTAGACTACGTATCCACAGTCCCTTTGCTACCTTCTTTCATTGACCACTGTTATGTCATAAACAGCACGAAAAAAAACAAACAAACCAAAACAATGCCTATGAAAAGGCTGCACAGGCACTAACCCCAGACTGCAATGGAGTCAAAGTGATACCAAATCGGAAAAAAAAAAGTGTCCAGCATACCAACAGTTAAAATATAACTTTTACTTCATATAAGAAATAAAAAGACGATCTTACATTGTTCGTCCAGGATACAAGAACATTGCCAACAGCTGACGCGTTTCGGGACTCCCTCTGCTGTCCCTTACTCATAGCAGGGTTATTGTGCTCATACTTACCCCTCTTTGTTTCTGCACCATCTAATCTGCATTATAAAACCCTGCCACTAGCACTTGCAGTCTCATGTGATGTTACCAGGAACCCAGAAAAAATGTTAAGACATTCTCATGGACTTTGGTTTTAGAAACCCTATTGCATTGTATTCCTAGAATTTCTTTTTATCTTGAACAGATTACCTGCTGCTGAGCTGTATCCTGTTATTTTCCTAGGAAGTCTGCAAGTTCTGCTCCTGATCATCAGCCTTTGCTGTTTGCCATGCTCTGCTGTAGCTGTATCTATGTTCCTGATAATACAACACAATAGTCACATCTGGTGTTGGCCACCATACTCTTCTTCAGCCTGCTAATGTCTTGTTGACTCCCGGTATAGTTCCCTATATACTCAGTTCTTGTGTCTATTCCTGGGAAACACTTTTAGAGAGGAGATTCACTAATTTGTTTATTTGATTTTTTTGCATAGCCATTTGCCCCAATAATGCTACACTCTGTCCACTTTCTGACCTGCTACTGTTGGGCAGGGTATGGGTCAAAGTGGGTCAGGATGGTGATACCCTACAGGTTTACTACAACAGGATAGATCAGATAGATCATGGCCTGGCACCCGTAACCCAATCAGCTGTTTGGCCAGCCAGAAGTTGGGTAACAGGTATACGTTGAGTTAGAGCAGAGCGGAAGTTCCTAGCACCACTACTATAATGTACAGAGCTCTGTACACTGTACAATGTAGCTGTGGATCATCAGGACCCAACTTTGCTAGGTCCTGGACAACTCTTTTAGTATGCATAATAATTATTAATGTTTTAATGTTTTTGACACTACCAGTGACACCTATAGTACCTTAGCATAGAGACTCATGGTGGACGTGTGTGAAAGCTGAAATCAGTTCAGCACAGAGTTGGGGGCAACAAGATTGGACCTCGAAACCAACAAGATTTTATCAGTGATTTTTATTACAAAACAGGTGAGTTGCATGAAGCTCCCAATACACACATATAGACTCTCTCTTATTCACACATGGGCTACATTGTGCTTTTCCACTTAGATTTGCCGGAATTCGGAGCTAGATATCAAGTGATAGCAAGTGGAGCCGCTGGGCTGTTCGACTCATTCCTCCCACTTACTCCTGATGAAGTTATCTTTGCCAGGAACGTGAAGTGAATGACAGTGAATGAGTTATTTCCCTCATTTTTAACTAATAATTTATGAACTATCCATCACTAATCACTGGGGGTCCAACACCCAGGACCCCTCCTGATCAGCTCATGCATCACTGTGACCTCTTCACTGTTTACATTACATGCCATATGTTTCACCGTAGCTGTAACATGTAATTACAGTCTTGTACCATTCACTTCTATGGGATGAAGCTGTAATTACATGGCATTGCCCCTATGAAACAGACGGGGTGTGATGTATATAGAGAAGAGCTCACGTGACCGCTGTGACCCCTTCACACAACTGATCATTAGGGGTCCTTGGTGTTAGAGTTTAGGTCACCAATAAAAAAGAACTGGACACCCGTTTACAGTTACTACCCTGGATGCTAACTCACAGTAACAGAATGTTTCTTAGGACACTTATGTTTCAAGAAAATTTAACAGGGTTGTCCAAGAGTTGAAGAAAATGCTGTTGGAAATGTGAAAGCAAACATTACTCACCTGTGAAATCTCATGCCCGCCAGGGCCAGTGCTCTGGTGATCTCCTCCCGTCTCTATTCATTACCTGGAGTGAGGTGAGCAATGCTTGTTTTTTTTCTCTCTTTTTATTATATAACATTCTCTAGATTCATTCCTTCACATAGACAAACCCCTTAAAGTGTCCTTGCCACTCCTCATATCAAGTCTGATAATGTGTCACTGAGTCTTGTGACAAAAGGGTTAATCTGGAAGGATAAGGTGAGATGTGTTCATGACAGTCATGAATGAGAAGCACCTATAGTAAATGTATACCTCTATAGGGGGTTACGATTTTCCATCAAGGAGACAAAGCATGAGGGATGTTGTGCTCATCTCCAATGCTGCACATGTGCGACTGCAGTTACACATTCACCTCATCAGCAGCTTGTGCTTGACGTCTGGGATGATGACAACTGACGATGCATTTCCGTCAATCAGAACAGCGAGAATCGCACACCTCCGTCTTCAAGGGCTCCTGGTATCAACTTGATGGAATCAATAAAATGTCTAAGAATTCGACAATATTTTAACTATCGCTATTCACACATCGCTTTAACATAAGAATGTCTAGAAGATGCAAATGTGAAAAATTATGACATACGGAATGACATACGGTGGCCATTGGGAATGCATGGACGTACCAAACTGGAGATGGCCAGCCTTGGTTGTGTAGAATAGCTTCTACCGTCCAGTGTCTTGGCACATTAGCTGGCGGACAATGCTGTAAGTAGTCTACAAAGAACATGGAAACCTTGTACACAGAACACTGAGAAATACATTTATAGGGCAAGCCCGAAACCTCAAAACCCAAAACAGAAGAGTGTCATTGAAGTGATAAATACAAGTTAAAGGGGGTTTTCCAGGCTATTCATCAATTATAAGGTTATAAGATTAGGTCATCAATGTCAGATTGGCGGAGATCACACTCATGGCACCTGCACTGATCTGCCAATAGAGGGAGCCACATGCCCCAGGACTAGAAAGTGGACGGAACCAGAAGTTTTGTAGTGACTGTTCCTGATGACTACAGCTTCACGCTCATTCAAAGTAATGGGAGGTGAGCTGCAGTTACCCAGTACTGCCACTACACAGTTGATGGAGCAGTTTTCTTCTGACTTTGTCCACTGTTTTGGGACCAGCCATTCCCTCTATCAGTGTATTTTTTGGTGTGCTGAGTGTTGGACCCCACTGACCTGACATTGACAATCTATTGTAAGATTAATACAGAACCTAGAAAACCCCTTTAAAATAGAGTCTGTCACCAGATCACAGCAAATCCACCCAGCCCTGCAGATAGATAGGTTAGTGTCACCAGATCATAGTATATCCACCCAGCCCTGCAGATAGATAGGTTAGTGTCACCAGATCACAGCATATCCACCCAGCCCTGCAGATAGATAGGTTAGTGTCATCAGATCGCAGCATATCCACCCAGCCCTGCAGATAGATAGGCTAGTGTCACCAGATCATAGCATATCCACCAAAGCCCTACAGATAGATAGGTTAGTATCATCAGATCAAAGCATATCCACCCAGCCCTGCAGATAGGTTAGTGTCACCAGATCACAGCATATCCACCCAGCCCTGCAGATAGGTTAGTGTCACCAGATCACAGCATATCCACCCAGCCCTGCAGATAGGTTAGTGTCACCAGATCACAGCATATCCACCCAGCCCTGCAGATAGGTTAGTGTCACCAGATCACAGCATATCCACCCAGCCCTGCAGATAGGTTAGTGTCACCAGATCACAGCATATCCACCCAGCCCTGCAGATAGGTTAGTGTCACCAGATCACAGCATATCCACCCAGCCCTGCAGATAGATAGGTTAGTGTAATCAGATCGCAGCATATCGACCCAACCCTGCAGATAGATAGATTAGGGCCACCTCCATCAAGCAGTCTTTCTCCCTTGTGAATTGCTGTCTCCATTGTTGACATATCACTATTTTTGTCAATATCCAAGTGAACTCTTTGGAGTAATGAGGGTTTAGCATCTTACCTCTTTGTAGCAATTACAATGCCCATATTGCACCAAAGAGTTTATTTGGATATCTTGGCAATGGAGGCGCCGATTCACAAGGGGAAAACACTATTTAAATCAGGTAACCCTAACCTATCTGTGTGGCTGAGTTGATATAACGGGACCTGCTGACAGACTCCCTTTAAGCATATTCCTCATTATGTAACGTCACACAGTTTATAACTGTAAATTATACAAAATTCCTCTTTTCAGTCTTGTCCTTAAGTAAGATGCAGCAAATTTATTTTGAGGAGTGCGCCTCTTAAAAAACTTGGAACATCTTTTGGCAAGCCGTGCACTTGAAAAGCAAATCTATGCCAGCTATTAGATGACAGAGGTTTGTGCTATAATGTATGCCAGTTTCTAGCAGAGGTCCCACCACTTTCACCAAAGCCCTGTCCACTTTTTGATATGATATATTACCCCCAATGTGATTTATGCCTTATGTATTGAAACTATGTGCATGGAGCCCTCACTACAGTACGCCAGGTGATATGGTACTTCCATATGGTACGCTCTTCTCCCCTCAATAGTGAATTCCTGCACAATATGGCGTAAAATACTGTAGAACCTGAGATGCTTTTTCATACAGAGAGTATGACAGTGAGAAAACCCTCTGTATGCCTTTGTAACTCTATCATAACAAAATGTAAGAAAGCGGCCCAGAGGAAGTGTCTTCCCAATACGAAATCCCAATCTCTATCTATAAAAGAGGGGTCTGTGATGATGCGACTGCAGGTAAACATTCCCCGAGTAGCTCCACAGATTTTGACATGAACAGGTTTCTTTTTACAGTCTTGGGAATATGCGGCAGGTGTGATAATGACTCAGACTTAAGTGGCGCTTTAAGCAGCGGGATTTGGAAAGAAGACAGCTTATTTTAATAGCAACTTGGAAAACTGCTGTCACTGTGGAGGCTGGTGTTTTCTGTAAACCCCATGGATATAATTGTATATATAGAGTCAAGAGTCTTCTGGCAAGGCAGGACACTTGGATCATTGCACTTACATTGGTGTGAGTATATATGCTGTATAGTGTATTATTAGGATTAAGAGGTTATTCCTGCAGATTTAGTTGTGTGCACCTACAGTCCTATGAAAAAGTTTGGGCACCCCTATTAATCTTAATCATTTTTAGTTCTAAATATTTTGGTGTTTGCAACAGCCATTTCAGTTTGATATATCTAATAACTGATGGACACAGTAATATTTCAGGATTGAAATGAGGTTTATTGTACTAACAGAAAATGTGCAATATGCATTAAACCAAAATTTGACTGGTGCAAAAGTATGGGCACCCTTATCATATTATTGATTTGAATACTCCTAACTACTTTTTACTGACTTACTGAAGCACAAAATTGGTTTTGTAACCTCACTGAGCTTTGAACTTCATAGCCAGATGTATCCAATCATAAGAAAAGGTATTTAAGGTGGCTAATTGCAAGTTGTTCTCCTATTTGAATCTCCTCTGAAGAGCGGCATCATGGGCTACTCAAAACAACTCTCAAATGATCTGAAAACAAAGATTGTCCAACATAGTTGTTCAGGGGAAGGATACAAAAAGTTGTCTCAGAGATTTAACTTGTCAGTTTCCACTGTGAGGAACATAGTAAGGAAATGGAAGACCACAGGGACAGTTCTTGTTAAGCCCAGAAGTGGCAGGCCAAGAAAAATATCAGAAAGGCAGAGAAGAAGAATGGTGAGAAGAGTCAAGGACAATCCACAGACCACCTCCAAAGAGCTGCAGCATCATCTTGCTGCAGATGGTGTCACTGTGCATCAGTCAACTATACAGCGCACTTTGCACAAGGAGAAGCTGTATGGGAGAGTGATGAGAAAGAAGCTGTTTCTGCACGTACGCCACAAATAGAGTTGCCTGAGGTATGAAAAAGCACATTTGGACAAGCCAGCTTCATTTTGGAAGAAGTTCCTGTGGACTGATGAAACAAAGATTGAGTTGTTTGGTCATACAAAAAGGCATTATGCATGGCGTCCAAAAAAAACAGCATTACAAGAAAAACACTTGCTACCCACTGTAAAATTTGGTGGAGGTTCCATCATGCTTTGGGGCTGTGTGGCCAATGCCGGCACCGGGAATCTTGTTGCAGTTGAGGGTCGCATGGATTCCACTCAGTATCAGCAGATTCTTGAGAATAATGTTCAAGAATCAGTGACGAAGTTGAAGTTACCCCGGGGATGGATATTTCAGCAAGACAATGATCCAAAACACCGCTCCAAATCGACTCAGGAATTCATGCAGAGGAACAATTACAATGTTCTGGAATGGCCATCCCAGTCCCCAGACCTGAATATCATTGAACATCTGTGGGATGATCTGAAGCGGGCTGTCCATGCTCGGCCACCATCAAACTTAACTGAACTTGAATTGTTTTGTAAAGAGGAATGGTCCAAAATACCTTCATCCAGGATCCAGGAACTGATTAAAAGCTACAGGAAGCGACTAGAGGCTGTTATCTTTGCAAAAGGAGGATCTGCTAAATATTAATGTCACTTTTCTGTTGAGGTGCCCATACTTTTGCACCAGTCAAATTTTGGTTTAATGCATATTGCACATTTTCTGTTAGTACAATAAACCTCATTCCAATCCTGAAATATTACTGTGTCCATCAGTTATTAGATATATCAAACTGAAATGGCTGTTGCAAATACCAAAATATTTAGAACAAAAAATGATTAAGATTAATAGGGGTGCCCAAACTTTTTCATAGGACTGTATAAATGTATCCACCATCCTTTAGTCTTACCAATGGATGACCCCGAAAGTTGTCTGTGCATATTAGATTAATGACAGCCAAAACTGCTAATTTCATGGGAGAAAAGGCATGGATATTTGGATTTTCATTCTCAGGGATAAGAAACATCTACATAGATGCCCGTCAGCAGCTTTCTACACTCTCTCCAATATTAGCTGTTACTCATAGGACAAACCTGATGCACTGCCTCTCTTTATTGCTCATACCATGTAGTTTTACTCTTTAGAGCGGTTAAGGGGATATTGTCACTCCTTAGTGAGAGACCACCATATAGGTGTGTGGAGCCTTATTAAGCTATTTGCGCTCCATTGTGAGGGATCATGGCAAGAATATGCAAATCTGTCTCTCATGATGTTAAAGGGATTCTACCATTAAAACTCTTTTTTTCTAGGTAACACGTCGGAATAGCCTTTAGAAAGGCTATTCGTCTCCTACCTTTGGAAGTGATCTCCGCCGCGCCGTTCGTTCGAAATACCGGTTTGTACCGGTATGCTAATTAGTTCTCTCGCAGCGATGGGGGCGTCCCCCAGCGCAGGAGATGCGATGGGGGCGTCCCCATTGCTGCTCGAAAACCGACTCCAGCGCCGCCTCTGTCTTCTTCTGCATCCTTCCCTTCCTTCTTCGGCTTGACGTCGGACGCCTGCGCAGTACACTCTGTTCGGCGAACTTGCGGTGTCGGCACTATGGCCGCGGGCATGCGCAGTACGTTCGGCAAAGTTCGCCGAACAGAGCGTACTGCGCAGGTGTCCGACATCAAGCCGAAGAAGGAAGGAGAGGATGCAGAAGAAGACAGAGGCGGCGCTAGAGTCGGTTTTCGAGCAGCAATGGGGACGCCCCCATCGCTGCGAGAGAACTAATTAGCATACCGGTACAAACTGGTATTTTGAACGAACGGCGCGGCGGAGATCACTTCCAAAGGTCGGAGACGAATAACCTTTCTAAAGGCTATTCCGACGTGTTACCTAGAAAAAAAAGAGTTTTAACCCCTTCCCGACATCATCAGTAATAGTACGGCGCAGCCGGGAAGGACTTCCCGCAAACCGCCGTACTATTACTGCGGCTGCATGGTGCGCACACAGAACCTGTGTGCGCACCATGCGCTGCGGGTGACAGCCGTAATACACGGCTGACTATGCCCTGTAACACCCGCGGTCGGAACCAGGTCCGATCGCGGGTGTTAACCCCTGAGATGCCGGCGGTCAACATGACCACCGGCATCTCCGAGGTTTCAATATAATGTGGTGCTGATCGGCACCCCCCGCGCGCCGGTTTCGGGGGGTGCCGGTGTTCATAGGGGGCAGCCCGGGGTCTGATCAGTGACCCCGGGTCTGCCCCATCACTTACCCCGTCCTCGTACCTGGATGATCCTGCCGTAAATGAAGCTGTCAGCCCGTGCGTCTACACAGGCTGACAGCTTCCTGTGTTCTGCAATACACGTGTAACGTGTATTGCAGATACATATAGTGAAGCAGTGATCAGCCGATCACTGCTTCAATCCCCCATGGGGACAGAAAAAAAAAGTGATAAAAAAGTAAAAATAAAAAAGTTTAAATAAGTTTAAAATAAATTAGAAATAAATAAAGCCACAAAAATCCCTTTTTCCCCATATAAAATGTTTTACTATGTAAAATAAAGAAAAATAGAAAAAAAACATTACATATTTGGTATCGCCGCGTCCGTAATAACCTGAACAATAAAATTTAAACGTTATTTAACCCAAATGGTGTAAAAAAAAAAAGTAGAAAAACGCACAAAATAATGATTATTCACCACCTTTCCCTTACAAAATGTTCAATAAAAAGTAATCAAATGGTCAGATGAAAACCAAAATGGTACCAATAAAAAGCAGAGGTCATCCCGCAAAAAATAAGCCCTCAACCAGCTCTGTCTACCGAAAAATAAAAATGCTACGCCTTTCAGAAGCTGGCGATGCAAAAATAATTGATTTTTTTCCCTGAATTGAATTTTATTCTGCAGAAATAGCAACGCATTAAAAAATCATATAAATGAGGTATTGCCGTAACTGTACCGACCCGTAGAATAAAGTTAACATGTTACTTATGCTGTACTCTGCACGGGGAAAAAAATAAATGCTAGAAAGCAATGCCAGAATTGATGTTTCCTTTTACATCCCACCCAGAAAGAGTTAATAAAATGTAGTCAATAAGTTACAGGCCCCAAAATGGTGGCATTGAAAAGCACATCTAATACCGCAAACACCAAGCCCTCATATGGCCACATTGCCAGAAAATAAAAATAAAAATCTAGCTTGTACAATGTGAAGACAAAAACCCCAAAAGTCGCCAAATCATTAGAACGTAAGTGGATGCGACTAGAAGGAAATGTGTAATCGGTGCGAGCATTTTCAGGGGACCCCCCCCATATTTAGAGCTTATGAGAGAGAAGACACCAGCGCTGATCCCCCAGAATGCCCCTCTTCCCCGTCCATGTCATAGGAGCTAGTGGGAAAATAGAATGGGATTTGGTGTGCCCAATTTACTCCGCACAGCTTACATATTCACTTCGAGATTTTAATGCTACTACATCACTTGATAAATTCTTTGAGGGGTGCGGTTTTCAAAACGGGGTCACTTTCTAGAGGTTTCCACTGTTTTGATACCTCAAGGGTTTTGTATAAATGCGACATGGTTCCTGAAACTGCTCACAGCCAGATCTGCCCTCTAAAAGCTCCTTGGCGCACCTTCCCTTCTGCGTCTCGCTGAGCGTCCATATATTAGTTTACACCCACAAGTGGGGTACTATGGTAGTCGGGAGAACTTGCATAACACATTGTGGGATGCATTTTCTCCTTTAACCCCTTGTGAATGTGCAAATTCTAGGGCTAAACGAAAATATTAGTGAAATAAAATCAAATTTGAAAATTTCACCTCCAATTTGTATTAATTCCTGTTACGCACTTATAGGGTTAAAATACTAGGTATATGTTGCTTTGGCTTATTTAAGGGGTGCAGTTTTGAAAATGGGGTGATTTATAGGGGGGTTTAATACAAGGGTCGTTCAAAACCCCTTCATAACTGGATTAGTCCCTTAAAAAATGGGTTTTGGAAATTCCTTGAAAATTTTGAATATTGTTGTTTCACTTGTAAACCTTCTAATGTCTGTAAAAAATAAAAGGGTGACTATAGTTTGATGCCGACATAAAGCAGAGATGTGGGACATGAGATTTAGGATATAATTTTGGCGGTCTGACTATCTGTATTCAATGCACATCATTTCAAACTTTATAAAATGCATATTTTTCAAAATTTCCACCAAATTTCCTATTTTTTCATAACTAAACACAAAACATATCTACCAAAATTTACCACTAACATGAAGTACAATGTGTTACGAAAAAACAATCTCAAAATCACTTTGGTAAGTTAAAGCGTTCCAAAGTTATTGCCACATAAAGTGACACATGTCAGTTTTGAAAAATCGAGCTTGGTCAGGAAGTCAAAAAGTGCCATCGGCGGGAAGGGGTTAATGGATGAATCCCTTTAATATAGGGAGACAGTGCCTCAGTCATGCAGCCCACTAGGGGGCGCTCCCTTTAACATCATGCCCGATCTTGCCAGAGGCCTTTGCTGCACATCAAAAACACAGTACTGTATCCCAAGGTTCTCAGTGTCAGGACAGACCCAGACACATCCTCTCCTTCCAGGATCTTCAGGTTCTGCAACCTTTTATGCGCCAGTAATGAACCTACGACCCACAACTGGGGCTGAAACCTATTCCGGACCACACATAAGTCAGGAATCTGGGGCTGACATAGCGGGACTCAAGCATTTTGCCTTTCACCTTCTCACACGGGATATAAAACTGCACTTTCATGAGGACATGAAAGGACCTCTTTAAGTACACCAAAAGAACACAAACTACTAACCTACAAAAACAAGGTCTCATACAGCAAAAAAAACAAAACAAAATGGAAATGTGTAAATGTAAAGGGTCAAACACTAGAAAAAAAAAAAATGTTCTGGAGCTTCTAAGACTTCAGCACATTGATGTATGCACGGCCAGGGTCGGCCCTCCATTGTTGAGCCTGTTATCCCCTATGTTATCTCATAGACTGCTATTGTAAAATACTGCAAATGTTCTGCACATAAATTCCTGCGGTATTTCAGTCCTGTGGAAACATATTCTATAATTGCCAACATTTACAGACAGCAGTGTGGCAGAACAGAGTGGGGGCTGGACCGCTGGTCACATCCCCTTTCCTTAAGACCAGGTCCTTTTGTGTGGTTGTGAAGTTGGTAGGCCAAGCCACTGACTCTGACTCCTCTATATTTCCACAGCCCGACTCTGGCTCTTGCTCATACATCTTCATAAATGGCATTTTTTGTTGTTGTTGCGTTTCACTAAGTGAGACCTTAACCTATAAAAGTAAATATGTCATAAACTTGTAGATTTTATTTAAATAATTAATAATTTGATTTTGAAGCTGGAGTCAGTGACTTTTTTTTATATTC
The DNA here is from genome assembly GCF_031893055.1 of Leptodactylus fuscus. Classification (NCBI taxonomy): domain Eukaryota; kingdom Metazoa; phylum Chordata; class Amphibia; order Anura; family Leptodactylidae; genus Leptodactylus; species Leptodactylus fuscus. The sequence goes on from NC_134274.1 coordinate 34,471,561, forward strand.
AACACAGCCCTGCCCATTTGAGCACAATCCTTTTGTAATGCAAGCACATAAATGTGGTGTCCATCACTATATAGTACAGTGACCGGCACATATGACAGAAAGCCTGGTGGATATGGGAGCATACCACTGGGCCTCAGGCATTTGCCAGTATTCTAAGAGTACAGGAAGTCACAAACCTTCCAAAGGTTCTGGGAAGATTGTAAAGTATGACATGCCCTTTGGTGGCTTCATGCAAGTTTTGTTGCAGAAATTTGTGCAACTGAGAACAAACTCTATTCATTTGTTACTCAGTCTTTTCAAGGCAAGCATCCCCTTGTGTAAAAAAATTCCCACTAAGTAACTAAAACGGATATTGTGGTGTCTGTCATGTGACAGATCCTGATTCCTGATCCCAATCTCAAGTAGGAAAGAAAAACTGGCACAAATAGTATGCCAAGCAAACCCTTTTGCCTATGCGAGCACCTGTGGCAGGCACACATTAGAATTTCTGAGGGTTTTTTAGCTTTGGATCATCTATCACTCCTCAGAAGCCATCTCTTTATTCTGCACAGACTATCAGCTGCTGTGGAGGAGACCCGGCATCCCCTCAAACCTGACCCAACATATTCTGACGCCTGCCTCTGCTTTGCAGCAACTGTATTTGAAGATGGTAGATAGTTTGGGCTTCACTAGCCCCCCAGGGGCCTGGAATTCACTAGATCTGCCACTTCCAGGGCAGTGGTTGTCAGGGTACCCCGAGACGGCGCTGTGTACACCCTGTGGTACACATATCACATGTTGAGATTCACTGATATAAATCATACATTAGAAGTGGTAACTGGGAGACATGACGTGGGCACCAAAGGTGCTGATCACACTGCTTTTCTGGGTTGCAAGCAGTGCATGTAGTACCCGAGTTGAGCATAAAATGATGGGGCTGCGGGATTTTTTTTGGAAGCCTCCAGAACATTCCAGGAACGTTGTCAACCATTGAATTGAAACAGATTTCAGTCAGAAATGTTTGCAGCATGTGAATCCAGCCTAACATTGTAACATGGCAGGCAAGAGAAGGGCAGATATTACATGAGTGACCCAATAGTGGGGCAGATATTACATGAGTGACCCAATAGTGGGGCAGATATTACATGAGTGACCCAATAGTGGGGCAGATATTACATGAGTGACCCAATAGTGGGGCAGATATTACATGAGTGACCCTCTGTAACATGGCAGGTGATAGTAGGGCGCACATTACATCAGTGACCCGCTCCTCAGCCTGCTTCGGCTTTCCTCAGTCACACTGACTGACTGACTGACTGACTGACTGACTGACTGACTGACTGACTGACTGACTGACTGACTGACTGACTGACTGACTGACTGACTGACTGACTGACTGACTGACTGACATGCTCACTCACTAGCTGACGAGAACAGGCCACACGCTATTTTATAGACACCGCTGTGACACACCTCCATTAGCCCAGCCTATCAGATACCAGCGCTGAGGACGAAGCTGTGACGTAATCTACTATAGCCGTCAATGTAAACACTTCATATAATGAAAGCGAGGTCTGAGACGCACGGTTGCGTTCCGGATAGGGTGCAAATATTGCGAAGTAGCCACGTCAATCCATAACACAGTGACGTCAAAGAGCCTGCTGCCTACAGTCATGTCGCCGGGTCGTCATTCTGTTACATGACGGCAGATGGACGTAGATGAGGTTTTGCTGTCAGTGGGCGAGTTCGGCCGGTACCAAAAGTGGCTGACAGGGTTCCTAGTACTGCTACAGGTCGGTTCTGTTATTGAGGGTGTGTGTGGGCTACGCTGCGACATATGGCATGCGATTTATGTCACGTGTATAGCTGTGTGCGAGTTGTGTTCTCTCCAGCAGACATACTCGCCATGGACTTGCCGGTGACCGGCTGTGTGAGATAGGAAGCCTGCTCCATTTACTGTATACAAACTGTATTCATGTACTGTATACAAACCTGCAGCTCCATATTGAGCTGTGGTTCAGGTGTTTGCGCTGTAGCATGTCTGCTTAGGGTTACACAGTGGTTTGGTGGAGACCTCATATTACCCTGCGCTGGGCTACATATGGTGGGGTAGCCGTCCGCCTATCCGATGGATCAGAATCACAGAAAGGCTGAACCCAGCGCCACTCATGTAAGTGAATGGAGTCACATTGCAACCCAGGAGGTGCTACCAATCGCAAAAAATCCAGTAGTGCTCCATTTATTTTTTTTGCAGCGGTCGCAGCAGTCTTGGGGTTTCCATGCGACTCCATCGCTTACGTTGGTGAAAAAGTCACAGGGCAACATTGTAGTTTTTGGCCTCACAACAGAAAATTGACAAAAATAGAGCATGATCTGTATTTTGATGATCCATTAAAACTGAGATCCTATTAATATTCCCCATTTACTTCATAGGTCTGAATTTAATGCAGCTGATCACACCTGTGCCAGAGTCTTCGTCTGGTGACTTTGTTGCCGTCTCCACCTATTCGAAATATATGAAAACCTATTTATTAAATATCACAAAATAATAAAACACATATAGAGGAGACTCCCATTGTCTTATATGTTTTTTTATTTTGTGATATTTAATATATTTCCATAATATTTTTTGTTTGGTCTCAGTTTGTTTAGTTGTTATATATTATTGGTTTCTGAGTTTGGTTTGTTTTATATTGGGTACATTTGTTTGGCCTTGTTGCAGATTTGGACATAGCTTTACAAAAGTAGAAGCTTCTGTCTTGATTTTTACATTACATTGGATGCAGAGAATGGGGGGGACGGATTTGTCTGCGTCTCATTCTAAGGGGGCGTTCACACTACCGTCTGTGTCCGATGGGTAGTGTCCACTCCTAGTGTCCGCTCAAAATCTGGCACGGTCATTAGGAGTGGACACTAGCTGTGTCTGTGACACCTGTCATTTCTTTAAATGGGCATCGGGTGCGTTCTTTTGCGCTCCGTGCCCTTCCTTCACTGTCCGCATGTAAAGATGTCTGACTTTTCAAGTGGACAGAAAAACCCGACATGTCGGGTTTTTCTGTCCGCTTGAAAAGTTGGACATCTTGACATGCGGACAGTGAAGGAAGGCGCACCCGATCGCCATTTAAATAAATGACAGGTGTCACGGACACAGCTAGTGTCCGTGCCAGATTTTGAGCGGACACTAGGAGCGGACACTACCTGTCGGACACAGACGGTAGTGTGAATGCTCCCTAAGATGGATCACAACAACAGACTTCAATGATGGCAGTGTGAACTTAGCCTAACAAGTTCCCATCAAACATTATCCAAAGAGTAGCAGAAAAAGGAAGCCATTGAAGTCAAAGGGAAGCTTTTTTTTTTCAGCGCTGAATCTGACGCGGATTCCACACCAAAGTCAGCGCCATTTCCTCTGTGTCAATGCACCCTTAGGCTAGAGCCCCACTTTGCAGAAACGCAGCTTTTTATGTTGCAGATTTTGTTGCCTTTTTTTGAGCCAAAGCCAGGAGTGGATTGAGCAGAAGGGAGAAGTATAAAAACTTCCTATATATTTCGCATTCCTTATGTAGCCATTCTTGGCTTTGGCTCAAAAAACCGCAACAAAATCTGCAACAAAAAAAGCTGCGTTTCTGCAACGTGGGGCCCCAGCCTAAGGGCGGGGCCCCTCGTGCTTGAAACGCCGCGATTTTCCTGTGGCGGAAACACCACAGGAAAAATTGCGGCGTTTTAAAGTACTTGCAAAGTGGATGGGATTCCCATCCCCACTTTGTGGAAAAAATTGCAGCGTTGGTTTTGAAAATCGCAGCATGTCGATTATATCTACGGAAACACCGGGGGCTTTCCCGTAGATCTAATTGTAACAGAAAGTCTGCGGAGGAAAACTCTGTGAACTTTCTGTTGAAAGCGCTGCAGGAAGAACCGTGATGCGTTCACGCCGTATTTCTGGTCTGTGGGGCCATAGCCTAAAGGGTTATTGTGGTCACTACAAGTTACCCCCCGTGCACATAACTTTCTGGTTGGTGTGGTGTGACTGCTGAGCAATACTGTGCACAACTCCTGGACAGGTGTGGTACTGTTTCTGGAAGAAAGCACCAATGTCTTCCTAATGCAATGCACCCTCTTAAATACTTGCTAAACATGACGTTACGAGGGAGTGATCGTCTTCGTTGGTGTCAGTCGGACATAAATTAAAGCCTGACCCATCTCATCAGTGATTCACGGAGCTGCTAAATTAAAGTTTCTGGCATATGAATCATTCATGGCCTCTTCTCTCCTCTATTTATAGACGTGGCTGATAACTCATTATCCCACTCAGCTTTATGACAAGCTGCGAACCACTGGTGCTGCTGCTGCAGAACCTCTTGGGACCCATCACATCCCTCATATTTTCTCACTGGGGAAAAAATGATATAAACTAAAAGTGATCCCAGCTGTTTTAGTGCTGGAGAAAACAAAGTCCTCTGCGGAGACATGAGAAATATCTAGATGTGTTAAAAGTGCCAGAGGCATCGAGGACTAAGACGCCAGTCCGAAAATGAAAGGATCAAAACCATTTATGCAAAAAGTGTGTACGTTGTCAACAAAATAAAAAGCGCAATGTGAATCGGCTGATGTGGAAAACTGTTTTGTGACTCACAAAGAAAAACCTTAACATTATCAGTATTAAAAAAGCCAAAACACTCTGCTAGAAATGTTCATGCGAGGGTATTGGTATTTTTTAAAATTTTTATTTCCGAGGGTATGAGCTGTTAGTTTAAAATATACGTTTTGTATCAGAGACCCCCGTATTGTAAGTTATTTCACATCACCTTTGTTAAACATATAATTTTCTAAAGGAAATTTTCCGACAAAACCAAATAGAGAGGCGCTTATAGGTATCCTAAACAATCCCAGCTTACCTCTTCCCTTTCCTCTTTTACATTTTTTATAGGGGAGGTCAAACCCCCATATGTTTCCTGCTGCCAATACACATTATGCTTGTAGGAACCCCACTGTTCTTAATAAGGCAGTGAAACAGTTGAGCAATTTTAGTACATGTGGGAGGCCTGCTGCGTTGATGGACCGCTGTGACCATAGGGGGATGGAGAGGAGGCTTGCTGTGAATACCGGTGGAGGAAAAAAAGGCGCTGCTATGTTGAAACTACAGAAAGGAAGAAGGGAGCCCTGCTGTTATTTCTGGTAGATAGGCTGGCATTGCTGTGGCTCCTTATGGAAAGGAAGGACATGCTATGACTATTGGGGGTAAAAAGGCACTTGATGTATCTGTTTTACAAGGTAGGTTATAGATGGGTGTTTTATGTAATCGGTCATGGTATCATGGGTTGTACGGTATCTGTTTTAGTAGGTGGGCTAGAGGGCAGTTAGGGTGGCATTGCTTTGACTTCTGAGACCTATTGGAGAATATTCTGTTTTTACTGCTAGCGAAAGTAGCATTGAGCACCTTCTTCCTTTATAGTATTCAGTTTTTGTTTTGAAATTGTTTTTTACAATTTTTCTTGGGTTATACAGTAACTTAGCAGATAACATTGGATAAAGAAGTAAATCCATCAAGTCTAACCTATAAACCTACCAAGTTGATCCAGAGTAAAGCAAAAAACCTCACGAAACTGACGCAAGTTGCCCCATTGGAGGAAAAAATTCCTCCCAGAATCTAAAAATATACAGTTGGACGACGTTTCTGAATCAACACCCTCTCCCAAAAACGTCCAGCTCTCATAGCCTGTGATATTCTTACTTTCAAGAAAGGCGTCAAGGCCCCTCTTGAACCTGTAAAATGTATTGGTCATGACCACATCTTGTGGCAGTGATTTCCATTGTCTTACCGCTCTTACTGTAAAGAAGTTGGGCCTATGACTATGGTAGAACCTTTTTTTCTCCAGACATAGAGGTGGCCCCCTTGTTTTTGTTACAGGCCTTGGTATAAAGAGATCATTGGAAAGATCTCTCTACTGTTAGAACAACCCCTGTCCATATGACCGTTTAGGGTACATGGACATCATAGAGGAGAGTCTCCCAATTGGGAGAGTGGCTCTATACAAGCAAATCTCTTTCTGATGGGCTCGAGTCACCCTTTTATTAGGCTCTGTTCCAACTTTGTGGGCTGCAAAGGGTGTAGTTGCCCCTTAATGTGTGTCTTCAAGCAAAGAAGAAGCCAGGACTATAAATGATTATGGTCGGTGGACTTGGTATTGATTTTGCATTGGGGCCTAGGAGCTTCATGTTACACTCTGAAGGTTATGTCGGAAGTTTCCATTAATGGAAGAAATTGCACAGCCTGCAACATAACCTGATGGACTCCATTATAAATCAGGGCTCCTTCTACTACTGTTGGTGTCCTTAGATGGATCCGTCACAGCTTGAGTAAATCCCGTTTTCTCAGCCTTGTATGGATGGCCATTCATTTGACCTGTCCCGTCCCTCCTTACCAGGTTTCTGCGACCAGGTGATCGCCATACCAGCCCATTTTGAAAGGGACGAGACAACCCCTGTAACTTAGTCCTGCTCACACAGCTGAACTGTCTCACCCTTGAGCACAACACGTACTTGTGTATTCTCGGAGAACCTCTTCATTCAGTTCCCGATTCTCACAGTATATATTGCAAGAATTCTCAAACCTCCATAGACTTTAATGAAAATCCATTTTTTTTATGAATGGTCTCAGAGTTGAATAGACTTTTTTTTTTTTTTTTTTTTTAATTTCCTCCAAAAAGACACATTATCTGACAGACTCTTCCGCCATAAATTGGAAGTACACTCTGCTCTGAAAGGCAGGGTAAGAACAAAGGACGCTGCTGTGACTGCGCAGGGCCCCTTCATAAAGTGTAATTTAACGCCATTCACAAGCCGACTGTGGCTTCAGATGTGTTGCATTATGTTAAATGACGAATTGGCATTTTACAAGCATATTTTGGGTTCCTGGTGGGAAAATGAAATGCATAATGGTATACATATAATAACTCTATGATGGATGTTCTCACAGGACGAGGGGAAGGAATACTGTTACAATGTATTAAAAGAATGCACTTCTTAAAAACAGATTTACTGTAATTTATGGAGACTCTGAGTAGCGCTGCTTGGATTTTGTAAATTTTTATGTGTTTGCTGGCAGAATAAGCAAATTACGCCTATACAGTTGCGGCTATGGGAGTAATGGGTTCTGGTCTCTGCGTCTTCCTGTATACACAACTGACCTTTTATTTCTTCTGTTTCCGATATTCCTTGGGAATAAGTCTGAGGTGGTTGTACTTGACTCTGCCGAAAAACGAAAGCGTGAATTATCCTCTTAGTTAAAATTATTGCCTGTGTTATAGACAGCCTTTTGTAAAATGCCATGTTTGAACTTGTTACTAGTGGGTTTTCCATCCTTGTCAGACTTGTACGACTCTGTAATGTGCTGATCGCCATCGTCCCCTAAAATCAATGATGTCTTTTGCTTTAAGGCCCCACAGGACGATATGCAGCGCTAAAGCAGGGGGAACGCATCGCGGTTCTTCCTGCAGTGCTTTAAACAGAAAGTTCACAGAGTTTTCCTCCGCGGACTTTCTGTTACCATTATATCTATGGGGAAGCCGCCATCGTTTCCGTAGATATAATTGACATGCTGCGATTTCCAAAACCGCACCGGTTTTGGAAATCGCAGTGTGTCCGCACTGGTTTTTTCCCGCAGAATGGGCATGGGCAGGGCCGCCATCAGGAATTTTGGGGCCCCATACAGCCTAAGTGTCTTTTGGCCTCCCTTGCCGGGATACGTTGGTAACCAGTCAGAATCAGCTGTCAACTTATCCCTGCACGAAGAACTGGCCATTAGAAAAAAAGGAGGGCCTGGTGTTCTCCGTGCAGGGATAAGTGGGTAGCTGATTGTGACTGGTTACCAATGTATCCCGGCAAGGGAGGCCAAAAACGCAATGTGAATACTCCTTTAAAGTGAAAGTCCCACCCCCAAACAGGCTGCTATGCTAGTAGCATAGCGGCCTACATCATTATTAATACAAAGCACACATACCTTTGGAGGTCTTGTGTGCTTTGTAGTTCTCCAGCTAAAAACTTATATATTATATATTATTGTCCCAGTTCCCTCTCGCGCAGTGCCGCACACCCGATGCTCCAACAATCCCCTTCCCCCCCCCCGTCCACCTTCTAACATCTTTCCACTGCCCCCTGTACCCACACCTCCCAACTTTTGAAGAACCAAAAGAGGGACAAAATGCGCGCCGCGGCAAATTTAGCCACACCCACCGTTATGTTGACTCCACCCATTCTCATTAATTTTTCATGTGCCCGCACACAGTATAATCCTCCTACAGTCACCCGTACATTATACGTCCCCCCTCTATCTCTCCCCCAGCTTCATATACACCCTTCATCTGCACCCAGTTTCATGTCTCCCACCCAATCTCTGCCCCCAGATTCATGTCCGCCCATCCATTTCTGCCCCCAGTTTCATGTTCCCCCCCCTCCATCTCTGCCCCCATATTCATGTCCCCTCCATCTCTGCCCCCATATTCATGTCCCCTCCATCTCTGCCCCCATATTCATGTCCCCTCCATCTCTGCCCCCATATTCATGTCCCCTCCATCTCTGCCCCCATATTCATGTCCCTCCATCTCTGCCCCCATTGTCATGCCGTCCTCTCCATCTCTGCCCCCATTGTCATGCCGTCCTCTCCATCTCTGCCCCCATATTCATGTCCCCTCCATCTCTGCCCCCATATTCATGTCCCCTCCATCTCTTCCCCCATATTCATGTCCCCTCCATCTCTGCCCCATATTCATGTCCCTCCATCTCTGCCCCCATTGTCATGTCGTCCTCTCCATCTCTGCCCCCATATTCATGTCCCCTCCATCTCTGCCCCCAGTGTCATGCCGTCCTCTCTCTGCCCCCAGTTTCCCGTTCCACATTACACTGACTGACTTACCTTCTCCTTTGTTCCCTCGCAGCTCTCTGCGCGCCTCTCTTTCACTGGCGCACAGTTATAGACGCGATGTGACGTCATCACATCGCGTCTACAAGCCAGTAGCGGAGGCAGCGAAGCGAGGAGCTGACACAGGTCAGCTCCTCGCTTCAGCCGCATATGTGACAGCGAGAGAGGCGCGCAGCGGCGAAGCAAGGAGCTGACCTGTGTCAACTCCTCGCTTCGCCGCCGGCTACTGGCTTGTAGACGCGATGGCTGAAGCGAGGAGCTGACCTGTGTCAGCTCCTCGCTTCGCCGCTGCCGCCGGCTACTGGCTTTTAGACGCGATGTGGTCACATCGCGTCTACAAGCCAGTAGCAGCGGCGGCGAAGCGAGGAGCTGACCTGTGTCAGCTCCTCGCTTCAGCTGCATATGTGTCAGGGAGAGAGGCGCGCAGCGACGAAGCGAGAAGCTGACCTGTGTCAGCTCCTTGCTTCAGCCGCGTATGTCTTCAACTCAGATCTGCGTCCTCTGGATGCAGATCTGAGTTGAAATAGGACATACACAATGACTGCTGCCGGCGCCAGGGGGCCGGCACACGGTGGCGGGCCAAAACCGGGCCCCCCCCATTTTTCAATTTGGCCGGGCCCCTGACGCCAGTACCAGTAGTACTGGCCTATCGGCGGCCCTGGGCATGGGATTCACATGAATCCCATCCACTATGCAATTACTGTAAAATGCCACGATTTTTTCCATGACGTTTCCGACCCGTGGGGCCCTGGCCTAGGATGGCTTTCCGGCCTCAAGTGGTCATTTATTTCTATTGATGACCTATCTGTTTTCTGTACGTCAGGGCTGACCTAGAAAACCTCGGTAATAGAGCAGAAGAGGGATCAGTAAGGTCAGTACTGCTTCTTATTAACCCTTGCTGTGCATATTTAATTTTTTATCTTTTTAGTCCCATATAGTTACCTGCAGAAGATTAACACTTGCAGAGTAGCCTCATTGGTAATAACTGATATGGGGGTCTCTGCACTGCTGCGGGGGGCTCCAATGATGATAATTGTGATAATGGGGCATTTGTACTCGTAGTGGTGCAGTATTTTGTCTGGATGCAACATCATAGATCACGTGGAAAATTGGCCTCTCTAATAGACTGAACTGCCTGCAGACGTGAAGTTATGTCTCTTCAGTTTGTATTGGTTGAATGCACGTGGAATTCTCCCTTTGTATGTGTCAGTTGTACCCATAGGCCTCTGACAGAGATTAAGAGGGCATCATTTTGGTCTCTAGTGTGATGGTTCACTTCTGTATTTCCGCCTGTCCCCATGGCACCTCTACTCCCAACAGTTAGGTCAGTGCAACCAAGAAGGCGGGCAGTTTGTCAAACGGATGCCCCTTTATCTCTATACAGTGACATCCATTGGAGATAGAAATTTTGGAAATCCGTCAGACATATACTTCCAACGGACATGATAAAACACAATGGTGTAGATTTATTAAAGGAGCTCTATCGGCAAAATTCTGTTGTATGAGCCCCACATATGCGTGAATAGCCTTTAAAAAGGCTATTCAGGCACCGCTAATCTTATTTTAACACCCCCCCCCCCCCCCCCCCCCCGTTTTAAAATAAAACCCTAAAAACATATAGGTAAATTATGCTTATCATGGGCGGTGATTCACAGTCCGACGTCATCTTCTGGCACGCCTTCTTCTTCTTTCGGTGACGCCCTCCGGTCCTGGCTCTTCCCCGCCATCATCGTTGGTTCAAATCCAGCGCGTGTGCAGTAGCGCTCCCTCTGGAGCTACTGTGCACGCTCCGGTGCCATTTTTCTTAATGGCAGTGCGCACACGCTGGATTTTAACCGATTGGATTTGAACCGCCAGAAGAAGACGACAATGAAGCCGGGGAAGAGCCAGGACCGGAGGGCGTCGCCAAAAGAAGAAGAAAGAAGAGGTAGGCGTGCCAGAAGATGACGTCGGATCGTGCATCACCATGCACGATAAGTATAATTTACATATATGTTTTTAGGGTTTTATTTTAAAACTGGGCAGGGGGTGTGTGTGTTAAAATAAGATTAGTGGTGCCTGAATAGCCTTCACGCATTCAGGGGGCTCATACAGCAAAATTTTGCTGATAGAGCCCCTTTAAGATTAGCGTTTCATGCACTAGTCTTAACAAAGGCTCCAAAAGGTGCGGGGTACAGCTTATTTAAGAAAAGGATCTGGCCTCTATAAATCATACGCACTCCTTTGCGCCACAATGGAGATGTATGCCAGTTAGGCATTGGTGTAGATTTCCATTATGCTCACTTTTGTGAGTATATGTCCGTCAGACATATACATCATATACATCAAAAAAATTGTTTTATGTTAGAATTAGAAGGGGTAAATATATGGGGTACTAACTATACCAGGGGTAAAATACTATACAGTTTACGAGCTGTTAGAGAGACCTTTACATGACAGCTAGATTATAGAAGCGGTAAAAAATATAGAAAGCGATGGGAAAGTCTTACAAGGAATTTGTCCAAGTATGTGTCGACTATGGTGACGTGCAGAGTTTTTGAGTAAATGAATGATTTTTGTATTTCTGCCTTTAGAAGCAAAAAGCTGAGAGGGCGCCTCCTGTTGGCTGTGTAACACCAGCACAGACAGAAATCCGCTCGCTCTTCTATTATTTCATAATGTGAATACAATCTAGTCCTCCTTTTCCATACCCATAATTGTGTTACATTTCCATTTCTCACATCTCTTCTTCTGGTGCTTCTAGCCTGCTGTCTGACAACCTGGATGGGTTCGCCGGCGTATCGTACAATACTTATGTGGATTACATAGGTTGTTACATCAGAATGCATTTATCCAGTCCAGACTATGGAATAATGGAAAAGAGAGATCTGAAGATAACAGCTAGTTGATATGTGCTCACAACCTCAATTTTTTTTTTTTTTTCTGCCCAGTGGAAATTTCCAGCCGTGAATACTGGCAGTTTTATATCTTATGGGACGTACTGCTGAAAGCTCAAGGGAGTGCTATAGCTGAACATGAAGGTCTGCTCTATAATCTAGACAAAATGGGGAAAAAAAATAAAATCCTGCAGAGGAACAGTTAGCTGAAAGCCAGGATCAAAACGCCTGTTGTGTCTGACAATACGGCGCTGGTAGCGGAACCGTTTATGGGAAGTTTTATTTCTGAGTTGCAAAAGCAAAGAGTAAGATAAAGCTTTATGGCTGGGACATGTGCTGCTCAACTTGATGCCCATTAAATGCCATACCTGGTTTTATGATTAGTCCTATTGTACCCAATGCATCCCATTATGGAATATTCCTTAGGGCATATTGACAAGGCTTGTCACTTTCAACAGAAAATATCCAGAAAAATCTTTGTAAAATTGGTGGAAAATCTGCAGATGGATTTATCCACCAATTTTACAAAGAACTTTCTGTTGCAATTTACGTCCCATGTGGACAGGGAGCGGAGAGCCCCATGCCGATAGTGATGCCGATGGGTTGGAACATTGAAGCATGGGATGTAAATTGTTGAAGTTGGGGCAGTGAGGACCCCTCTCCCTGGAACAGCGGGACAACACATGCAGGAATGTCCTTCTGTCCCAAGGGGGAACTTTGTATCACATATACATGCAATGAATCTGTGGACAAACTACATTTCCTATGATTCATCTGCCTGCTCTCACTCTCTGTGTTTGCTGTTCATTGCAAGTGCACCATTGGCCCTATGGTTACAGTGGCCCTTATGGTAAAGATTTATTACCTGTGATTTCATATCTCAGGTGACATGCTGCTGTCATGTTTCACGACCCCTCCTCTCTATGAGCAGCAACACAGAGATTGAGAGCAGGCAGATGAATCCTGGGAAATATAGTTTGTCCACATATTCACTGCTTCTACATGTGATACAAAGAGAAGCAAGTAAAATAAAGCCAAGCAAAGGGTGCACAAGGGAACAGTGAGGACTTAGCAAAGCCGGGATGTATTTGCAGATACATTTTAGAAGCTCGGTACCCCCTTTAACAGCACCCACTTTTCTCGACACTTTTGAAAAGTGGCAGGAGAAACACAAAATAGGAAAAAATAGCAAATTATTCCTGTATAAATTATTGCATCGTAAATTGAGACTTTTTAATGCCTTAAAGAGGACCTTTCATCAAATCGGGCCCATGCAGTTCTATATACTTCTGGAAAGCTGACAGTGCGCTGAATTCAGCACACTGTCGGCTTTCCCGATCTGTGCCCAGTGTAAAGCGCTATCGGTCCGTAGCGCTTTAGTGTCAGAAGGGCGTTTCTGACAGTTAGCCAGGAACGTCCTTCTGCCTCGCGGCGCCTATCGCGCTGTACTGTGGAGCGGGGAGGAACGCGGAGTCTAAGATTGGACCATAGTGAAGACATCTGAGGTCCGATCTCAGACTCTGCCTCGTCACAAACGAGCCTGTATAGCATTCGGCCAATCAACGCTGGTTCTGAATCGAATCTTTACTGCGAATAGGAGTAGTATTCAATCGAGTACGAGTATTTCGAATACTGTAGTATTCTATGGAATACCTACTCGATCGCCTACTACTCGCTTATCTCTACTGATGACCTTTCCTGTGGATAGGTCATCAGATGAAAAGCTAGTTTGGGGCCAGAAAACCCCTTTAAGCCTTTGCAGAGTTTTAAAAATAAGAACTGGAACACACCTTTAAAACATTTTTCCTATGTCTTTGCATATAAATGTGTCTGCAGTAGCCATAAAATATATATGACAGATTTGGGTACTACTTTGTGCCCAGTGGTCTATAGGTGCACCCCTATAGATTTGGTGTTGACCTGAGTGTGAGCAAACCCTGTATGTGCTTGAGCGGAGTTGCTCTTTAAATAGTCCTGCAGGTTTTCCAGTGTCTATTTGCCGCTGTGACCCCTGACATGGTATAGTAGAACGGTAGCTTCTAATGTAATTCTTTGTTCCCGTGGAAGCTCATTATGCAAATAGGTTCATTGGTAATTGATTATCCGGAGATCAGAGGTGACACTCTCATTTGTGCTGTTTATTTCCTAAGTCTCGTAAATGTCATGTATTAAATTGTGCTGAAAGGGTTATTAATGACCCCGATAATGGAGGTCAACCCTCTCTATGTAGGTTGAGGTACGTATCGTAACGTTCCATGTCTGTGGAGAGATTAATATTTATAGAAAGCAAGGTATGTACTTGCTGTATTGTCTCATGCTTCGTACAGTTTTCTTTCTAGGAGAGTTCTCAATTTGTTAACTTTTATGACGTCAATGACCTTTTGTAAAAGTCGGATTGGATTGGTGGGATTTTTGATTCTTGGAGCGCATGGATGACAAGAATATGATCCTGCATACATGTATATTATAATAACTAACCTCTGGATCCTGTTTCTTGACTTTATTGAACTGTGGACCACACTATGGGGTAGATTTACTCATCCAAATGTGTCAAATTTCTGCCTTGAATTGAGATGCCCTCATTGATGGGGGGAGTGGGTTATTGGGAGATAGACATGGCTTAAAAGTAGTCAATCAGCAGGAAAATCAGTATCAAATTAGTCATAGTACCTTGTAGAGCAGCTTCTACACTTTCCGAAGATGCCTTTCTTATTCTGCATTGCAGCCCCTTTTTCAATAAAATCAGATTTTATTCTTATACAAAATAACTGTAAAGTGGTGGTGGTCCAAAGTTAGACAAAAGTGTCTAAAGATGCACCAGATGTATCATCCTGCATGAGGCGCCGCCATACATTTGCCACATCTTTAGACTGAAAGTATTGTGTTGTGAGTAAATTTTCATGGCAACTCAGCAGAGTGTGAATAGTTCACAAACTAAAAAAAAAAGATTAAAACTGACATTTCGCCATGTCCGTGCCATGTTTCTGTGCTTGTTCACTGTTTCTGCTGGCTGATGCTACTTGAACATGTGCTGAACTAGACCCAGACATATCCAAAAGTAGCCTTTTTGCATCGGAGCTAAAACTGAAACACTGAACAAGATTGAACTGTACGCCTAGGCTCACACTACCGTTATACTTGTCCGTTGCTTTCTTCCATCATAAGCTGACAGCAACAGACATTAAACAATTGCACAATTAATCAGAATCAGTTTGTCCGTGTGTCCGTTCCCATTGATATTATTGTAAACCGCATGACTGATATTATTTTCCATCATGTTTGCTTGCTTTTGTAACGGAACATAGTCATGCATGCAGGGATGGGAAAAGGGCAGGTGAAGGAAACAAGTATTCTATACATTTCCATAATAATCAGTGCTATTTTGCTGTAAAAGGACTTCTAACCCTTTTTTGAAGCTGTTGCTGCTGTGACCAGCTCCTGGGGTAGGCTATTCCACAGATTCACAGTCCTTACAGTGAAGAATCCTTTTTTTTTTTTTTTTTTTCCTCCAGATGGCGGGAGTACCCCTTTTTGTTTTGTGGGAATTTTACACGGAACCACTTTATATAGGATTATCATGTCCTCGTTTAAACATTTTCCTCTCCAGACTAAACGTATTTAATTAATTGAATGTCTCCTGATAAATGAGGTCCTCCATGCCCCTTCTCAATTTTGTGGCCCTCTGTTGAACCTTTTTGATCTGTAGGACATCCTTTCTATGAACTGGTGCCCAGAGCTGAACTTGATATTCCAGATGGGGCATCACCAATAACCTTTTAAAGGGTTAATATTACATTTCTGTCCCACAAATCCATACACCTTTTAGTACGTGATACGAGCACTTTATTAGGAAGGTTTTCCGGGGAGTCTTTCCTCCAGGGGATTCTTATGCGCCATGCCTAAAGGTTCCAGGCTGGTTCTGACCAGGGTCATGTGAACCAGAACCATCACTAGTAGACTATAGTTAAGTCAGCCACTAAAGTACAGGTAACTACCTATGAACATGGGAGAAAGGAGGGAAGAGGAAGAACGACTCGGGAAGTCGGGTTCTGAAAGTATGACCCCCCTAGGTATAGCGCCTAAAACCGCCTGAAGTAAGTATGTGTTCAAAAGATTTCCCGGACTTTCCCTTTAACTTAGGTTGGTCCCAACAACATCATGGAGATTCAGTGAATGCCTGAATTAATTTGTCTGTGGTTTCACCCATGATCAAATGAAAATGGGGGGAGGGGAGGCAGATATATTAGAAAATAAAAAAGAACCATTACTTCTATGTTAACTCCCACCACAAATTCTGAAAGGGGCCCTCTATTTTGGGCAATCCTTACTTGTTAGAATGGACCTTCAAAAATAAGCTGGTCACTCAGTGTTCCCTTGCTCCGGGTCCCCAGCAGCTGTGATCTGAGTAGAAGCCTAACAGTAAGTGTTCAATCTCCCTGCAGCACCTCCGCAGGGGAACTGAAGCATTGCACAATGTCCATTCAAATCAATGAGTCATTTATGTAATCTATGAACAGAGCAGTCCTCAAGAGTAAGGCATAGTCTATATAACTGAGAGGTGAAGATCCTGTATAGACGACTTCTATTATTAACTCCGAATTCTCCAGTGTGGGAGAAGACCGTGCATTTCTACGCTTTAGCTATCATATACTTCTAATAGTGCAGTAAAATCTCTGTAAGAATAAATCTTTTTCTACTAAGTCCCCTGTAATTCTCCGGAAACTATTTTGCAGACTCTGAGCAGTAAAGCACAGTACTTCCCCGTCTTCTGTCTAGTCCAGGGACGTCTCGGTTATCCTACCGCTGGGTGCGTGAACTCATAAGTGTGATTATTAGTATGCTATATGAAAAGACGGCATATGGTCTGATGGGATAATGGCAACGTGACATGAGTTTCTGGAACCGACAAGGCTGCTAGAGCTGACATGTTTAAGAGATGAACACTTATTACGGAATATTCCTCCAGAACATGTTCTGCGCCATAATATGAATGCCAATCAACTTTTATGAGACGATGATCGGAGGAATTAATTTACTTTCTGCAAAGAAGTGGGATGAAAATTAGACTGGCTGAACTAAATGGGATATTCTAAGCTTTTTGGAAAGGCATCTGCTACGGTAGAAATACCTACCATTACAGGAGCTCTAATCCTAAAATGCTAATTACTTTTATCAAACAGTTGCTCGCTGCATTCCCAGGGGCCATATTTTATACGCAACTGATTTGTTGTATGAAAGGATGCGGAATACAGAGAATGCCAGGTTTATAATGTAAAGTGTGCTTAATCCAGTCTTTGCCGGAGCTGGCGGGTATCTGATTATTAACCTGGTTTCTTATTCTTTTCCTCTGAACAAATAAGAAATGCAATTGCCCTTGAGGAGGACATGTACACATATACACACAAATATCTATCTATCTATCTATCTATCTATCTATCTATCTATCTATCACTGTGCACCTTTTAGGCAGCTGTAGACAGCGCTATGCCAGGGCCTCGGGAGGGCAGCATTTTTGCTGACCTAAGCCAGTCCAGGACAAGCTGTCCTGGACTGGCGTAGCATCACCGTGTCTGCAGCCCGACACAGGAAGCGAGCGGTGTATTGGGGCGGCCCTGCTGGACGCAGTGCTGCTCCAGCGGCCGCCCCTCACACTCAGGCAGGGAGAAGGTCCTCTCCCTGCCTGCGAACGCCTCTTGCTCCGCTCGGCCATGCCCCCTTTCCGCTCGACCCCACCCCTTTCCGCTCTGCCCCTTCCCCCTTTCTTGCGACCCCCCCCGCAGCTCCGCCCCTCCTGGGGGGGGGCGGCTTTCTGACCCCTGGCTGTAGAGTAAGGGTAAGTTCACATGTAGTTTGAAAGCCGGTGCACTGCCCTGGCATCCAGCCGCGCGCTCCACTCTGGATTAGGCCCAATGAATGGGCCTAGTCTGGAGAAGGGAGTTTCTTCAGGCTGAATCGCGAGGCATCTTGCGTCTGATTTCAATGGGAGCCATCTTTTTGGTCAGGGTTTTGAAGCAATTACGGCCTCAAAACCCTGACCAAAAAATTACGTGTGAACTTACCCTAAGGAACACGTCCAAAAATAGAAGTGTTAATAGTTTATTTTTCTTAGTTAACAAAATTAAGTGAATGAACCACAAAAAATGTAAATCCCATCATTTTTTTGCGTGACTGCCCTTTGCCTTCCATCAGTTCTTCTAGGTACACTTGCACACAGTGTTTGAAGGAACTCGGCAGAGAGGTTGTTCATCTTGGAGATCTAAGCACAGATCTTCTGTGGATGTAGACTTGTTCCAATCCTTCTGTTTCTTCATGTAATCCCAGACACACTGGATGATGGTGAGATCAGGGCTCTGTAGGTGTTATGTCATCACTTTCAGGACTCTCCTACACTGAAGATATTCAGCTAATGTCTTTGAGAACAGTTTGGGCTTATTGTCCCCCTGCAGGATAAACTGGGATCTAATCAGATGACGTGTAACCTTTTTTACTCTTGTGGGTGTGGAAAAATAGAGTAGTTTGAGTAGGTGGGTTCGGCCTGGTTGGAAGTGTGTCCCTGTATAGTCTGATGCTATAAAATCAGTAAGACTGTGCATGGACACACCCAGTTGACTAGCTACTTATACATTTATGGGAGGGATAAATGAGTAATGGCATGACCTAGAATTATAAGAAGAAATGCTCCATTATTGCTTCTTGGGCGACGTGATTATTTCATACAGTAGACATGTTAAAGTGGTGACCTCAAAGCATGAAGCAAATTGAGGGAAGTCAGTTTATAGAACTGGGAACATTTTTAGATCTTGACACTACTTAGGCCTGGTTCACATCTGTGTTGAGGCCATTCCATTGCCAGCAGCACTTTTCTCTCCACATTTTTCATGCGGAAACCAAACAGACCCCATTATAGCCTATGGGGTCCGTGGGTTTCCTTAGGTAACCGCTTTTTTATGTGGATAGGTTTCCGTTCCCCAAACGGAAACTCGAACGCAGATGTGAACTGGGCTTAAGTTGTGTAGTTTGGCTTATTGTATAGTCTTGTTCGTATAGTCAGGGTCAGGGTTTATTTAATGTGAGCTTCTTATTATAAATAGTTTGCCTCTTGCCTTGACTGTTACATTGTGCGCCACGTTGACTTGTGAGTGCCGGCTAACCACATGTCGTAGGCCGGCTAATGAGACGCGCGGCTTCCAGCTGTGAGCTAATCTTTACAACAAGCCGCTCTAATTGTTAGCAGAATAATTGTGACTCCTAGCTGGACTTGGCGCGCTTCTTGACGTGCTTCTTCTTAAGCGTACACTATCTTATGTCATACAAAGCAGGGTATGTCGCTAAACTATAATTTTACAATTTAGTTATTTTATTATTATTTTTCGTGATTCACATAAAATCAGGATTCATTACATTATGTGAATAAGTGATTGATAAGTGGGCAGCGCGGTGGCTCAGTGGTTAGGACTGCAACCTTGCAGTGCTGGAGTCGAATCGGCATCTGCAAGGAGTTTGTACGTTCTCCCTGTGTTTGCGTGGGTTTCTTCCGGGTACTCCAGTTTCCTCCCACACTCCAAAGACATACTGATATGGAATGTAGGTTGTTAGCCAAATATGGGACAGTGACTGACAATGTCTGTAAAAGGCCTGCAGAATATGTTGTCGCTATACAAGTAAGCAACATAAATAAATAAGCGATTAAGTGGGCGTTGTATAGTAAGTCACATTGGTACAAGCAAATACTAAAAACTTGATGATTTATCTTATTATAGAAAAATATCTTAAA
Organism: Leptodactylus fuscus; assembly: GCF_031893055.1. Classification (NCBI taxonomy): domain Eukaryota; kingdom Metazoa; phylum Chordata; class Amphibia; order Anura; family Leptodactylidae; genus Leptodactylus; species Leptodactylus fuscus. Next base: position 34,491,107 of record NC_134274.1, read on the forward strand.
CATGTTGTCCAGGAAGTAGTCTTTTTCCTTAAAGGGAGTCTATCATTGAGAAAACTCAATTTGACCTACATGTCTGAATAGCCTTTAAAAAGGCTATTCCACCACTGCCTTTACATTTTCAGACACATGTTTCTTCTGTATTTATACTGTGCAACATGTGGTAGTGGCCATTTTAGTTCATCCAATTTGATTCGCCATTTATCCGATTTAGTTAAAAACCAAACCATTTGGGTCAAACCCGGTTTGTGACGAATCGGTTTGCTATCTCTAGTTGAAACCATCTCTGAACCCCTGGAGGAAGTAAATCATATAAGACTTCATGGAGAGCCAGGTTGACCTGGCAATATTCATAGTGATAAGATATCGTCAGGATAATCCGTCAGTATCTGATTGGTAGGGATCCGATACCCAGACTCTGCACAGATCACCTGTCCTGGGTGCCATAAGCTACATATAGAAGGCCCTGTATGCTGATCATAGTGGCTGTGCTGTGACTCTCCATCTCTGTTCCTGTTCACATCAATAGTACTGGATAGGGCAGAGATGGCTGCATGATCAGAGTCATACCGGCAGGCTGCTCGTATGTTACACCAGGATTAATAATTACCTCCTATATGTGAAATCTGGAGCCCTAAGATCTGTTACAAAGTGACATAAATTAAAATAAAAAAGTGGAACATCTGCCGGAGCTCTGGTATGGGTTCCTATAATTGTGTATACCCCCCTGCTGATGATATTCTTTAAATGCATGTAAAATCCAGGGAGTATATCTGAAGTTAACGCGCTGGTTTTAACTTTCGCTGTGTTCCAGGTCACCAGTCACATTCACCAAAGTTTTAATTGCTGCTAAATTTTACAGGATTTTATATGCTTAATTAGTTCATTTCAATCCTGATAAAACATGTGACGTTTCAAGCAAATATAAGACTATTCTGGAAAGTTTTTTTCTCCTCTGTATTCTGTGCTGGCGTTCTCAGAGCATCGGCGCTCTTAAAGAGGACCTTTCATGGATTTGGGCACATGCGGTGTTATATACCGCTGGAAAGCCAACAGTGCTCTGAATTCGGCGCACTGTCGGCTTTCCCAATCTGTGCCCTGGGTGAAGAGCTATCGGTACCGGTACCGTAGCTCTTCACAGTCAGAGCTACGGTATCGAGCGGGGAGGAACGCTCCCTGCCCTCCTGATAATACTCGTCGTTCACACTGTACAGCGCAATAGGCACTGCTGTGCAGAAGGACGTTCCTGACAGAGTGTCAGAAACTCCCTTCTGACTGTGAAGAACTACGGTATCGGTACCGATAGCTCTTCACCCAGGGCACAGATCGGGAATGCCGACAGTGTGCTGAATTCAGTGCATTGTTGGCTTTCCAGCGGTATATAACACCGCATGTACCCAAATCCAAGAAAAGTCCTCTTCTAAGTCATTCGCCCCACAATCTCATATATGGCTTACACACCGCAGTCTGAGCACATGTTGACACGTGGTTTGTGGGTGGATTTCGTAGTGAAATTCCACCATGAAATCCATCCACATACCAAGTCCTAACTGATTTACGTGGGAAACCCATACAGTAGCGCACCATGTAAGTTGAAATATGACATAGTGGAATGTGTTCTTGAATCAGACTTCGTATTGAAACTGCAATGGGTGGTCGATGGTCATATATGGGTTTTGGCCCGTTTGTAACTCCTCAGCAGAAATCCTCAAATCACAATGAGCACACTGAATGTTCATACAAACCTGATCTCAAGGGTACATGCAGAAAACCCACACTGTAATGGTACATGCATATGTGAATTTTGGTGTGGATTTGGTTGCTTTTGCAACTCCCAACTGTTGAAGATTGCCAGATACATACGTATTCTCATCTCAGCCATGAAAGGGAGCCTTCACACGGAGTATACACTCCGCTCATTCTGACCGTAAAACTCGTTCAGAATGAGCGCGTAAAAACCAGTTCCATTGACTTGAATGGGTGCCGGGATACGAGTGCTACCCATGAAAATCAATGGGAGGCTTTTTTTTCCTATTGCTTTCAATGTGATACGTGTGTATGCCGGCACCCATACAAGTCAATGAGAGCTGGTTTTTACGCGCTCATTCTGAACCTAGTTTTACGGTCAGAATGAGCGGAACGTATACTCCATGTGAAAGCTCCCAAAAAGGCTGAAAAAATAATATCCCTTTAATAATCTTTTCCACGGTTGTGTATGGAACTTTGCAGTCAAACAGTTGATCGGGACGGCTGCCTTAAAGTGGTTGTCCATCTATCTATAAGATAGGTCATTGGTATGTAATCTGTCACTCAGACCCCACACAGATCAGCTGTTTTAGTAGTCTCCAGGTTTCCGAAAGCTTCTCGTTGATGATGGGTTGTGCGTGCAGAAATATTATTACTATTCAAGTAATAAGAGTGACGCCGCAGCCTGGTCCACAGTATAGCGGTGGTTTTGCTACACTACAGTACCACTCCTATTACTTGAATAGGAGCGGTGCTGCACACGTCCACTAGCATCTTCATACTGCTGAAACAGCTGATCAGTGTGGGGTCTGGTTGTTGTACCCTGACAGACCACAAAGGTATGAAAATTCCATTAGAGGCCAGAAAACCCCCAAAACATTTACTTTGCCTGTATGTTTATAATAAGTTTTGGCAGTGTACAGTATGATGTTCTTGTAGTATTGCGCTCACTCTTGTTGTTACTCTTAGGTTTACGTGGCGTGCCAGTCCATGCTGATTGTCATTGTGGGAGCCATACCGGAATATCATATTGATATAGTAGATCCATCTGCAGACAGAGACATTGTAAAGCACGTTCGCTTTACCGACAATTTCACTTCTATTGTATCCGAGGCAAGTATCACAGTATATATATTATGACATATCTTGCATTTTAATGAATTTTGTTATAATTCACAAGTCTCCTGTATTTTAGAAATGTTTTAGATGCTTTAGATAAGATTATAGTTAAGATTTTCACTGGATTCTCACATTCATGGTGAAACAAAACCGTGCCATTACCTCCCTTCTAATTTTAGATGATAGATAGATAGGAGATAGATATTAGATAGATAGATAGATAGATAGATAGATAGGAGATGGATGGATAGATAGATAGATAGATAGATAGATAGATAGCATATTAACCGCTAACTGTATGCCGTTACATTGGCACTACAGTTTTCCGGTTTCACGTTCTATAAAGAGCAGTCAGTGCCCTCCTTAGTCAGATGTTTTTTGGGTAGCAGAGATGGCGAGCAGTACCAATGTAGATTGATGGTCCGATAGTATAAGGCACATGGTCCTTTATTAGCACAGAGTACATTAAATTCATGCTTGGGATTTATCCAAATTGTTTATATTTCCTTTTTATAGTGGCACTTAATACAGCATGAAGCATACAAGGTCAGTCTGGCCTCCTCACTATTATTTGCCGGCCTCCTCATTGGGAACATTTTGTTTGGACCTTTGTCGGATAAACTAGGAAGGAGACCAGTATATTTAACCGGTAGGTGGAAATGTATATGATGTAGATTTTGTTTTATTTTTCTTCTCAATAATACAATTAAGAGGCTGTATTGCTACCCTTATGATAATAGTATTATACTGGTATTTATACAATAAAAGCAAGCTCTTGTTGAATTCCTTGTAGCGCTGTCTAACTTCTTTGCTGATCCAGTTATGTGAGTCATGAGAAAGCTAGCTTTTCAAGACAGTGTTGTTTGATGATATTGTGTGTCACAGTCATTACCTCTGATATCCAGATTTTAATAAGGTTTTTAATGTAGCCGCTGTGTATAGTATTACTATGTTAGTATTAGTGGACCCTTCACCACGTCTACCAACTTTCATTTCAACTTTCATTCTATACCTCTAGAAGGTTGACAATGCTTTGAATTCAGTGCACCGCTAGCTTTGGCGGTATGCACCCCTGTGTCAGATATAACAGTGCCGATAGATTTGGTACTGATATCCCTCTACTGTCAGAAGGGCCCGCATTACAACTGAGAGTCATCACTATGGAAGAGTATTGTCGGGAAGGGGGGAGGGTGTTCCTCACCGACCAGGGATGACGCTAAGGCTATAAGGTCCGCCCTTTTGACAGTGCAGGGATATGCGTGCCGAAACTGACACCCCCGATATCTCCGGCATGTGGGTGTGTACATGGAAAGCCGACCGTGCGTTGAATTCAGTACACTGTTAGTACTCTATTGGCATATAATACTGCTGATGTCAGAGGAGATTAAAGGAAATCTGTTAATGGGCAATGCTCCACCGATTCTGACAGAGCTGGAATTTTCTTTTCTCTAGCTGTATAGTCTGATAAGCTATTTAGGTTCCCTGTACTGTCAGGAGGGCGGTGTCAGGCAGGAACAGACATGGAGTGTGACTCTGAGCTCTGACACTGGCTGCCTCTGATTGGATCTCTGAATCACACCCCCTGCCTGACACCGCCCATCTGACTTTACAGAGCCTAAATCGCACATCAGGCACCAAAACTACCTGCACTTGTTCGGGAATGGTGGTGGCTGGAGAGAAAATTCCAACTCCCAATTCAGTAGAGTGGCAACTATTAACAGATGCTAAGAACCTGAATTGGTGGAGGTGGTGAAAGGTGGTTAAACCCGGCACCTTTTTCCACGAGCCGCTGAATTTTACTTTATGGGTTTATGCTAATAATGCTTAACACTGCTCGCTGATATTCCCATATGCTGTACTAACATCCAATCCAATTTCATTCTACAATTTTCCATTTTTTACATGTTATGCGGCAAATCTTCTTGTGTAGTTATAATGGTTTGGAAGTTTGTGGACTGTTATTAACATTTCTAATGTTTTGTTTGTTTTTTTTCCTAGGACTGTTTTTTGATGTTGTTTTTGGGTACATAACAGCCCTAGCTCCAAGCTATGAGGTTTTTGCTTTTTCACGATTATTTGTCGGTATAATGAATGGCGGTATGTCACTGGTGTCTTTTGTATTAACACAAGAATATGTTGGAAAATCCTATTGGGCATTGACAGGTATACTGGCACATTTATTATAGAGGTTATAAGCTTACTGTTAACACTTTGTGTAATCTGTCAATGTATTTGCATTTTCATTAATTTTTATGTTCGTCATAATAAAAAGTTGTACAATTTTCCAATATACTTTCTGTATATAGTATGACCATGGACCGTAAATCACATGACCATGGACTGTAAATCACATGACTATGGTCAGACTTTTATCCACTAGAAGTAACAGAATGAATGACAACAAGCAGAGATCTAGAAAACCGTGAGGAATTGATTCATAAAGTATATTGGAAAATTGTAGAACTTGTTATTATACAACCCATAACATTTGTTTCTCATTATTGGTCTGAAAGTGGCCAACCCCTTTAAGAATATCAACTCACTCCCCTCATGCCAGCTGGCTGAAGTTTTTTAGTTTAAAACCTAGAAATCAAGATTGAAATTAAGAATTGTTCTTAAAGGGGTTGTCCAGGAATTACAGATCTGTGATAGGAGGCCGGGGAAGGTGACCCCCCCCCCCCTCCAAAAAAACAAAACAAAAAAATCCCCCACTCTCCTGTGCCTTGGTGCTCCAATGTCTCCGCCACTGTCTGGTACAGCAGTGGCCAGTGGCTTGGCCTGGTGGGATTCCTCACCGCATGTGACCCCTTAGGCCAATCAGTGGTCACAGGGACATCACTCACATACATCACTGGGCATGTCCCACAGATTCGACTCCGTGGTCACATACCGTGAAGACTTCTGCCGGACAATCCCCTGATTGCTACTGAACTAGACACCAGAGCCCCAGGGACAGGTGAGTAAATTTTTTTTTTTTTTGTTTTGTTTTTCATTTTTCTCCTTTCCCGGCTCTCTAGTTCCTAGGCAACCCCTTCAAACTTGAAAAAAAATTGAAATTTTATATTTAGGCAAAAATTGCACAGCCCTATACTTCATAAAGCTATCATAGACTCCAGAGCTGCATGCACGATTCTGCTGGCTGTTATTGGATCCCCCTGGCTGTAAACCAGATTACTACATAATACTTTTAGTAAAGGTGACTCTTCGCATGCTCATTTAGCATTGATTTGTGCCTGTCCTATTATTCTAATGGATTTATTGCTCTGCATATTTACATGCACCAGTAGATAATTTTTTGTTTTTGTTGCCTCTCATTTTTAGGTTCATTAACTAACCTAACCTTTGCTATTGGAATAGCACTTTATGCTTTGCTGGGCTATTACATCAGGAACTGGAGGATACTTGCCTTTGTAGCGAACTCTCCGGGAGTTCTGTTTTTTCTGCTTTCACTGTAAGTTTTTCATGTGGGGTGTCTTTACTAGTTAACCCTTTTTGTCTCTGTATGTGAATTCTGTGCGGCTATCCAACATCTACAAAGATCAGTCATATGGCTTAAAGACCAGGTAGTGCATAAAACATAAGTACAACTGGCCAAACATCAGAGATTTCAGACAGCAGTGTATGGATGGTCTATAGCAGTACCTCACGGTGTAACTCATGGTGCCCTTAGAACATGTGAGCGTTGCCTCCATCCTCCAAAAGGGGTTTTCCTATGCACATAACCATGTTTAAATTTATAGACTGTGTATATACTTTCTATGGTCTGGGATTTGTCACAAACCCAGCCATGATTCCATATTATGTCCAGGTTATCTTCTCACACACGTAGTGTCCCTGCCTGATAACCTGTCCACAATAAGGAAATCATGGCTGGGTTTCTTACAAGTCTGAGACCATAGAAAGTCTCAGACGTTTCATGGTCATATCCTTTGGCAACCTATTAAGACAACAGACTGTCACCCCTAAGATGGTTAGAAATAAAAATCCATAAAACTGCAAAATTTTTAATTTTATTTATTAAAAAATGTTAACTTTTAACTGTCTACAATTGTAAATATGGGTATGTCCATAGGAACTTTTATTCTATATTCAGATTGGGTGTTTCCAGAAAGAGGGTGGATAGCTAATGGGGGGAATAACGTTCAGATCGTTGGGGTCCAACAGCTCAGACCACCCACCACTCCATTCTTTTTCGGAGTAGAAATCGCCACGATTCTTGAACCCCTGCTGACCTGCCAGTAGTTCCCTATCAATAACTTGTTAATGTGGGGACATGTCTTTAATTGAGTAGGGCACATCTTTAATTCCTTGATCTCCAGCTTCTCATTGTCTTGATCAGTTCTTAGTTTTGATCGGCAGGGGTGCGACACTTTGGATCCCATAGATCAGAGACTGCGACAACTGGACAAGTGCTGCCACCTCTTCACTAATGCTCGGTGCTGTACCTTGTATAGTGGCTGGGATTGGTATTGCAGTTTAGGTGTATTGTTTGAATGGGACAAAGCTACAAGCAGCTCATGTGACAAATGGATGCAACGTCACTGACCTGTGAAGAGGAACTGCATTCACCTGAGGGCCGCTGATCTGTAGGGGTCCTGGGTGTCAGAAGCCCCATCGGTTTAATGCTGATTAAGTAACCAGTTAGGTTATCAATACTTTAATCCTGGAAGATCCCTTTAGTATTACTGATCAGAGGCATAATTCGAAGCTCCTAGGCCCCAATGTGGAATCTGAATGGCCCCTAACTATCTTGGACCATTCAGAATAGTAGTATAGTCTATGAGGCAGAGGGACCTTTGGGGCCCCCTCAGGGTCCAGGGCCCAGTATCACCTGCCACCTCTGTACCCCCTGTAGCTATGCCCTTTCTACTGATATCTCTATATGTGTTGTTCTATGTATTGTTTTTAAAAAGCACATTTGTGAATTTGCGTGGGAGTTCCATATAGTCCAATTTCCCTTCTGACTTGTGCAGAAATAAAGCCGTGTTTGCGTTGTTCCCATTATATCTCATCTGCAGAAGACTGTGGTGACAGTTCATGAGTAGTCACTTCTGCATTTCTATTGTAATTATGTTGTTATGTGAACCCTGGGTGGTCACGCAGCGAAACGCTCGCTTTGGCGAATTTCCACATACCTGGACTACATGACTGCCACTGAATAGGACGTTGATGCGGAGAAGATATACAGAGTTCACATTTTATTCCCATCGCCCTCCCTTTCCAGGACTCATTTAAATATCATAACCATCCAAAAATGGCAAATTCTAAAAGCAGTCTTGTAGAAAATTAAACATTTGTATCTATAATTGTTCATTGAAAACAATATTAACTGCCAAATAACCAAATGATCTGACAGCTGTTTCCTGCTTTCTCTGCGCTTAATTGGGGCAATTGGACTGCCACTTTATTGTGCTGGATTTTTTTTGATGGAAAATGTGCTAAACATATGTAAAGTAAGAAAAATACTTTCAGACAAGCTAGCCTTACATCATGGCTATGTATGTTGCGTGTTCTGACTGTACAAATACATACAGTATACAAGGTATACATGTAATAGGTCATTTGTATCATCTAAGCGGGGACACTTTTTTTTATTTTTCCAATAAGGTTAAAGGTATAAAAAATTGTAAATTTTTGATCTGCAATACAAGAGGCCTGTAGGGTGCTGTGCGTGTAGTGGACCTTTGGCAGAAATTTCTGTAGTACGTTACATAGACCTGGTCCAGCCTCAAGCAAGGTAGGCTCCATAGCAGGAGCAAAAACACATCAACTCCCTGCCTGTGGTCCTCAAATAGATTTTTCACACTCATGACCTATCCCCTGTATCATTAGTGTATAGTGTGTAGAAGTCCGATACCTGGACCCTGCACAGATCAGCTTTTGGTCAGGAACTGAAGGTTAGCTTACTTGAATAGGTATGGACTGCAAGCAAACCCATCCACTGCAGTATCCTCCGGTGCCGGAGGCTGAGGATCAAAAGCCTGAAGAGCTGATCTATGTGGGGTCTGGGTGTCAGACCCATTATCATGTAAATAGATGTTTATTCATATGCAGATTACATACTTCGGGGAGTATCTTAGCTTTTGTGGTTTTTGCTCTAGATTCCTGAGCAAAGCACTGTATGGTCTGGCTGATGTATGCACTGTTAGGGCCCGTTCACACGGAGATTACGGGAGCGCAATCTGGCACATATACATAGAGTTTGCACGCTGAAATCAGATTCCATTCATTTCAATGTCTGGTTACAGGCGTAATTTTGCACACGTAGTTTTGCTGGCGCAAAATTACGCGCGTTATACGCCCGTAACACGACATTGAAATGAATGGAATATGATTTCAGCGCGCAAACTCTATGTATACGTGCCAGATTGCGCGCCCGTAATCTCCGTGTGAACGGGCCCTTACACTCATTTCAATGGGAGTATTGGAAATGGCTATCGCCGATGTTCCCATTGAAATGAGCAAGTCATTCAGAACGGGGTGGGGGTCTGAGCAGCACCGACCTGCAAGTTTTACCCCATCATATTGGATCTTTTGTTAGGATAGTAATACCCCTTGCTGATGATCTGTTTGGGCATGCCATTCAGACCTTGTGCTATACAGTGTACAGAGCTGGAAGCAGAGGTCTCTCCTTGACATGAGTGGGATCTTAAGAAGTAACCAAATGCTTGTGGTCAGTTCACCAACCAACTGTGCCTGCATAGCCTGTGTGAAATCTGGAGCTCCAGGTCCACATCAAATGAGCATAACAAGAGGTCCCGCAGCAGCGCTGGAGAGTTATGAGCAGACTGTATATAGCATGTTCAGAAGAGTATATTTCAATACATAGTTTGGAGACGGGTATTCGATTTATCGTATAAGACGACTTTGACGGTCCATGTGCTGTAGTTCTAGTTACACGACCAGCTCTAGGATATTTTTTCTTTGCCCCTCTATGGATAATATGGCACATAACACATAATCGCTCACATGACTATTTACTGCTGGTGTGACCCTGGAAATTATACCAATTTGTTTTCTATAGCAGTTCCCCTTTAAAGCTGGCTATAGTAGTGTCGACGGTTCTTTTTTCCAGATTTATGGAGAACATTAAGCCGTGCTCATGGAGAGATTGTTCGCTAGGATCAGAACTATTTGGCTAGTCTTAAATTGATCTAATGGCATTGTTTGGATTTTTATGTCTAAAAATGCTCGGCAATTATTCATCTACATGCCATGATTCAGTGATTATGACCATCTGCAGGGAAAACATTTCCAACATGGCTGCTGTTTCTAGCAATGCCATCGTTCAGATAGCAGGATGGTTTTGTTCCTACATGCTAAGATTATCACTCAGAATAGTCCCTTTGCCAAATCCCTTCATTTTCTATGTATCTATGATAATTTTGCCTTAGTCCACACTGATCTGCTCATTGCCACCCTTCAAACTCCGTTCCAGATGTGACATTCTCCTCCATACTGATGTAATCGCCTAGTACGGTGGAGGGGAGGGGGGTCAACACTGGATGGCAGTCATAAGGGGATATCCTGGGCCAGGCATGGTGGTTGCTAACATTTCAACATTTTGAATGTAAAAGTACCACTTTATGCTTTTCAAACCTTCCATTGCACTCCTTAGGGCTAATGGGGCATCCACATTACCATTGGGGACCATCAGCAGTGTCCATAGCTATTGTCCGTTACAAGATTTTAGCAACGGACACTAGCTGAACCATCAGTCGTCTGTTAAAATTTCCATTCACTTCAGTGGGATTTTATCTTGTGTCCGTTTACATCAAAGTCTGTTTTTTTTTTTTTTGTTTTTTTTTTCCCAGCGGACAAAAAAATCCTACATGCAGTACTTCTATGTCCGTTAGAAAAAACTGACGGCAAGTGTCCGTTATTTTTTTTTTTTAACATTGAAATCTATGGGCAACAGACTTATAATGGACAGTAACTGATAGCCATCGGTTACTGTCCGTTTGTGTCCGTTATGATGGGATGCGTTTTTGCAATGTGGGGCCTCAGCCTAACCCAACCTTTTCCAGCAACACTTTAACCTGTATTACTGATAATTATTTGATAAGTTCTGACACCACAAGCCAACATGTTGCCCCAGCTTCGGGTCATCTGAATCAAACCGTGTTTCTCCTTTGTGATTTGGTGCCTTTGTTGCTGAGAGATTGTGTTTTTGTTTTGTTTTGTTTTTTTGTCAATATACAGATGACTTCTTTGGAGCAGTGAGGGCATTGTCATTTCTCCAGGGAGATAAGCAGCAACCTCTTCATTGTTCCAAAAATCTCATTTATATATTGCCAAAAAATGTCCCTTGGCATCAGAGGAACAGATTCACAAGGGGAGAAAATTGTTTGATTCACGTGAGTTGAATCTATTTGTGCTTTAATGAATGTGCACTTTCCTCTGATAATACCGTATATGCTCAAGTATAAGGCAAATTTTTCAGCACCGTTTTTGTGCTGAAAAAGCCCCCCTCGGCTTATACTCAAGTCAGCAAATAAAACATTATGTAACACTTTAGGTATCCCTGTGTCTGAAAGTGCCTGGTCTACTGAATATAGGGTATCTGCAGTGCTCCTGTTCCATCAGGAAGGGGTTAATAGGAGCACTGCAGATCCCCTATATTCAGCCAGACTGAATTCCAAGTGGGGGGAAAAAACCCAGTCCTCAAGCTCAGGGGGAGGGGGGGGGGGCAGACAGACAACCAAAACACCCCCTCCCCTTCCCCAGCAACCAGCAACTACTGCACCCAAAAACTCCGACCATTTTAATTTTTGAAATTTTCCAGTAGCTGCTACATTCCCCCTCTCCCCCCCCCCCCCCCGCTTATACTCGAGTCAATAAGTTTTCCCAGTTTTTTTTGTGGTAAAATTAGGGGCTTATACTCGAGTATATACGCTATGTAGATTTGTAAGATGTTAGATATTTAATATATATATATTTTTTGTAATTTTTTTTTTAGTCACTTCTGGGTGAAACTAAGTAAATTTTAAAGTAATTTTTTTCCCCCCATTTTTTGGAATTTTGTTTTGTGCTGAGACTGCAGTATTGTATGCATGGTTTATTTCCACCCTCTTGTTTTATCTTGCATTGTATACATTTATGACAGAAGGTGACACATTTGTTTTACTTTATTGCTGTTAGTTTGCTCCCTGAATCCCCAAGATGGTTGTACTCGCATGGTTACACATCTGAAGCTGAGGAGGTATTACACCGTATAGCTCGTGGCAATGGAAGGGAAATTCCTTCAGTGAAACTGAAACAATGCAATGCAACGCCAGGAACTGGTGACTCAGCACACAGCGTCTTGGATTTGGCGAGATATGGAGTACTTCTCTGGAGGACAGTCATCTTGATGTACATCTGGTATGTCTCTCAAAAAAAAAAAAAAAGTTGAATTTTTCTGCTTTATTTGCAGCTTAAAGAAGATGTTTCATTTTCTATAACATTAGCCATGTAATATATTGTTGGAAAGCTGAAAATGCATTGAATTCAGTGCACCATCAGCTTTGCTTGTATATGCCATGGTTGCAGAGATATTGGTGCCGTTAGATTCAGCTCGATATCCCTGCACCATTAGAGGAGCCTTAGCTTACTTCTCCACAATGACTCTGACTCAAATCAAATCAAATCAAAAAATGCTTTATTGGCACGTCCGAATAGGTATTTGGCATTGCCAAAGCTAGTAAAGTGGGCGGGGGGGGGGGGGAGTTGGGATGGGGGGGGGTGGTTTGGGTTATAACAGTCCATGGAGTCTCATCTTCCTCTTCGTTGGTGACCGCTATATGGGGGGTGGGGTTGAAGGTGGGGTGGGGCGGGTGTATTGGGATAAATATAACAGTCCATGGAGTCTCATCTTCCTCTTCGTTGGTGACTGTTATATGGGGGGGTTGGAGGTGGGGGCGGGTGTATTGGGATAAATATAACAGTCCGTGGAGTCTCATCTTCCTCTGGTTTGGTGACAGCTGGACACGTATTGGGCAGCGATCTCCACAGTGGCCTCTTTTTCTCCCAGTAGGATGTAGAGTTTCCTCTCCTCGTCTGCAGATATGAAGTCTGGGATGTGGGCAGAGAGTCTTTGGTAGTAGACGGCCCTCACAGCTGAGTATTTGGTGCAGTGTAGCAGGAAGTGGGTCTCGTCTTCTAGGGCCCCCTGGTCACAGTGCTGGCACAGTCTGTTCTCCCGTGGCTTGTACGTCTGCCTGTATCGCCCCGTCTCTATCTCTAGGTTGTGGGCGCTCAGTCTGTACCGGCTCAGGGTCTGTCTGTGCTTGGGGTGGCGTATTCTCTCCAGGTAGGTGGCCATGGTGTAGTCCCTTTGTAGGGATTGGTACACGGTGAGTTTCTTGGAGTTATTTATTTTGTTTCTCCATTCTTCAATGTACCGCTCTCTGTTTGCCTCTGTGGTCGCCTTTATTTTGGCCTTGGTTATCATCTGTTGGTGTTTTTGGTTTGGTGGTTGGCTGTTGTTTGGTTGGTGAGTGTCTGGTTTGCTCAGGTGGCTTAGCCATGCTTGGTGGTGGTAGGAGTCGGGCTTGCTCCCCTGGATGTGTGCCTGGAAAGCTAGCGCCCTCTTCTGTATGGTGAGCCATAGGGGGAGTCTGCCTAGCTCTGCCCTGCAGGCTATGTTAGTGGTGTTGCGATGGACATGGAGCAGGTATTTGCAGAACTCCAGGTGGAAGTTCTCTGTTGGGCTGGAATCCCACTTTGACTGGTCTGGGTAGGTGGCTGGGCCCCAAACCTCACTGCCATAGAGAAGGATCGGGGAGATGACTGCGTGAAATATCTTCAGCCAGACCCTCACCGGTGGTTTGAGGTGGTACAGTTGTCTTCTGATGGCGTAGAAGGTTCCGCAGGCTTTTGCTTTCAGGGTTTCTATTGCTGCTTTGAAGCTTCCTGATTGGCTGAGCTCCAGCCCCAGGTAGGTGTAGCTGTTGGTTTTCTCCAGTGTGGAGCCGTTCAGTGTGAATTGTGGGGTGGTGGAGGCTTTATTGTGGCCCTTCTTCTGAAATACCATGACTTTGGTCTTCTTCTGGTTGATGGGTAGGGCCCATGTGGTGCTGAATTTTTCCAGCACTGACAGGCTTTCTTGGAGGTCTTTCTCGGTGGGGGACAGGAGTAGGAGGTCGTCGGCGTATAGCAGGAACTTCACCTCTCGATTGTTCAGGGTGAGGCCTGGGGTTGGTGAGGCCTCCAGGGCTGTAGCCAGTTCATTGATATAGATGTTGAAGAGCGTTGGGCTCAGGCTACAGCCTTGTCTCACCCCTCGGGCCTGTTGGAAGTATGCTATCCTTTTCCCATTCACCTTCACACTGCACTGGTTTCCAGTGTAGGAGCTCTTGATGACGTCGAACGTTCTTCCTCCTATTCCACTCTCTAGGAGTTTGAGGAGTAGGCCTGGGTGCCATACTGAGTCGAACGCCTTCTTAAAGTCCACGAAGCAGGCGAATATCTTGCCTCTTCTGGTGTTGTGGACGTGCGTCTTGATGAGGCTGTGCAGGGTGTAGATATGGTCTGTGGTGCGGTGGTTTGGCATGAACCCTGCTTGGCTCTTGCTGAGGACCCCGTGTTGTGTGAGGAAGGTGAGGATTCTGTTATTGATGATGCTGTTTCCCCAGCGTGCTGCTGACGCAGATCCCTCTGTAGTTGTTGGGGTCATATTGGTCCCCATTCTTGTAGATGGGGGTTATGAGCCCTTTGTTCCAGTCTTCGGGGAAGTGTCCAGCATTGAGCACGAGGGTGAATAGCTTTGCCAGTGCCGCGTGTATTGCTGGAGAGCTGTATTTGATCATCTCTGGTAGGATGCCATCAGGGCCACTGGCCTTTTTGCCTTTCAGCAGGACAATTCTTTCCTGTATGTCTTTTATGGTGATTGGTGAGTCCAGAGGGTTCTGGAAGTCTTTGATGACTTTCTCCATGTCCCTCAGTTTGGTGATTATCTGTTGCTGTTCTGGAGTTAGTTCTTCTTCTGGGATATTTTTGTAGAGACCTCTGAAGTAGTTGAGCCAGATATTGCCATTTTGGATGTGGAGAGAGTTTTTCTTGGGCTTTGTGCCCATGTGGTGCCAGGTCTCCCAGAATGAGCTGTCCTGGAGGGAGTCCTCTAGTTGCTCTATTTTGTGGGAGAGGTATCTCTGTTTCTTCTCTCTGAGGGTGCCCTTGTATTGCTTGCATAGATTGTTGTAGGCTTCCCTCACCTCCTTGTTGTTGGGGTCCCTGTGTTTTTGGTTGGAGGCTGTTCTTAGGGTATGGTGTAGTGCTCTGCAGTCGCTGTCGAACCATTTGTGGGACTGTTTGTTGGTTTGTCTTATTGGTTTGGTTCGTTTCAGGCCTGCTAGTTCTGCTGTGATCTGTAGGATGTACTTGAGATCCTTCACAGCTCTGGTGACTCCCTGTTGGTCTGGCTGATAGGTGTTTGTATGGAAGTTTGTGAGCAGTGTCTTGATTTCGGGTCGGTTGGTTGCGTTGGTATATTCTATGGCCTGGTGGTTGGCCCATTTGAAATGTCTTGGTAGGTTGTAGAGGCCGGACTGTTGGGGCTCATGTGTGGGTGTTTTGTTCATGGTTCTCATGTATAGTAGGATCTGGTTGTGGTCTGATAGATGGGAGTCAGGTGCGATTGTGAAGTCTTCAATGTCTGACAGGTCTGCGTCTGTAATGGCATAGTCCACCACGCTGTTGCCCACTTGAGAGTTTAGTGTGAAGCGTCCTCTGGGATCGCCTGTGGTACGTCCGTTTATTATGTACAGTCCTAGGCTTCAGCACATGTTCAGCAGTTGTCTCCCACTCTTGTTGACAATTCTGTCTTGGCTGTTTCTTCTTGTCTGTGTGGGTTCTGGGTGGTGGATCTCACTACCGTGCGTATGTGGGTTGTCGTCAGGGGGCAGGTAGTCTATCTCTGTGCCTGTCCTTGCATTCAGGTCTCCGCATATTAGTACTCTGCCTTTGGGTTGGAAGTGGACGGCTTCCCTTTGTAGGACCTCGTAAGTGTCGGGGTGGTGGTAGGGGGACCCTGGTGGGGGCATATATACTGCACAGAGATAGATGTCCTGCTGGCCGCTGAGGATGGAGCTGCTTATTTTTATCCATATGTGATTGGTTCCACGTTTGGTAGCTTTTACGTGTTCTTTGAGCTCCTCCTTGTACCATATTAGTATGCCTCCTGAGTGGCGGCCATGTTTGGTTGTCTTATTTTTCTGGGCGGGCACTGAGAATTCCTTGTAGCCCATGGGTGTTAGGGACTCGTCATCTGCCCGGGTCCATGTCTCTAGGAGGATTTGAATGTCTATGTTTTTTAGTCTGTCTATGAAGTCTGGATCTTTTGATTTAGATCCAAAGGCTGAGGCGTTCAGCCCTTGTATGTTCCAACTACTAATAGTTAGTGATTTCATCTTCAGTGGGTAAACCTTGTAATGAGCTGTCCTGCAGAGGACGGGCTGGGTTCTTGGTATTTATAGGTGGTGTAAGGCCGTGACACACACACAGAGTTTTTTGGAAGGGCATTGGACACTGAGGCCTCCTCAGATTCCGGTCCAAAAAATGGCTAGCCGCGACTGGTGCAGTGCACTGGCATACAGTTGCAACATTCCGCTCCGGATTAGGCCCAAATGAATGAGTCTGGTCGGGAGGGAGGTGTCGTGAGGCGGACGTCTGCGAGGTGGATGCCTGTGATGTTAGCGCCATCGCTTGAGTAATCCCACTAGCGTGATGTCAGTCAACCAGTAATATTCATTCTTGTTGCAGATGACCTTTGACTCTGCTATCCCGTTACACCACCCTGATGACTCCAGGAATACTGTTGGAGTACACAAGTATTAAGCTTCTGTAAATCGGGTCATGGAGGATAGGTATAAGGTCCTGTTTGGCATACTCTTGAAACTCCCACAGTGCCCTGGCACCACTTTCATGGCCCAAAAATTTAATGACAGGTTCCCTTTAAACAAGGGTTACAGATGAAGCCTTGGTTGTGTTTAATGCATTTCAATAACACTTTGTCTCATTTTGTAGGATTTACAGTAGGTCAACTTCTTAGCTGGCATGTCTAATGGGCATAAAAGCTTTACGTCAAATAACATTATCAGTTCTCGCCTGCACCAAGTCTTGTCCGCCTCTCTAACTCTGCAGTTTTTCTGAATTTTCTTCCTCCTGACTTAGTTCACAAATTACATATCCCCCCCTCCCCCACTAAAAGCGTTTAATTGTTCTGGCAAGAAAAATGAACTGATTTACTATTACAGGAGGCTGCGGCGTACGTCCTCAATGATGCAGATCATCTTACTTCACCAAAGCCATTTACCGGTACACGCTATCAATATAATTGTTTCTTTTTCTTGTTTAATTTCAAGCCAAAAAGAAAAGTCATTTCTTAATTTGAATTTTTTTTTTTCCTAGTTAGAGACGGGCAAAAAAAAAAAAAAAAGTATCCGATATTTTTCATTCGCGTCCCATCATCTCAGTAAACCAGGCTATTGGCACCGATTTGTCTCTCCGTGAGTTATAGACACAAAGCCAATGATGTATTGAGGCTATTTTACATCTCGCGTTCATTGTGGTTAATTATTACTATGACAATACCGGATAATTCTGCGTAATAGGGGCAGGTTAATTGGATTTTTAACCCCTTAAGCGCTGCAGCAGCAGTCGCTGCCACGGTAGACGCGTGCCTGCAGGGCGATGGCGGTATTTAAGGGTCAATAAAACGAAAGGCATGTATTTAATTTTGCGCTGGCTATTATCTTTGTACTTGTTTTTCTCCGCTTGCATTAAGTAGGACTTTTTATTAATGGCTCTTATCGCTAGTTGTTGACAATATGTAATGAGAGCGCTAGATACTCCCTTTCCTCTCTTTTATATCCGCGCCTAGATTAAAGACGTGAATTATGTTGCATTGTTTAACGGATCCCTAAGCCTTTTGAGATGTTAGCTAGGAGATCATGTTAAGAGCAGGCCCATAAACCTTAAATGATTACAACTCGGGGAAGATATAATACAGTATATAAGCCGGTAACAAACTTGTATCTCAGCAATTCTATTCATGAGGACGCAATGACCGGCTGGGTTGTATAACTATATCAGAATGAACATGGGAGGTTTATGTGACTGGGATACTAAATACTCCGTCTGCGCACCAGAAGAGAAAATTAAATGGTCATTTAAAATAATACACTATTATATGGAGACGATGAAAGCCGAATCTAAACTATATGGAGAAATAATTGACAGAAGGGTTTAATGGGGGTTCTTATGCGTGGCCCTGCCAGCTCCTTATAAATTATAAAATCTATTACGCAAAGCCCTATAGATTGAGGGCACGGAGAGAGCATTAGGGATGATAAGCACGTCCTATTAATAAAGGAAAAAAAAACATGGCGTTTTAGGATACTTTTTTGGTTTATTGGGGAATATTGATCTGTTTGATCATGCCAGATGCTTTTCAAGAAGATCCGTCGGCTTTCCTGACGTGTCTGTTTTAGTACTTATGCTACGTTCACACCAGCGCTCAGGTCTCCATATGGGGACCCATAAGACGGAGACCCTGTCCGCTTAAAAAGTGGTTACGCTCAGACCCCATTGGCTAGACCCCATGCAGGACTTGAATCTCCCATGATTTTAAAGGGATTCTATCTTTAGAATCCTTTTTTTAAGGCCTATCACGGCGTGGAAGTCTTCTTCGCGCCGCCATACCGGTGATATTCCCAGTTTTCACAGTATGGAAATGATTCTCCAGACAGTACTGGAGCAATCCCAACCCCCCCCCCCCCCCCCCCCCCCCCCGCCCCCTGCAATCCCCTGTGCTGCCTGCAGACTCTCCGGTGACGCCCTCCATCTTCTTTTCGAGACCGCCTCTTCTCCGCATCTCAAACCGAAAGCGCCGACTGCGCGTGTGCGGCGGCCATTTTCCTGTGGCCTCTTATGCGATTGTCCTTTTCAGCCACAGGAAAATGGCCTCCTCACATGCGCAGTCGGCACCTTCGGTTAAAGATGCGGTGAAGAGTCGATCTTGAAAAGATGGAAGGCGTCGCTGGAGAGTCTGCAGGCAGCACAGAGGACACCCCCAGTGCTGTTTGAGCGCAAGGGGACCGCCCTCAATGCTGTCTGGAGACTCATTTGCATATAGTGAAAACTGGGAATATTACCATAGTGGCAGCGCAGAGAAAAGTTCTAAAGGTAGGGGAAGAATAGCCTTTCTTAAGGCTATTCCGATGTGGTAGGTCTGATAAAAGGGATTCTAATGATAGAATCCCTTTAAGACTCCACCACAGATGTGAACATAGTCTAACCTGCATTCCTAATCTACGGTAGTAGCAATGCTGAAGCAAAACTTGGGGGTTGTGTACAAGCCATGCACATGAATGTCCATCAAATGATCATAGTTTTTTCTCACCTGTGGAAATAAACAATGATTAAGTTATTACTTCATCTTACCTCTATACTGCCGTCATATTCCGCAGCACTTTACAGATATTGGCCGGCACTCTTCCATATATGACTCACAATCTCCGAATACTTTCACTCAGGGTATGTTCACACAGAGATTTTTTTGTAGGTTGAAAAAATCTACTTAAGAATTAGAAAACGTTTTTTGACGTGGTTTTTCGCATTTTTTACTGTAGCACACGGTATGGACCTGGAAAATCTGCTTAAAAAATCGGTAACCGTTTTTCTGCCTCCCATTGCGTTGAAGGGGTTTTTCAAGGTGGGATCTGCCTGAAGATAGGTCATGTTGCTTTTGCTACAGACTCCCAACATATATATATATATATATATATATATATATATATATATATATATATATATATATATATATGTACCCATTTCTGTTTCAAGCCACTCTTGACTTTGGCGCAAAATCTGCACCAAAAAAGCATCTTTTCCACAATGTGGGACCTTACCCTATGGCTGGCTGCAGACAACCGTGGCTGAGATCAATGTGGTATCCGTGTTTTTCCCGGATAGCTCTCTGACCCATTCTTTTCTATGGGCCCATACACATGACCGTGAATTACACGATCAAATGTGCAGGCTGACAGTCCGGGCCACAAACCATAGAACAGGTCCTATTCCTATCCGATATTGCGGCCCTGCTTCCGTGGCTCCTAGTCATTTAATAAAAGGGACAGCACACAGGTGACATCTGCGTGTCTTCACTGCACCGCCCGTGCCTTTAATTAACAGCCAGCTGTTCAGACACGGTCATTTGCAACCAGCCTAAGGGTGTCTTCCCCTCCTGTAACTAGAAATCACTTCTATTTATCTCTGTAAGGTTTGCAGAAATCCACGTTCTTGCCACCAAGGCAACCCAATACAGATAAGTGGATTTTATTTTACAATTTTTTTTTTTGTTGAAAAATCTGAAACGTGAAAAAAATCTCCCTGATTTTTGCTGATTTGATTATGAATTTGATCCTATACATTCCAAAGGGTGAAAATACTCAACAGAAATCGGATGGATGTGGATATAAAATCCACACTACGAGCAAGTTAATCATCCACGTGAATCTGACAATTTCATATGTTCTTGTCATTTTACTGGACATAAAAGTCCTGCATGCAGAAGCCTCCATAGCAGGTGTGAACATAGCCTTACAGTATTTTTTATATTTTTTAAAAGATGGGGGGGGGGGAAAGAAAACCAGCCCTTGTGCCACATTTTGGAAGTTGGCTCCGTATTATGAACCTAGTGATATTGAGTGGGATTGAATCAAGACAGCTGATTTAAAGTTATTGCCCCTTATCAATGTGAAGTAGGGTACTGGCTGGCAGGGTGAGAGGTCATAGATGTGAGTCAGAAGGGGTACTACCTTTGCAATGTGTAGAGTCTCACCATGGATGTTCTTCTAGGAATTCTGAACAAGGAATATGCAAATAAGTTCTCCTTTATGGAACAAAGGAAAATATGCCCTAGTGCCACCATTTGGAAAGTAGCCCCTCTATAGATCAATACTTGGTTCCCTATGAAGCCTAGTGACATTGACTGGTGGTATAGGTAAACCAGAACATCTCTTTGAAAAAGGAAGAGAGACCCATCTGCACAAAGCAGGGCAGTGGTTGGGCTAGATGGGTCAGAAGAGGTATTATGTTTCTCTAGGGAGAAGCCACCTTTGCAGTGTGTAAACTTCCTAGCACACCATGCATGTTTGTAAGATGTGGTCACTAGATTTTTCAGGCATTGATCTCTAGGGAGCTACCTTTCAAAAGATGGCACTAGAGCAAGTTTTCTATTTCCCATCAAGGATGATTTTTTTAAAATATTCCTTTCCCAGTAATTTGTTTTTCAGTAAATGTGTTGTACACCTGATCAGTATTAACCCATAACCTCACAAATGTTTCACATTCATCACAGACCAAGCGAATAGAGATGAGCGAACACTAAAATGTTCGAGGTTCGAAATTCGATTCGAACAGCCGCTCAATGTTCGTGTGTTCGAACAGGTTTCGAACCCCATTATAGTCTATGGGGAACAGATACTCGTTAAGGGGGAAACCCAAATCCGTGTCTGGAGGGTCACCAAGTCCACTATGACACCCCAGGAAATGATGCCAACACCTCTGGAATGACACTGGGACAGCAGGGGAAGCATGTCTGGGGGCATCTAACACACCAAAGACCCTCTATTACCCCAACATCACTGCCTAACAACTACACACTTTCCACATTCAAAAAAACCTCTATCAAAGTGGGAAAATACCTGGAAACCTTCTTTACTCCCCAAATGGATGGACACAAACCCCAATTTAAGCTCAACAAACAGTAACAACCACCCCTTTAAATCACGTTCCCCATGACAACCACAAATGGAATAGGCAATGGGAATTCCAAAAGCCCTCACCCTTAACTGTCATTTTGAGTGTGTGTGTGTGTGTGTGTGTGTGTGTGTGTGATGTGGTAAGACCTTCCAAAATTCACTTTTCTAGCCCTTAACATGAGCCCTTCCAAACAAAGTTACATGACCTTAAGCTGAGCTACCAGCAGAGATTGAGGCCCTTGGCATGAGTAGAGCCTTGCACCAGCAGTGTTTTTGGCACTTAGGGTGAGTTGAGCCTTGTACCAGCGTGTGTCCCTTAACATCAGGCGGGCCCTAAGTTCTGCGCTTTGCACAAAAGTTCCACATTAACTAGGCTGAATGGTACAAAGATTAGTAGGCCCGAGAACCAGGAACAGGTCTTGCAATGGCTGTCGGATAACGCTTAAAGCACATTGTCCACCAGCCAGTCAGCCTCTACCTCCTCTTACCCAACAGTCTTGTCCTCCTTCCACCCAAAATTCCCAATCTTCCCAGAACAATAACCCCAACTGTCCCTGCTCCCCAGAGCTGTTCTCCCTTCCTTTGACTGTACCGCAACCTGCCCCTCCATTTCGCGATTCCACGGACCTAACAGACGAGTATCTGTGTCCAGATGCTCAAACACTAGAGTCTCCTCCATTCCATCTCCGGTCGATTTGGTGGCGGATGACCAGCAACCCACCCTCATCGACGACGATGAGACGCAGTTGCTGTCAGGGCAGCCAGTTGACATGCGCATTGTGCAGGAGGAGGAGGCGAGACAGGAGTTGGAAGAGGAGGTGGTGGACGACGAGGACACCGACCCCACCTGGACAAGGCAGATGTCAAGCTGGGAAAGTAGTGTGGATGTTGAGGCAGGTGCAGCACCAAAAAGGGTAGCTAGAGGCAGAGACATGTCCAGAGGCAGAGGTCAGCTGCTTTGCCGAAGCCAGGCCAGACCCGGAATGTCCGAAGATGTTCCCTTTTGTACCCAGCCCAGAAAAACTCCCCCATCGAGGGCACGTTTCTTGAAGGTGTAGAGTTTTTTCAAGGAATGCGCCGAGGACAGATATAGTGTCGTCTACACAATTTGCCTCTCGAAATCGAGTAGGGGCCCTGAGAAGAGCAACCTGTCCACCACTTCAATGCACCGTCATTTGGAATCCAAGCAATGGAATCAGTGGCAGGCAGCAACGGCAGGACAAACGTCGCCCGCCGTTCATGCCACTGCCTCTGCTCACAGTGCTGGCGATGCACTCCAGAGGACGAGCCAGGACATCACTTCATCTGCCTCCGCCACTTTGTTGACTTCTCCCTCATCCTCCCCTGTTTCTGTCTTATCTCCTTCTCCTGCACCATCAAAGGCACCATCAGGCGCTTCTTTACAACAACCCACCATCTCTCAGACATTGGAGCGCCGGCAGAAATACACCGCTAACCACCCACCCACGCAAGCCTAGAACGCCAACATCGCTAAACTGCTGGCCCAGGAGAGGTTGGCGTTCCGGCTTGTTGAAACTCCCGCCTTCCCGCACCTGATGGCAACTGTGGCACCTCACTATGCCGTCCCTAGCCGTCTCAACTTCTCCCGGTGTGGCGTCCCCGCCTTGCACCAGCACGTGTCACTCAACATCAGGTGGGCCCTTAGTTCCGCGCTTTGCTGCAAGGTCCACTTGACCACCGACACTTGGACAAGCGCCTGTGGTCAGGGATGCTGCAGTGCTTATCTTTAATGACAGGCAGGGTGAATGTGGTGGAGTCTGTTCCCCGGGTGCAAACTGGGGTGGCCTATCTCCTCTCCCAGGCCAAAATTCATGGCAGGAGTAGACTGAAACCCTACGACGCTGCAACCTCCACCACAGCTACTAGCGGCAAACGCTAAAACACTGGTGTGGGGAGACGTCAGCAGGCGGTGCTGAAGCTCATCAGCTTGGGGGACAGACAGCACAGTGCCTCCGAGGTCAGGGATGCCATCCTGGCTGAGATGGCATTTTTTTTTCCCTGCTACACCTGGGGCCTGGCATTTTTACGCCTGTGATAATGGCTGGAACCTGGTAGCGGCTCTGGAGCTTGCCAGCCTCCAACACGTTCCATGTTTGGCCCACGTCTAACCTAGTGGTGCAAAGTTTTTTAAAAACATACCCAAATGTACCGAAGCTACTGTTGAAAATGCGGCGCTTGTGCGCCCACTTTTGCAAGTGCACAGGAGTCGCTGCTAGCCTAAAAACACTCTAGCAAGGCCTACATCTGTCCAAACACAGGCTGTTGTCCGTCATTCACACACGCTGAAACCCTACAATACCATATCTTGAGCAGGGTGTGTGAGCTGCACAGACCTTTGATGGAGTTCCATCTACAAAACCCAAGGGTTCCTCAAAGTCAGCAACCAAAGTTTCTGCACCATGAGTTTCCAGGGGTGGCAGAGTTATGGCTAGGGGAAGAGGCATGGATAGGGATGATGTCTAGGGGCAAAAGCAGTGTGGATGTGGAGGCAAGCTAAGCAGGAAAAACTGGGGGTACAAGCTAAGGCATGGACTGGGGTGATGTCTAGGGGCAAAAGCAGTGTGAATGTGGAGGCAAGCTAAGCAGGAAAAACTGGGGGTACAAGCTAAGGCATGGACTGGGGTGATGTCTAGGGGCAAAAGCAGTGTGGATGTGGAGGCAAGCTAAGCAGGAAAAACTGGGGGTACAAGCTAAGGCATGGACTGGGGTGATGTCTAGGGGCAAAAGCAGTGTGGATGTGGAGGCAAGCTAAGCAGGAAAAACTGGGGGTACAAGCTAAGGCATGGACTGGGGTGATGTCTAGGGGCAAAAGCAGTGTGGATGTGGAGGCAAGCAAAGCAGGGAAAATGGTGGCTAGAGGCAAAGGGATGTCCATAGGCAGCAAGGGCAAAGATGCAAAACTCTCCCGTTTCAAGAATTTTCCTGACTTGTTTCCCCACAAAACATTCCTGGGAGGAGGGCTGAAACACCACCCTCCTCCTCCTCCGCTGTTAGATTGACCCCAGCTACGAGCTGAAAACGCTGCAACACTGGTGTGGGGAGACGTCAGCAGGCTGGGCTGAAGCTCATCAGCTTGGGAGACGGACAGCACATTGCTTCTGAGGTCAGGGATGCCATCCTGGATGAGATGGCAATTTGTTTATCCCCGCTGCCCCTGGGGCCAGGTTTTTTAGCTTGTTGGAGGGCTCTGGAGCTTGCCAGCCTCCAACACGTTCCATGCCTGGCCCACATGTTCAATGTAGTGGTGCAATGATTTTTAAAAACATACCCCAAATTAGCTGAGCTAAGGGTGAAAGTGCGGCACTTGGATACCCACTTTCCCAAGTCTACAGTACCTGGAGCTAGCCGCAATACACTCCAGCAAGGCCTACATCTGCCTGAAGCACCTACTGTTGTGCGAGGTCACCACACGCTCTAACCCTAGATACCGTATGTTCAGCAGGGTGTGTGAGCAGCAGAGACCTTTGATGGAGTACCAGCTACAAAACCCAAGGGTTCCTCAGAGTCAGCTCCCTCACTTTCTGCACCATGAGTTTCCATGGGTGGCAGACTTATGGCTAGAGGCACAGGCATGGATAGGGGTGATGTGTAGGGGCAAAAGCAGTGTGGATGTGGAGGCAAGCTAAGCAGCAAAAACTGGGGGTACAAGCAGCCGGTGACATCATCACTGACAAGCACAGCTGTCTGTCAGCTGACAGGCTGACTTTCACCAAAATGAACAGACAATGGATAGACTCATCATATACATGTCAGTTACATGACAAATTTAGTGCAATTTGCAAGTCCAAGATGGTTTGGAGATCTGCGGAGAGGAATCTCACCACCTCTTGCGGGTGCCATCATTTGGAAGGCAAGCCCTGGGCTCAGTGGGTGAGAGCAAGCGCAGGATAATCGTCGTTTGGCCTGGCGGCCACTGCCTCTTCCACTGTTGACAGGGCTGGCGCTGCAGTCCAGACCAGGAGCCAGGACACCTCCACATCTGCCTCTGACACTTTGGGGAGTTCACCCTTATCCTCACCTTTTCCTGCCATTTCTCCTTTTGCCCGCGCCATCATGCGCCTCTTCCCAGCAACTCCCCATCTCCCAAGCCTTTCATTTCATGCTAAAGTACAGCGCAACCCACCCACATGCCCAAGGCTTCAACGGCCTCATCTCAAGAAATCTGGCCCAGGAGATGTTGGAATCCCGGCTGGGGGACACTCTGCCCTTTTTGGGCAGAGTGTCTACTGCGCCACCGCACTGTGCCGTCCACACCAGCACTTTCCCCCAAACATGAGGCGGTCCCTAAATTCAGCGCTTAGCCCTAAAGTTCCATGTGACCAGTTACGAATGGACAAGTGCATGCGGACAGGGACGCTAACTTTCAATTTGGGCACAGTGGTTGAATGTAGTTGAGGCGTGGACCGGGTCGCAAAATGTGGTGGCCTGACTTGTCTCCCCACACAACATTCCTGGGAGGAGGGCTGAAACACCACCCTCCTCCGCTGTTAAATTGACCCCAGCTACGAGCTGGAAACGCTGCAACACTGGTGTGGGGAGACGTCAGCGGGCCGTGCTGAAGCTCATCAGCTTGGGGGCCAGACAGCACACTGCCTACAAAGTGAGTCATGCCATCCTCGATGAGACGGCAATGTGGTTTTTGCCACTGCACCTGGGCCCAGGCATGTTGTCATGTGTGATAATGGCCGTAACCTGGGATTGGCTCTGTAGCTTGGCAGCCTGCAACATATTCCATGCCTGGGCCACGTTTTTAACTCATTGCTGCTAATCTTTTGAAAAAGATACCCCAATGTTCCTGAGCTACTGGTGAAAGTGTGGCGCTTGTGCGGATAGTTTTTAAAGTGTATAGTTGCCGCTGCTAGCCTCTATGCACTCCTACAACGCCTGTACCTGCTGGAACAACGGCTGTTGTGCGACGTCTCCACACTGCTGGCACCAAACATATCATGTGTTGAGCAGAGTGTGTGAGCAGCACAGACCTTTGACGAACCCGAGGGTTTTGGAGTTGGAACTACATCAAAGTCAACTCCCTCAGTTGCTCAACCATGAGTGGCCATGGGTGGCAGACTTATGTGAAATCCCATCCCATCCATTGCACTGGACACGAAACATTAGCATGCGCTCAGCACAACTTCGGATATGGCAGATGCGTTAAGCAGGGTGCAGGGTACAACACAGACCAGGCCCGAGCACCAGGAACAGGTGTTAGAAATAATGCAGCATCTGCCATTTCCTTCCAATTTTGGGGTTTTGGACCCGCCACCGACTTGTCTGGACCTAAGTGGGGATCATGAGACACAGTTGCCATCAAGGCAAGCTGTGGTCATGTGCGGTTTGCAGTAAGGGGGCAGTGCGCAATTGGAAGAGGAGTTGGTGGATGACGAGGCCACCGACCCCACATGGACAGGGGTGATGTCTAGGGGCTAAAGCAGTGTAGATGTAGAGGGAAGCTAAATCAACAAAAAACCTGGGTAGAAGCAAAGGCATGCAAAACTCTACCCTGTTGGAAGACTTATTCCTAGGTCTGGAACACGTTAATGGCCCCCCTGGACAAATTACTGCCACTCAGGGGCCTAGTGTCACCAGGAGGGACAAGTATAGGCGCATGTTGTGGGAATACCTGGCCGACACCAGCTCTGTCCTCTCCGATCCCTCTGTGCTCTACAGCCTAAACTTATTTTCTCATCTTTTTTTCTG